>NC_057947.1:32786512-33086512 GCF_018555375.3 Anguilla rostrata | reverse complement strand
ATAGCCAAAATCTACACCTTGAATCCTTGCTCACTGAAAAAGCTCACAGTAATTGTGTGTGTGTGCTGTGATGTAACTGTGCTGCTATATATCTCCAAAATGAGCAGGCATGGGGGGCGGGGGGTGTGGACAACTTGTGCTGTATGTCAGTGCTTTTCCAGTGTGAAAACAATCGGAAAATTGCTTTGGACAAAGGTTTCCATATGTCAGCAAGTTTAATTTGCTTGGAGCGACAGGTTTTTGAGTGCGTGGTGTTCCATTCTGTTTAGAGGAAATTAAATGTCAGTGTTCTACTAGTAATTCAGTAATCCAGCTCCCTTATCTGTCCGAGTCCAGCCCGGGTTCAGACGATCGTGAAGCATTCACGTGGATAAGAACATCCTGCTTGTCTCTTTCAGAGCCTCATTTTGTGGCCTAGTGGTATTCATGCACATAACAATCAGCACTTATGATGTGGGAGAGCGATAAGAGTAATATTGCGCTACACCATGTCTCTCCAGTTATTGCTTTTGCTGATCAAACATTTGCACAAGCCTCGATGCCATTCAGTTGGGCCCTCCCGTGAAATCCTAGTAAATCTGGGCCAATTTAATCGCAAGGCTCCACTGTCATGGTGATAATGGATGTTCCGGTCCCTAACCTTCCTCGACTTTAATTCTTAATTTACAACCCAGAATGATAATGCATAGTTTCTGAGTGTGCTGACACTGACAGCTGGCTGTCAATCAAAATAGCAATTGAAAAAAAAAAAAAAAAGACATTTTTTACCCAAAATCTCTTCCTCTCTTTTCTGTTGCTCTTCTCCCAATCTGTCTCTGCATACATGTAGGGCTCCTGCTCCTGCTACTTTAATATTTGGTCATGCAGGCCCTTTGTCCAATCATGTGTGTCTTAAAGCTTCTCATCCGGCAGAGATAGGACTCCCTGGGACCTAATATTTTAATATGTAGATATTTCATAATAGGTATATTGTGGGAGCCTGCTATGTCCTGCGCTTCTGTGGCTCAGTTTAAGTCCTAACTGAACAGCTTGTGTCTTCATTTGTGGTGTAGTGTCCACGTCAGCCAAAAACCTTGTGTGTTTTTTCTGTTGTTTTGTTTTTCACCTGTTGATGGTTGCAGTCTTCTCATGTAGCTATATCTCCTGTCAATGTCATGTCTCATAAATCAATAACTAATCATTTTGGTTTAGCCGAGGCCGTAAAGTTGTTGAAAAGTGGAGATTTTAGAAGTTTTTCGGGGTTTTTTCGCTCCAACAACAATGTTGGTCTGCAGCACCACTGTAAAATGTGGGCTGAAATTAGTCATGTGCCTTGTGTGAGAGTCGAGAGCTATATGTTTATACGCTCAGCCATATGTTTTACAAATGCTCCCTGTTTATAGAGGAAAAGTCATGGATGGAAGGTCATATTACTGGCCAGAAACCAGAAGTATTGAGCGCTCATGCCTGAGTTTACATCTCTGTTCACCGTGCCTTGCAAATCGTGCCTGGTTTTGCACTCAGCTGGAAGCAATCAGTCGACGGAGTTGATGCTCACTCACAAAACCAAATTGGGGTTCGTCTCCAACAGCTGGTATTTAACCAGCTCAGACACAGCAGATGGATCCATCCCTTTGCTTTGGAGTTTCCTTTCTGTTGAGCCCAATTTTTGAGCATCTGAGTCAAGCTGGAGAAACACAGGAAGCCGTCTAGAGAGCGTTCAGCCCCTGCCCAAAATAACTCACTCAGTCTGCCTTCTGTTTCTCCTAAGAAAAGTGTAGGAAAGTCGCTCTCATCGTCCCTGTATGTATATCTCTGCAAGAGGATATTCTATTGGGGCTCCTAGACCCTTTGAAAGTGACACTGGAGAGCAGGCAGTTTCTTTTTCTTTCCAACTGACAATTTTTTTTGAAAAGTGAAAGTATGATGTGGTCTAAGTAAACTGTCTCTGGTTACCTCTCAGGGTTATGTGAAGGTGGCTCTGTTTTTTTTTTTAGATGCTAAGAGCTATTCATAATGACCTTTTGGACTGTGACTGCTGCTTCCCGCTTCTACCCTCCTTTCATGAAATACGTCTTTTTTTTTTCCTTCCTTATTTCTGTGCGTCTCAGGTGTATGCTACGGGTGTTGGATTCCTTTGGCACCGAACCAGAGTTCAACCATGCCCACTACGCCCAGTCAAAGGGACACAAGACCCCCTGGGGCAAGTGGAACCTCAACCCCCAGCAGTTCAACACCATGTTCCGTAAGTCAATACCCACCCTTCGACCACCCCCCCCCACCCCCTCACCCCCCCACGCTTCTGCATTACCGGTGTGACCGAGAGGCGTAGCGTGGCTGTGGGGACTCTCCATCCCGTTTCTTTCTTCCATGCCCTCGGTATTCGGAAATATTAGCCCCACAGTCTCAGTATCAAGGCTTCAGGCACCGCTAGGCCCAAATCCCGCGTCCCGCTCAATGGGCCCTTTGTCCTCCCGATAGAGCAGGATATTCTCACATGGCCGTACTCAGGGAGGGCCAGCCTGGACCTGCAGGGCCAGCTCAGCGCACAGCTCCAGTAGATGGGGAAAAAAAAAGCACGCCGGAGCGGAGATT
This sequence comes from Anguilla rostrata, assembly GCF_018555375.3. Classification (NCBI taxonomy): domain Eukaryota; kingdom Metazoa; phylum Chordata; class Actinopteri; order Anguilliformes; family Anguillidae; genus Anguilla; species Anguilla rostrata. The sequence goes on along the minus strand of NC_057947.1, from coordinate 33,083,938 downwards.
AGCTTTAGCGATGAGACGCTGAGCCGCAACAGGAGCTCTTGGGGGTTTTTTTTTTTTTCCTTTATTTACCAGAAGCGCAGGAGAAAAAGCAGATCGACTTCATCCCCCATTGTGTTTTTACCCCCGCCACCTCACCGCCTCGCGCTATTGGTTTTCAGCCCGAAAAGGCTCTCAAAGCATCCGGGCAAGCTACGCGAGTAGGTACGTGATGACCCCAAGGGGTCACGGGTGGAGGGAAATGCCCGTAATGACATAGTCAAGCTTTTGTTCCCCTTCCCCCAATTTCGGGCACACACACAGCGCTGGAATTGGACAGAATTGTCATATAAATCTGTATTGGCAGGAGGTGAGATCATCCCTGCGTGGAGTGGGAGAACCTTGTATGATTGTCTGAGCTTCTGCAGGGGCATGGAAATGACAGATATCCAGAGCTGTACGAGGTACACAGAGCAAAAATCACACTTCTGAAGGTGCACTTTTGGGAAAGGAGCTCTGTTCATAATAGAGGCACTCGTTTTAGGATAATAATTTTAAAAATAATAATAATCTGTTATTGCAACGGAGAACCCATCCAGGGAGAAAAAAGAAAAAACATTTTAAAACCAGGGACACGGGGCCCTCGTGTTCTAGCGCTTCTGACAAAATAGAATTTTTACTTGAAAATACTGAAGGTTTTTTTTCATGGCTGTCCTGACCCTTCAAGCTCTCGTCCTTCAGTGAGAGGAAAGCCTGTCGTGTCATAGCACTGGTCTCACGGTGAGCGAGCCTTGAAAGAAATGGATCGCTGCGTCTGGCGTGACAGTTGTATAAGGACATGTCTTATTGGTCAGCGTAAAGTTGTGTAAGGACATGTCTTATTGGTCAGCGTAAAGTTGTGTAAGGACATGTCTTATTGGTCAGCGTAAAGTTGTGTAAGGACATGTCTTATTGGTCAGCGTAAAGTTGTATGAGGACATGTCTTATTGGTCAGCGTAAAGTTGTATAAGGACATGTCTTATTGGTCAGCGTAAAGTTGTGTAAGGACATGTCTTATTGGTCAGCGTAAAGTTGTGTAAGGACATGTCTTATTGGTCAGCGTAAAGTTGTATAAGGACATGTCTTATTGGTCAGCGTAAAGTTGTATAAGGACATGTCTTATTGGTCAGCGTAAAGTTGTATAAGGACATGTCTTATTGGTCAGCGTAAAGTTGTATAAGGACATGTCTTATTGGTCAGCGTAAAGTTGTATAAGGACATGTCTTATTGGTCAGTGTAAAGTTGTATAAGGACATGTCTTATTGGTCAGCGTGGTTCTTCCTGTTAGGTCAGCTGTGCTTGCAGTGCCATTGCTGTGCTCCCTGTGGTGATGCTGCAGGACCGCCAGTGCGCTCAGTTTACGGCTGCAGTCGTAACCGTGTCAGTGAATGAGTAACAGTCAGCACAGTGACAGTGGCCTAGCACTGCAGGCTGTCCTGGATTAGGCTCCCTGCAAACCAAATGAAAGGAGAAATCAAAATCAGAAGCTGTTCGAACGGTTCGCTGTTTTACGGATCGGAGCGAAAGCTTGTCTGGGATCCATGTGTTTATAACGGGAAGAGGAAGGTGTCTCCACATCAAAGCAGTCTCCTGGCGCTTCAGGGTATCTCGTCATGGGTCTCAGTGCCCCCCCATCCCCCTCCCTCCTCCCCCCTCCCCCAGCCAAGCCAGCGGTAAACTGCCGAACCGTTCTCAGCCCCAGTGCAGGAGAATCAATAAGCAGGGTACGACACACCACCTCAGGTATATCTGAGTTCACCCCCCTCCCCCCCCTCCCCTGACTATCAGGGCCAGGCCTCACAGAGCTCACCACAGGCCCTCGGGTTCCCTTCCCTACACGAAAATGTTTGCCGTGCTCCATCCATCCCTTTTCGGCCGCTTACTTTAGCTCTGCGAGGGTTCGCTAAAAAAAAAAATAATAATACATTTTTAGATAAAACTGAATCCAGAGATGGGTTTTTTCAGCGGCTGCGCTGTACAAAAAAAAACAGACAGATGGAATGTCGTTTCGAACGTGAGGAAATGTAGCCCTCTCGCCGCGGCCGTCGCCAGGAAGCAGAGCGGCCCTGTGTGTCTGCGCGAGTAAGGAAGGCGGCTCGTATCATAGCAGGTGCCAGATGAAGGAGCCACTCCTACGCTGGAGGAGGATTAGAGAGCTGTTTGCCTGATGTCTGTCTCTCCCACTCTCCCTCTCCCACAGACCTGTGTCAGCAGATCTGTTCGGGCTGCTGTCCGAGCTCCTTAATCATTTCTTCTTTCTAACTTCTCTCCTCCGCTTTAAGTTGACTTTTCTGTTAGCTTCTTTGTTACCTCCTCTGCTTCTCCGTTAGCGTCTGATAGGGCGGCAGTGTAGTATAATGGGTAAGGAGCTGGTCTTGTAGCCTTAAGGTCGCAGGTCACTGCCGTTGTACCCTTGAGCAAGGTACTTAACCTGCTTTGCTTCAGTATATATCCAGCTGTATAAATGGATGCAATGTAAATGCTATGTAAAAGTTGTGTAAGTCGCTCTGGATAAGAGCGTCTGCTAAATGCCTGTAATGTAATGTGTCCACTGGCATATGAAGTGCCACGTGATGCATCCGTCTCTTTGAAGATTATGGGATTAGTTTTGTGTTTTCTCAAAGGCCTTGTGGAGAAAGGAAAATGTATTCAATACATTCAAAAGAACGTAAGTGTGGCTTAGCTTTGCAGCAGAACATTACTGTGCATAAACAGCAGCATCGAGGGATTATTTTCCGTCCAGTAAATGTACGCATGTTGATGCATGATGGGAGCAAAGACTACTTATTAATGAGGTCCTTTTATTAAGTTTCAGTTTCCCATTAAAACTCAGTTTATGCTGAGACTTGCAGCACTCTTTACTTAATAAGATTTAGCAAGTGACGCAGAAAAAAACATCTGTTCTGAATGCCTTCTTTTATTTTCTTTTTACACAGATGGTAATTTTTTTACTTTTAGCGAATTAATAATTCATGCAGAAATAAGCACGACTGTGACAAATTGCAGCCAGACGAAAAACTCTGTAAACACACAGCCCTGGCCGAGCTGTGCAGTGAGAAACCATATTGCTTTCCTCACCTCCTCCTTTCTGAAATTTACATTTCATTTAGAAGATGTTCTTTAGAAGGATTTCGGGCCAAAACAGGAGCTCCAATAGCTTGTCGAGCGCATGAGATAGGTCACCGCATCTCAACAGTCATCGTGAAATGAGGCCAGGGTGAGTTTGTCAACCCAGTCGGGTTGCAAGTGTTGATTTTTTTGTTTTTTGTTCCCTACCTTACATACACATTTGCATACGTTTTTTATGCCTTGCTCAGCTCAACATTTCCATTCCATATCATTACATTACATTACAGGCATTTAGCAGACGCTCTTATCCAGAGCGACTTACGCAACTTTTTACAAAGCATTTTTACATTGTATCCATTTATACAGCTGGATATATGCTGAAGCAATGCAGGTTAAGTACCTTGCTCAAGGGTACAACGGCAGTGTCCTTACCCGGGAATCGAACCTGCGACCTTTCGGTTACAAGCCCAGTTCCTTACCCACTGTGCTACACTCCGTCCCCCCCATTCCCCCCTCGGAGCTCGGAAACTCCCATGGGAATGCACACAGTGCCTTGCTTCGGCAGCCGGGGCCGCTGGGATGTCCTTGGGAAGGTTGCCATAACAACCTGGAATGAACCTTGAGAGAAGGCTCCACTCGCTTTTCAGCTGAAAGGCTTGTTATTTTCATCAAAGTGGATCTGCTTTTTTTTTTCTTTTTTTTTTTTTTTTTTAAGGGGACACCACCGGGGGCCATGCTCCAACTAAGCATAGATTTTTATTCATAGTTCATGCAAGAGTATGTTTTTTTTTTTTTTTAGAACCCATTTTATGAGCTTAGCAATTACCAAAAAAGAACTTGCCAAGTTGTTTTTGTACTAGGAAAAAAAAATAATCTCACCCCCTGTTGCTTGCAACCACTCGTGTACTGATTTCGACTGTTTTGAAAAATTGATTTACAATTTCGGTCCCTGTGAATCCACACCTTGAGCTAGCGGGAGGAAGATGGACTCTTCCTTTTTAGGTTTCTTCCCATTTGCCTCCTAGGATTTGCCAGAATTGCTTTTGTGGGGGTTTTAGACTGGGGGTAAACTGTGCAGTGTATTGTGACAAATGTTTTGCAAAATGAGCTAGATATAGTGCATATATTATTGCTATTTATTTTTTTGTCAAGGCTAAAAAAAAAAAGCATTAAATGGAATCCAGGTTGATTGTGTCAATAAAACTTCCACAGGCGGTGCAAGGGAATGATCCATATTGTCATCATATTGATAGAATGTTGCAGCAAGGTGATAATGTTGCTGCATCATTAATGAAATGTCTCCAGGCTGCAAGCCCGTACAGCCCGGAGTCGGAAGTTGAAACACATGCAGGTGTTCCCTCGCTTTTTTTAGCGCTTTATAGGCAATTGACAGCTTTGCCCCCCTCTAAAAATCAATAAACATTTACTCGCTGCAATCCAAAGGTTGCAGTTCCCCTTTAGAGTGAGTACTTTTCCTCCACCGCTGGTGATTTTCCTGATTTGGGTTTAACCCTAGGTTAGGAAGAGTAGGTTTTTCAGAATGTCTTTTTTTTTTTTTTTTTTAATTCCAAGTCAGTGTTCTAGAACTCCATTGCCTTCAGTGACCAGCGGTAAAGTTAGGAACCTTCTGATCACATCTTTGTGTGATCTTATACCTCAAAGGGTTAAAACAAACCAGCTGAAGTGTGAAATTTGACAAAAGCAGTTCTAGCTCTGTGAAGAGCTGAAGCAGAATCTCTAGCAGCTGCGGCTGAAGCAGAAGCTCTAGCCAGGGGTGGCCACCCCTGGTCCTGGAGAGCCGTAGGGTCTTCTCGTTCTCTTTGTTTGTACTTGGCTCCTAATTGATCGATTAAAGCAGTTTATTGCACAGTTAACTCACCTCACATGGTTTCTTTGGTCTAAATGATTGTTATATTTAAGGTGAAAACAAAAACCAGCAGACCCTGCGGCTCCCCAGGTCCAGGGTTGGCCACCCCCTGCTCCAGCCCTAACCGTCGCACTAGGACAGCTGGTTTTCTTTTCTACCTCATAGGTAATTGATTGATTAATGCCACTGTTTGGCCAGAGATTTAACTCACCTGGAGTCCCATGTTTAAATCAGTCCTGATTAGAGGGGAAGGATGAAAGCCAGTAGTACTACTGGCCTTGAGGGCCGGATCTGAGTATCCCTATGCCAGGAAGCTGGCCTTCTTACAGACCAAAGAAAACTATAGAGGCCATACATCGTGCTGCAGCTCTGCACTCTGTTGCCCACGTGATCAGTTGTGCTCAGCTGTAAGAATCACGCAAGGCCCAAGCGAAGTTTGAGAACAAACGTCTTCATTGTGTTCCAAGGCAATGCCAGCCTGTCCCCTCTTCCCTCACCCATGCACACACACACACACACACACACACACGCACACACACACACAAAGGGCTTTGCTGTGCGTACAATGTAAAGACAGGCATGCTTCAGTGTCTGTGATATGGATCCCTTTTCCCTGAACAACACTGTAAATCTTATTGTACCCATTCAGAATGCGTGTCAGCACAAGCTTCATTTTTCATAACAAAATGCCAGATCCTTAATCAACGTGTCTGCAACCAGATGTTCAAATTATCTTCATTGTTGATTCTGTCAGTATCCATAATTTTTTAAATGTCCCTTTGGTCATAGAGTCTCACAGAATCCCATTTTCTGAAAAGTTAAGAGCAGTATGCTGAAGAGACCGTTACAGGTTAGCTGTGGACTTCTCACAATGTCACTCTGGAGGCACTCAAAAGAACTACAAACTACAAATAACTACAAGTCCCATTATGTCAGTGACTTAAGCTTAACCAGTAGTGGACTGTCTCAGTTCTGTCTCTCTGTCAGTGTCATCCAGTTTATACAACCTACCTGTCTAACAGAAGTCCTAACAGAGCTATATTGCATTTGAATGTGGTTTGACCGGTTTGAGGGTATGAATGAAAGTTACTGATATTGCATCAATCTGTTTATATGGAGATGTGCTTCTGAATATTATATGGGCTGGGTATTACTGAACCTAAGACACAATAGTAAAATATGCATGAATTCATTTCATTCTATTTTTATAGTAGTTGAGAGCATGTTAGCATAGTACCTGCCATGTAGACATGGCTGCACATAATGAAATGTGTTAGCCAATTCCCCACTAATAGAGTTTACAAGGGTCAGAAATATGGAATATGTATTCTGTCAGAGTAAAATGAACTCTTGTCAGAGATAATTTAAACCCTGAACATCGTGCTGCACATACTCATCCCCTGAGCTGTGAGATGGGAGAAGGCAAGTGTTTTTTGAAATGCTACAGTTTCCCGTGCACGCTCTGGGCCTGTTGCCAGATTCGGAGGCCTCCGCCCCCCTCCTGTTTCCTGTGCCGTTGTGCCCCGATGCTGACAGGGAGAGCCGAAACCACGCACCGCAGAACTTCAGTTGGGCCGTCGGATTTAAAACGGCGCGAGAGGCAGTAGCTCCGGCTCCCAGAACAGCCCCAAAAAGTGTCACTCATTCAGATAAATATGCAGAAATTATGGCAGTTGATCGGGGGTTCATGGGTCCGTTACCTGTAGCAGGGAGAGTGATTAATGGGTGTTTTATCACCTATGGAGAATCTGGGACCACAAAACCAATGCTTAATTTGAGGGGCTTTGTGCCGCGTTTTATTTATTTATTTATTTATTTTAGCGTGTGGTTAATCATATTGAAGATCCCAGCTATATATATTTTTTTTTTCATAATCTAATTTATCATCTCCGCCTTGTCCCTGGGAACAGACGCAGATGTCCTCATCTCCCGATTTGTGTTTGGAAACGGACAGAGCGGGGGGGCGTGCCGTGGCCCGAGCCAGTGCTCGCTGCTCGGTCCGTTTGAATTCTCCGCCTGGCGTTGCTAGAGTGACAGCCTAGCGTCTGGCACTAAGGAGCGCAGAACAGGACGGCAGGCAAGCTGCTCCGCTCGGCTCGCACGGCGAGCACGGCTCGATGGCTCGGAGCCGCCAAATCTGGCAAAATGGCCGCCTGAGTGGCAGCACTTTGGCTCCGGGTTCGGCCACCTCGCTTCCCTACTCCAAATTAAAGACCATTCTCATTTTAGACATCTCCCTTTTACGTTACGTGGACAATAAGCAATATGCATGTGTGAATGCGAGTACAAATGTGTGCAATGATATTGCGACAAAAATAAATGAATCAAGAAAAACATGTTTTTGCGTTTAGTTTTTTTGGGAAAGCTATAGGCAAAACAGGGACGAGGTGGGCTGTGTAGCTGGTGTTCATGTCTCCCTTGCGGAAACATCTTCAGCCTTCGCCTTTGATTCGCAAGAGCCGGAGCGTTCACTGCAAATCTGCATTTCCTGCTGGAACAGCTTGCCTTGTTTAATAAACGAAAACAATGTGTCGTACGGAAGGTTACCCAAAAATATCTCTACAGGCAGTGCTGTGTTTGAGCCAGGGGGACTGAATCACTGACGTGTCTCAACACCGTTCGAAACCCAGAATAATTTCCCTATGTAACCATGACAGCATAAAGAAGGAAGACTATTAGGGCGCTGCAGTTTAACCTGCAGTGGTGGTGCTTTCCAAACAGAAGAAAGATTTACCTAGAATGATGCAAATTCCAATGGAAACAAAAAGAGTGTACCAGAATGAATGGAAGATGGATTTTACTTCGAAAATATGCCAAAGCTGAGAGATGAAATTATGCCTTTTGCTTGAGCCTGTTGAATCCCCCCCCCTTGCAGAAAATCATAGCAGCTTTTATCATTGGTTACAAAGCATTCCAAAGGTGCTTGGAAACAACCCACAATGCAATATTTTATTTAAATGCTACAGATTTCGGCAATAGTTAGTCGTTTAGTAGTCTTTAATACGGTGGCTTGATTGAAGAACTACAATTCACAATTCCCTGCCCTTCAATGTGCATAGAGGAATTACGTATTACGCCTGCATGTTGAGGGAGCGTACGTTTATCCCTTTCACATTTTTTCCCCCCCTTCACCCATAAAGCAACAGTGACGTTCCCGCAGGTGATGCTCTTAATACTTTTTAATACTCTGTCAACAAGGTCAGCCGTGCCTCGGAGTCTTAGACTGGGCTAAACAGGCTGTAGCTCACGGGCTGGCGGTCGATATCATCTTAACGCCTCGCCGTTTGTCAGGTCTAACGGTTTGCTGTCTGTTTATTTCATCTTGCCGTCGGTCCCTTACGCGTTTTCCGTCTCCCTTTCCCCCGTAGCTCACACTCCGGACAACAGCTTCTTGGGGTTCGTGGTCGAGCAGCACCTGAACGCCAGCGACATCCGACACATCGACGACATCAAGCGACAGAACCAGTCTCTGGTCTACGGGAAGGTGGACAACTTCTGGAAGGTACCGCAAGCCTGCTTAAGGTTCATCCGCAGAGCAGGAAGTGGAAACAAACAACAACAAAAAAGAGTTTAAGATTTTTGAAATTCTGATTTCTGTTGGGCTCACAAAAGGATGATCTCCATAATACATGTTTAGCACGCAAAGCACTTGTGTGTGTGTGTTTGTGTGTGAGTGAGTGTGTGTGTGTATGTGTGTGCGTGTTTGTGTGTTTGTGTTTGTGTGTGTGTGTGTGTGTGTGTGTGTGTGTGTGTGTGCGTGTGTGTTTGTGTGTGTGTGTGTGTATGTGTGTGTGTTGCCCTATCCTGGGACAGAGCTAGATTTTCCATGCTCCCGTTCCTCAGTGGCTTTTTATCTCAGTTTACCTGTCTGTTACTCAACAGTTTTCCCCTCAAATTACACTCATCTGACTCCCCGCTGTCGTCACCCTGCACCTGGAGTCAACCAAAGAGCCTACCACCTGGTATACTACAATACGTAACATTAAATTCACTGAGCAGAATCCATTACCCAAAGCAGCTTACACAAGTGTAATTGTACCCTTTGTTTGTGATCCACCTAAGACTGCAACCTCCTTGCTTTGTTTTGTCCATCTGGGCAGCTTAGAATATGCTTTCCTGTAAACATGTCCGACATTGGATATTGGTGGATTTCGTGAACGAAGGTGCCCATCTGAAGCCTACTCTGCCAAATCTTTGGTGGATTTGCTCTCACAACCTAACTTGCTAATCTTTTAGCGGCTAATGTAATACAGTGATGCTACTGTACGTATCCCCAGCAGTGCTTTGCTGAATCGGTTAGCAGCTAATGTTGGCTCTCTGTCAGTCAGTTCTCAATCAGTTTCTTCAAATCGATATTTTGCAAAATACCATATGCTGGTAAAGTTGGCTCTGTGTCAGAGTACCAGAATTGCCACATACAGTAGTTGGCTGCACCTGGTGTGAGTAAACGTGTCACTGTCAGACAGCTTCATCTGAGATTAGTACATTAGGATATCCGCACCCTAACTTGGATGATTTTTGTTGGGACATTCCTGCTGTCCAGTGATGGAATGTTCTTGCTGGCACTTTAGGTTACCAGCGAGTAAACCTAATGCTGCCCCTTTATTTACAAACGTTAGCACTGGGCCAACTTGAGCATGTTTAAGAGTGCCCATGGTCGATTTGACTTATCCAGGTAAGATACTGATTTGTTGCAGGGTTTTTTTTTTGTGGGATCTCCCCCCACGATTCTGTGCTAATTGTCTGAATGAAGAGAGCAGTGGCCCCGTGGATCAGGCATTCCCCTAGCCAGTCACAGGAAACGCAGACCTGGCGAATCGCGTTCCGCAGAACGCGGATTCCGCCAGCGGTCCCTCGGCGAGCGCGTCATTGGCCGACCGCGCGATGGAGCCGACTGCCGACGAAGACGAGCGGAGGCGGATTTCCCCTTGCGCGAAGACGAGCCGGAGTCGTGTTTCGTTGCGGTGGCAGGGTGACTCATCCTGAGGAGATCCCCCCCCCCCCCCCCACGAGTCTCGCTTCGCCTTCCTGTCGATGGTTAAACCACAGTGACGCATCTCTCTCTGGTCCCTGGGGGCCGTGTGCAGAAACCCATCCCTGGTCCTGGCTCCACCAAATCCAGGGATTTAAACATTTTCAAAGCCGTGGCCTTTCAGATTGCCACATTAACACGTTTTTCCCCCACCTTGATTAGATGTGTTGGGTTTTGATGCCCTTATTAGTGCACCAAAGTGGTTTGCTAAGCCACCGCCTGTGGAATAAAGGCAAACGGGTTTCAGACTTAACGTTTCTGACTCAGACCCCAGACTTAGTATTCCAGTCAAGCCGTTTTTGTTTGTATTCCTCCACTGGTTTGAAATTCCGTAGAAAATGTCAGCGAGGCTAATTCAGCCCTATCGTTAGCCCCTAGACATGTGACGCGGGTTAGCTGGGCCATGCGCGTTAAGCCACTGCGGTCTTGTGTGGTCCGATACGAAAGAATGCGATTAAGAGCAGATTCAAGTCGCAAATTGCCGGATAATCCTAAATTTGTGACAACAGCGCCGTGACCCGAATCGCGGCTTAATGTGGGGCTGGAGGAGGGGGCTCCGGCTCGGGCCAGGACTCCAAAGAGAACGGGCAAATGGCCTCTTTTCATATCTCCGGGGCTGAATTAAAGCAGTGCTAGATTACACGTTAGGTAATTTCAGCCATTTTGTGTCACGTAGGGTGTATAATTTCAGCGTGCGCATCGAGACAAACTGCGCCAGGTCTTTTTTGCCGTGCTGTAGGTGGTCTTGCATGAAAGAGCAACTGCCAACTGGGAACTCGGAATTCAGAACTTGTAAGCCCAGTTGGTATAACTGCAGATGTGTGTGTTTATCTGCATAGGATTATGGGTGCTGTAGTGAGCTTCTAGAGTGGTGTCGTGTAACTACGGGTTTAACTGAGCACATCAGGCCCTTCAGGCTTTGAGATGCGTCTCTCTCAAACAAAACAGCACAAGTCACGTACAGTTACCACATAAGCGCCATTAAAGGTTGTTCCCTTTTCTCAGTAACTATCCTAATTCTCTTTCTTCATTGGGTAAATCCCATCAGGTGTACATCAGAGTCATGGACTGAGGTCCCATTTTGTGTCTGAGCGGTAGAGCCAAAAATAAGTACAGCCATCGCTGTGCAAGCCTTAAAGACCAAAACTCCTACAGCTTACTCACCAAAAACATTAGCCTCAAATCAGACTCCCTGCTGCTTCCATTACACCCTGATTTTAATTAAAGATGGCATTGATGTTGGTTTTTAATGAGACACTGTTTGGTCTAGGCCTCCACCTCAGACTCCCCCCCCCCACCCCCCACTGAGTCTGCGTGGGCTTTGATGCCTGGTGTGTTTTTGCATAATAATGTCACTGAATCCCAGCATCCTTCACTTCATAAACATCCCAGAGAGGCTAGAGACTAGAGCGTTGACTGTCTGTGCTGGTGTCTCATTACCTGAAGTTTTAGTGCATGTCCAGTTAGCTCTTCACTCATAAATGTTGAATGGAGGAAGGTGTGTGACTAATGTTCCCCCAAAAAGATAACCCACCCCCCTCCTAAAAACCCGAACCCACACATTGTGCCTCTCACTCCACAGTCTGGAGCCTGATGCATGGATTCATTAGAGCGTGTGATAATGGCTTTACCTACTGACCCTTATCAGAGTGTGGAGATTAGTTTGCTTTATTACAGACATTAACCATAATTGCAAATCTGAACGTCCTGCAGGAAGTGCCATCCGTCTTTCGGCAACACAAACCGCTTATTCCTGCGCAACCTTAATTCATTAATGCCCAGAGATCTTTCCCCAGAGATTTCTTACATAAGCCTCTATAGTCATCCAAAAAATATTCACAGATGGAAAAGGAGTCAGTAGAGATTTCGGCAACTTTAGTTGCCCGCGGGCTTAAATGGGTTAAACTTCCGTTCCAATTCCCTCACGAGAAAGGCTCATGGTCCTGTCTTTTTTTTTTGGTATTTTTGGGTTAATGTCGCCCCACCCCCCGTGCCCACTGCCTCCTACCCCTCCTCTCCATAAAAGAAATAAAATTCCGCCTTTGGCAATCCGCCATTATCATCCTCATTTCCAAGGTGATTCTGTGTTAGGGCGTCATTAAATAATAAATCTCAGGGGAAGAGGAATTCCCATGCATCGCATCTGAGCCCAAGTTTATGCTGTTGTGTGCAGGTGTTTGTATTCTTGCAGTAGGTCTCCACCTAACGCAGGATATCTCCGCATGCTTTCACCAGGAATGCAATGGGGGAAAAAAAAGAGTAAACAAGAAACGGTTGACCTTGGTAAACAGGCTGTGTAGTATGATGAGTCTTCATAAAAAAACAAAAGCAATCCTTAGTTGGCGATAACACCTGAGCTTCGCGGGGCTGGGCGTTAGCAGCCCTAGCGTATCTGAAGGGCGGGGCATCGAGGTTTGTATAATAGTTTGACTCTAAAATGGCAGCCGCACAGTACCGATGCTCCAAAATATAATTTATTCACCAAATATCGACCAACAGTTCGGCCGAAACGTTGGTCGGTATTTAGCAAATAAACGATATTTTGTTTTTGTAATCTGACCGTCGTCAGCCCGCACCTGATCAAGTCATCGGGTGTGTGTCCCCTTTCGTTTTGCATTAAATAGTTTGACCCTAGAATGAGAATGGAGGCCAAGACTCTGAGGTTCTGTGGAGGATTCGGGCTTCACCGTCAGGATGTCCCTCCTCACCGTTTTCTGTCCCAACGAGCACGGGGTGGATGACAGGACAAAAAAAAAACCCCACCGCAGGGTCACTACTGAGCGTGCTCCACAAGCTGATGCCCGAGTACAATGAGAGGGAGAGAGAGAGCGGCCCCATACATATTGATGGTGTGGAGCGGGGCTGCGGGCTGGGGGGGGGGGAGAGGGTGGTGGATGGGGGGGAGTAATAAATGCGCCAGCCAGGAGGCCGTTTCTCAAGTAGGGGTTTCCATGGTGACGGGCTTGCATACTGACCCCGAGATGAAAGGAGGCCGTGCCTTCTAGATCCACTTCTGCTAGCTTGTGTGTGTGTGTGTGTGTATGTGTGCGCGTGTGTGTGTGTGTGTGAATGCGTGTCAGTGATTTTGTGTGTGTGTGTGTGTGTGTGTGTGTGTGTATGTGTGCGCGTGTGTGTATGTGTGCTTGTGTGTGTGTTTGTGAATGTGTGTGAATGCGTGTGAGTGATTGTGTGTGTGTGTGTGTGCTTGTGTGCTTGTGTGTGTGTGTGTGTGCTTGTGTGTGTGTGTGTGTGTGTGTGTTTGTGTATGTGTGTGTGTGTATGCGTGTGTGTGTGTGTGTGTGTGTGTGCTTGTGTATGCGTGTGTATGTGTGTGTGTGTATGCATGTGTGTGTGTGTGTGTGTATGCGTGTTTGACTGTGGAAACCCTTGGTGTCAGTACCCCTGGCCTTTGATCATAAGGTTCGGATGTTTGAAGTGGTAATATTCTCTCTCAGCACTCACGCTTGTGTTCAGAGACGCCGGTGTGATTTTCCCTTTTGCTCCACTCTCACTCTTTCCCATATTCATTGAGCTTCATGCCCTACGATCCATGTAAACAAATATGGCTGAAACACAGAAAGCTAACGCCTAAAGAAAGGTTGCAATACAAGGCATGCAAGGTTGTTTTTTGCGCTCCCTGTGCTGCCAAGATCAAGATAGGTTGATAGATCAAGATAGATCACTGTAAAGGTTGAAACTCAAAGTGTTGAGATTTTATTGCCATGATCTCTCTCTCAGATACTCACAGCAGTCTGAATTAAACAGGTTTTTAAGAACGGGGGGGAGGCGGTGGTTGTGTTCTCTCAAAGTGTCGGTTTGTTGGGTTGCAACCAGCTGCTTGGTTTCCTTGTTACTCAGCACTTAATTGACCTATTAAAGCAGTTGATTAAGCAGGTGAATTGTTTACTGCTGTTTTAAGTCTCTCTGTAGCTCTCCAGGACCAGCGTTGTAGCCGTTTGACCTAGTTATTTAAGGCCAAGGCTTTGGTAAGGCCAAAATAGGTATCGAAACCGTGTGTTCTGAGTAATCCACAGGTTTCATCCGGTCAGAGTACAGCCAGACCTTTTTATAAGTTCATACAGCTCACTGACAGATTAGGTGCAAAAAAAAAAGGTTGCCGTGCATTTGCCATTTTAAAAAAAACTGAATAAACGGCTCCACACCATTACCCATCAACCGACTGCGTCCGAGACGTGCCCTAAAGCAAAGCTTCATTGTAAACGGCTCATCGATGCCAAGCCGCGTCTGTGTTTGTTGTTCTTGTTCTATAGACAGTCAGCCGGTGCTCATTGTGCATTCCAGACAAACACAGAGTAACTGACCCAGCCACTGACCCCATTTATCTTGTCTGACAGCATCCCCAACACTGTGTGGATAGGGGGTTAGTTAACAGCGGAAGGCTCTCAAGGAATACATCTTCTCTGAGCTCGCTCCTCTGTCTTTGGCAGCCGTCAGTGGTGCGGAGTCACCGGTGCAAATGGAACATCCCAAACTTTAACAAGCAGACGCAAACCTCTAGACTGGACTGAACTCAAGAGGCCTGTTACCGAAAAGATGCCGGTCGGGTGAACCTGCTTCAGAAGTCTGGAATTTGTTGGATGAAAGGGCTCGGCGAGCTTTCGGAGTGCTCAGTCAGTCTGGGACCACAGATGGCATACTGGTTTTTTTTTTTTGGCACCCAGAAAACCCATCTCATCTTAGGCACGGGCCATGCTTAATACAGGAAAGTGACTTTTTAAATAAAATTTTTTAAAACCCAGGACCATTCCTATTGGTCATAAGGAAATGGAGGACAGGGCCGTTGTTTGCTGGGTGGATATAACTGTCTGACCACTAGAGTGTGTTTGTATAAGAAACTGCCGGACTGAAGCTGTGGTCAGGGCCCGTCATTGTCAGGGTGTTTCTGGGGTGGGGGGCAGGTGGGGGGGTAGTTCATATGAATGCAGACCTCCAGGGGGCTGCGTTGATGTGATGCACTTTGAGGGCTGAGGGCACCTGTGGCTCTTACTGTAATTCTCCAGTTGCAGCTCATTGGCTAAGGGCATCTGATGATGCCGTCCCAGAGAATGCAGCTCATTGGCTGAGGGGCATTTGATAATGCAGCTTTGGAGAATGCAGCTCATTGGCTAAGGGCATCTGATGATGCAGTCCCAGATAATGCAGCTCATTGGCTGAGGGGCATTTGATAATGCAGCTTTGGAGAATGCAGCTCATTGGCTGAGGGCATTTGATGATGCAGTCCCAGAGAATGCAGCTCATTGGCTGAGGGGCATTTGATAATGTAGCTTTGGAGAATGCAGCTCATTGGCTGAGGGGCATTTGATGATGCAGTCCCAGAGAATGCAGCTCATTGGCTGAGGGGCATTTGATAATGCAGCTACGCACAACCCTGCTGACCGCCACTCCCGACGCACACTTCAAAATACTCACTTCCTTTTCCACCGCCTTCAGTTCCTGCGAAAAAGATTCACAATTACAGAGTGCTGTGGCTTTTCATCACACCAACCACATGACATGTTTAACTGTATGAGAAGACCTCCCAGTACTGCTCAGTAAGTAAGTCTGTATGTATAACAGGCTTTCTGACATATGACATATTTTGTTTTTTTTTACCTAAGTCATGTTTTTTTTCCCCACATGTGAAAATTGTAGTTCACACTTTAAAAAGTCGGTGACTTAGGAAAATGTGAAGATCCAAATAACCTATTTTCTTTTCACATGTGAATATTTTAATTCCCTTGTGAAAATTTAAAGTTCCAAAGTGCATGTTTTCCAGTCTGCTGGCTTTGCTTTTGAGCAACATCGGCAAACTGAGAAACATTTAAACCTGCTGTGCAACTGCACACCTGAGAACACCTGTGAACACCAGAGAACTCCTGAGAACACCTGAGCACACCTGATAAAACCTGAGCACACCTGCTGCTCCAGCGCAGAGCCATCTGTGGGGGGATTTATACACCTCGGTGTCGGGGGAGCATCTGTTTTTACTCCTGTCTAATGCGGACACATGGCTTATGTGTCATCCTTCTCATGGCCTGGCATTGAAAACGAGCCTTTGCTGAAGCAGAATGAGTCACCTAATCGTTATTTAAAAGGGGTCGTTTACTGGGTTCACCAGCAGGGGGCCTGTGAGCGGCAGTGAGATCATATTTTACTTATTTTACCGATGCCACTGTCATGTCTCTCGTATACACTGTAATGTGCTATGATTATACGTTGCGTGTGCTGCATTTTACATGGAAAAGTGAACATTTAAGACGTTGTCGAATGCGGGAGACTCGACAGGGAATGCTTATTACTATCTGCATCCTGGCTTGATGTGTTTTTAAAGTCGACCTTTCATGGCCTGCTCATATAAAAAGCAAAGAGCATTCATGTGATTTATGTAAGCGACAGCAATATAAAAACTTGACAGAAGCAGCATAATTACGTCAAATTACTTTTGCGTACAGCTGACCAAAGTATCTGCATTCTGATTCAGTTTCAAATCTATTCAGGTTAGTTTGTTTTATGAATATCGCCAACTAAATAAAATGAATAGCTCAAGTTCAAATTCAAAATGCTTTATTGGCATGAAATGCATTCATAAATATCTCTGTCCTTAGTGCCACTGCCCATTATCTGTAATTATTGTTGAATTATTTTGGGTTTGTTTTCTCAGGGGAAATCTTGCTGATATAAGCATGGTAATCCCCCTCAGTCCCTGCAGGTAGTCCAGCAGACCTGTGACACAGCAGACTATTCTAATTAACCCCTTTTCTCTCTCTCTTGTCCCTCTGAAGCCCAGAGGAAGGCAGGTGGAAATCACATTCAAACAGTTATACCAGAACTAAAGCAATATTTTATGATGTGGTAAAAAAAAAAAAAAGAATAATAAATCTTGCTCCAAATATGTTTGCGGTGCAGTGCGCAAGTATTTGGGCAGTGACACATTTTTATGTTGTTTTTAGCTCTGTACTCCAGCACATTGTATTTGAAATGAAACATTGAAAATTTGCCAAATGTGTGTGTGCGTGAGTGTGTGTGTGTGTCTATATATAAACTCTTCTTTTTTAATGTACTGTATAGTCTTTGGCTTTTACCCGATTAATAACAAGTGACTCACCAGGCTGTCTTTTGACATTTCATGCTTTTTATCATGCCATATGTTGTTAATTATGTTTTTTGTGAGGTGCTGTGATAATACAACATTGTGATGCTTGTCAAAATATAATTTTATTAATAAAATGATTCATTAATATTATTAATAAATCTACTAATAATTCATTTCCTAATATTTGATAATGCACTACAGAGGCTACACTTTAATGTTCAGAGCGCCTGTCATAGAACTTTGGAAGACGTCCTATTGGTCAGCACTGGCAGAGCTGCTGCCAGTCACTAGAGTGGCCAATCAGGTGTCTGCTTTTTCAGGCGTTTCAGTCTGCACCTTCCTTCACTCCTGTGTCATTAATAATTAACCCCGCTCTCTCCTGGGCAGACTTGTCTAAGCTCACTCCTTTCCTGAGCCTGTGCCATTTCTGTTCATACATTAATAATACCGTATTAGGCCCCGCTGATAGCTTTCTGTGTCTCTTCGTGTGACTTTTTAAATCCAATGCGCTATGTTTCTCAGGCCCTCCTCCAAGTCCGGAGGGGTGGAGTACTGAATGCAGCGCTCTTTCTGTCCTTGGATCCCGATGCAGGCTTGTTTGTTTCTCGTGAAGCAAAAAGGAGTAAAAAAAAAAAAACCAAGGAAGTACAAACTGATCGACAGCCAGTTTGTTTTTTGTCCAACTACGATGAGTCATGGATGGACGCAATGCCAAAAAAACACAATGTTTTTTTTTTTTTTGTGATTTGATTTTTGCACCGCTTCCAAGTCAAATACATATTTCATAGAGGTTTTTTTGTTGTTGTTTGGATGCACTTGAGGTGAATGGCAGACCTCCAAGGCTCAACTAACGCTATGACTGTTCATTATGTGCTTACTTTCCTCATCTGTGCCATGCCTAGCACTATATCCTCAAACCTATTTGCAACTTAAAGCACCACGTCCTTAATCTCCCTCTTGCACTTAATATGCCATTTTTTTATTGGAGGTTCATGTGCTGATTAGCAATATCCATTATCACAATGACATCATGGTATCAGATCTGCTTCTTGCCCACAACCATATATGTGCATTTTGTAAATTGATCTGGATAAGCACATCACTAAATGGCTAAAGATGAACTGTAAACAGCAGCAACATCCATTTTCCTCAGACAAGCCTCTCAACAGTTAACTGTGAACAATCCCTTAGCTATCACAATGCTTTACTGGGTTCAAACCCACAGCCCATCATCTCCTCCATTGCTTTCTCTGACTAACCCCTGCCTGGACTGGATTTAATTAATCAACATTTATCCATAACTTTGACTCGAAAATTAACCCAACAGGTCTTTTTTTCCCCCTCTTCACAAACAGTTTGTGGAGTCCATTGATCTGAAGGACACTGATGGTCCGGGGGGGGGTTGGAAGGTTGGAAGGGGCTCTAATGTTGCGCTCCTGCTTTTTTTTTGTGTATGACAGGACAAGAGGAAGTACCTGGACATTATCCACAGCTACACGGAGGTACACGGCACAGTGCATGGGACCAGCACCGTCCACCTGCCCGCCTACGTCAAGAACCATGGCATCCTGAGTGGCCGCGACCTTCAGTTTCTGCTGAGGGAGACGAAGGTCAGACTTGGCCTTTAAACTTTAAGTTAAGACTGAGGGTTTACACTAAGGTTAGACTTGCACTTAGAGACTTAACATGAGGTTAAGACTAGGGGTTTACACTAAGGTTAGACTTGCACTTAGAGACTTAATATGAGGTTAAGACTAAGGGTTCACACTAAGGTTAGACTTGCGCTTAGAGACTTAACATTATGTTAAGACTAAGCGTTTCACACAGAGGTTAGACTTATACTTAGAGACTTAACATTAAGACTAAGGGTTTCGCGCAAAGGTTAGGGAAAGGTTCATTCCATGAGCACCATCAATCGAGACTACGAAATGTGGTCAGGACCTAATTCTGACTGCATAAGTGCCTACTGGGGCTTGGAGTCACATTGTTGGCACAGTGTTGCCCGGGGGGAGGGGGGGATGTTTTTAATTGCCTGGGTATTGCCCATTTTGTCACATGATAGCGACTCTTCTGGTTGGTCAAGGGCCTGTGGTCTGTCTGTATCAGCTGTGTGTGGGGGTTGTATCCGTTCTCCTGTGTAGTGACGGCACAGCTCAACTGGTGGATTGCAGAGTGAGAAACAAGACCTAACACACGTGATCCGGCCGACCAATGGTGTAACTGCATGACTCGGCCGACCAATGGTGTAACTTCATCACTCAATCAGTCAGTCAGTCAGTCAGTCAGTCAGTCAGTCACAGACTTTCGCATTTGTAGGGCTGGCCCCGCTGTTGTGGTCCAGCCAAAAAAGCAATGGCTGGGTGAATTTGGGGTGAATTTAGGTGCAAGTGTGCACCCTCAGCATGGACGGGGTGGGGGGACTGTGTTGGGACACAGTGTTTTTCCCGGTGTCTCAAATCCCTTGGCATTACTGGCCTACACTCTTCCAACTGGTGCACTTCCAACTGGAGGCGAGACTTGAAATTACAAACGCTAAGACTGCAGGGGTGCAGAACTCCGGTCCTGGAGGGCCGGTCTGCGTGCCAGTGCTCTTTTGTGTTGGTCTTCTGACAGCACTATAAACTAAGCTGGTTCGCTCCTGTACTCTGGCACAGTAAAACGTTTCGGATACACTTGCAGTCTGGAGCTAGTGGGGGGGGAGGATCCCAAATGTCACTTGAGGAACACAGAGGGGGGGAGTGGGCGGGGGGGGTTGGTGTTGGGGGGGGGCGGGGGTCTGGGTTTAGTTTCTCGTGAAGAGGACTGTAAGCCGCAGTTGTTTGCCAGCAATGCGAATTAATTTACGTTTTTTTCATCCAAACGTGTACGCAGTGCAAATTCTTTACCGGAACGATGTGATAAACGATTCGTGTGAAACTCAACGTCAAGATGACAAACGCGCCGTGCCGGCTTTGCCCGGTGATGAAGCGAAGCCTCGAGCTGTCGCCGAGACGTCGACTTTAATGGAGTCGTTTGGAATTATCAAGGCTTTGAGGCCCGAGACGTCCCACTGCTTCCATCATTCGGAAGGGATGGCCCGGCTGTTAGAGCCGCCATTGTTCTCCTCCACAGCTGTGGGTGGAAGGCGGCGTATGACATCGTCACCTTGACGTCAGTGAAGATGTGCGGAGCCGGCGACTCTGGAACCTGACACAGCGCGTCGTTTCCCCGCGATTATTTTCCTGCGCAAGTAGGAGGAGGTTCATGCCGATGACCCCTTCGCATTTTGTCTGGACTTTCCTAACGGTTTGCTTTTCTGTTTAGGTACAAATAAATGCAAGTCTGTTTTCCATTTGGATCACAGTTCGTCAAGCTTTTCTTTTCTTTTTTCTTTTTCTTATTACTGAACTCGCCAATTTGCGGGAAGTAAAAAACAAATACATGCCTTTGTTCAAAAGTCAAATTTAATGAGAAATGCAGTTCGGTTCCAGACCCTAGTTACAGTGTTGTAAGGTAGAAAGCATGCATATAAATAAAGAGAATGTTTCTGCAAATCTTTGTGGAGCAAACATTTAAAAAAAAACATGAATTTTGAAAGCAAGAGCTTAGATTCAAATTATCGTTTGGGTCCCTAATTAATTCTCATAAAACTGGATCGGTTTCCTAATGGGAATGGATGTTTAGAAAACAAGTAGGGAGCTCTGTGCGCCTTCTGTTCCTTTTAGTGAAGAATTCACCTGCCTGCAGTTTGCTTGGGCTAATTGCTCTCCTGGGGGGTTGAAGACCAAGCAAGGGTTCATCAAAAAAAGGGAAATTAATTGACTGAACTAGGTGTAGCCTGGCAGCCGTTATTCACAAAGTCCGTGAACTTTAGAAACAGAAGCGGCGCAACGGCACCGGGGCCTTTCACAGATCTTAGTGTGGGAAAGTAAACATTGTGGGTTCTGAGATCCATCCATTATCTCTCCCCGCTTATCCTGGTCAGGGTCGCAGAGAGTGCCGGAGCCTATCCCAGCATGCACTGGGGGGCGCGAATCAGGAATACACTCTGGACAGAGAGGTCACCAATCTATCGCAGGCATGTCAGACTTAATTTTTCTAGACAGATTCACATTTTCTTATCTTGCAGCTGTTCTCACAAGTACAGAGCCCTCCAGAGATATTGGCTCCCTTGGTAATATTGAAAGTCTATAAAATGCACCACACGGGTAATGAGCTATATTGTACGCTCAAAAAGTGGGAAAATTATATTCTTTCATGCCAAGGTTAAAAGTTTTTTTTCTGACAAGTAAACCTTTTCTTTCATGTGTGCCCCTGTTTTTAGTATTTTTATGCCTTCCAGCCACAAGGATAACACTACTGAGTGGTTTCCTGTAGTTTTTTTTACGAGATTGGATAAAATATTAGAGGGATTCAAATTTTTTATTTCATACAGCTTCTTTCGTAATCCTTCAGATCCTTTATCTGCATTTGTGGACTGGCCTGTTCAGTTCAAACCACAAAGAATCGGTTAAGGAGACTGAAATGACCAGTTAACCCACTTTTGATTGATCTTCAGGTATGTTTGGGATGATTTTATGGTAAAAATATCTTTATGGAAGAATGGTCAAAGACCTGACCCATATCTTTTTGGGAAATAAAAACATTACTTGTTTTTAAAAAAAAAAAGCTTTGCTCTGAACATTTGTTTTGTATTTAAAGGAATTTAATTGCTATATG
Organism: Anguilla rostrata; assembly: GCF_018555375.3. Lineage (NCBI taxonomy): Eukaryota > Metazoa > Chordata > Actinopteri > Anguilliformes > Anguillidae > Anguilla > Anguilla rostrata. The sequence goes on along the minus strand of NC_057947.1, from coordinate 33,062,164 downwards.
ATTTTGTGCAAACAATATAGGCCATTACCTGTGTTTTTATTTTATTTTATAGCCTACTAAAAACATTTTAACAGTATAATAATAGAACAAAACTTTTCGTTTTATAGTCTATTACAAACTTTTCAGCTATCTCGGTCAAGGGTGCCATTTTCTTTATTTTTTTAGGGCTCCATACGCTTATAGAAAACATACTGTGCTGCGAGGTGAGAAAGGCAGTGTTCATATTTAACTGACTCTTCTTTCCATCACAGTTTCTCTTATTCTAATGAGCAGCACATCAAAGGTCTGCGCAAAAAATATGCAAATTCACCAGGGTCTGCAGGGAACAGCATACGGAATGCGACGAACTGCGCTCCGGTGAAATGGATGCTGGGGGCTGTAGTTTTTGACTCTTTTACCCAAGGAACAAGATGCATGCAGGGAATTAGCATTTTCTCTCAATTAACTGTGTTTACGCTCCAGCTAAATACTTTAAAAATGTTTGAAATACCCACACACCATAGTAAACGCTGGGCAGTTTGCAGGTTGATGTCTCAAGCATCGATTCAACCTGCAGGTCTTTGTCAGATATGTCAGTCAACTTCACGCCCTGGGACCCAGTGCAATTATTTTTCAGATGTGCTTGTACGCCGACTTCAGCTTTTGAGTTACTGGTGATGGAGTGCTTGTCCCAGACCAAAGGTTCCAAAATTTTGGTCCTGAGACTTTGTGAAGGAGGCTGTGGGAAGCTCTAGCAAAATGTAAAAAATATTTTGTCTGGATGAGCCTCATGGCCTTGGATCAAATACCAGTGCTGACTGTAGCCAGTAGCGCGATAGGACAATGTGAAAGGTGATTGCCCAGGGAATGGGAGGGTTCAGTCGGTTAGGGTTCCTCCTCCATCGCCATCCAGCGACCCCTGCAAGGCCACATACTGTATTGAAAGGTCTTTCACGGCCTCCGCTCTGTGCAAGCTTAGCCGCGGTCTTGCGGTGTAGTAAAAGAGGCACCGGGTGACACCGCGTGTTTTGGGGGACCCCGTGCGCCCCGTCGCACACGACACAGCTGCTCCCGCGGTCGCGCTCGTCCCCCCCCCCTCTGAAAGCCGCTTCCCTCGGACTGAAAGGGCCAGATTCCGCTCGGCCGCTGGGGACGTAACGGGATAGGGGGTCGGGGGGGGGGGAGCAACAGGAACATCTCGCTGTGAAGCACCGCATGGGGAGGTTAGCCAGTGGTACAGGCTCTGGGGGTATTTTGTGTGGTTATGAGCAGGCTCTGGGGTATTTTGTGTGGTTATTACAGGCTCTGGGGGTATTTTGTGTGGTTATTACAGGCTCTGGGGTATTTTGTGTGGTTATGAGCAGGCTCTGGGGTATTTTGTGTGGTTATTACAGGCTCTGGGGTATTTTGTGTGGTTATGAGCAGGCTCTGGGGTATTTTGTGTGGTTATGAGCAGGCTCTGGGGTATTTTGTGTGGTTATGAGCAGGCTCTGGGGGTATTTTGTGTGGTTATGAGCAGGCTCTGGGGTATTTTGTGTGGTTATTACAGGCTCTGGGGTATTTGTGTGTTTAGCAGGCTCTGGGGTATTTTGTGTGGTTATGAGCAGGCTCTGGGGTATTTGTGTGGTTATTGAGCAGGCTCTGGGGTATTTTGTGGTTATGAGCAGGCTCTGGGGTATTTTGTGTGGTTATGAGCAGGCTCTGGGGTATTTTGTGTGGTTATGAGCAGGCTCTGGGGTATTTTGTGTGGTTATGAGCAGGCTCTGGGGTATTTTGTGTGGTTATGAGCAGGCTCTGGGGTATTTTGTGTGGTTATTACAGGCTCTGGGGGTATTTTGTGTGGTTATGAGCAGGCTCTGGGGTATTTTGTGTGGTTCTGAGCAGGCTCTGGGGTATTTTGTGTGGTTATGAGCAGGCTCTGGGGTATTTTGTGTGGTTCTGAGCAGGCTCTGGGGTATTTTGTGTGGTTATGAGCAGGCTCTGGGGTATTTTGTGTGGTTCTGAGCAGGCTCTGGGGTATTTTGTGTAGTTATGAGCAGGCTCTGGGGTATTTTGTGTGGTTATTACAGGCTCTGGGGGTATTTTGTGTGGTTATGACAGGCTCTGGGGGTATTTTGTGTCATTATGAGCAGGCTCTGGGGTATTTTGTGTGGTTCTGAGCAGGCTCTGGGGTATTTTGTGTAGTTATGAGCAGGCTCTGGGGTATTTTGTGTGGTTATTACAGGCTCTGGGGGTATTTGGGGGTATTTTGTGTCATTATGAGCAGGCTCTGGGGTATTTTGTGTAGTTATGAGCAGGCTCTGGGGTATTTTGTGTGGTTATTACAGGCTCTGGGGGTATTATGAGCACACTCGGGCCACCAGTTTGTCTGTATCCACACGGCCCGGAAGGATTTAACCTTACACTTCAATTGTTATCCTCCAGGGGTCCCTGTGCGCACTCGAACAGCACAGTCAAGTGGCTGATTATACAAGTGGCTAATTGTGATGATTTTAAAAACAATTAGTTGAACTAATATGGAGAGAGTGAAAGGAAGGATAGTGAACGTGGATATTCACATCAAATGCACACACTGCAGAAACAGTGTCTGTCTGTGCAAACGTGCACAGTATCCATGTTTCACAATGTAAGCACACATTAAAATCAAAAATGAAAAAAATAAAACAAACAGTTAAGGTATTAGATCACCGAGGTGGAATCATCTGTCAGCTGGGGAAGAGACGGCCTTGATTGGTGGCTGGATGCCATTCAGGATTTAACAGATGTTTTCCTGAGCGCAAACGCTGCATTAGAAAAACTGAATGATCCAAACATGCGTTTTTAATCAAGCATGTGATAAACAGTGGGACAAGTCCGTCAGCTAGACAGCTTCAGTAGAAGTACATGTGGCAGATCACTGCTTTACACAAAATCAGCTTTAAAGAACTTATCAAACAACTAACAATGTGTCTGTAACCACGGATGAATCAACCGATCGGACAGACAATTATGTTTTAGGAATTCTATTTGTTCCTCAAGGAAAATACATTGTGATCGATGTGAAAGATTTCTGATACACTGCAGGTTGTGTACGGCATCGGGAAGGATTTAAGATTGATCTGGAAAATTATGTGACCATTTGTATCCGGCAGTGCGAAACACATTATTAGCATATGAAGACATGCTTGAAGTGTGTTGCCAAATTCAGCGCATTTATCTGTGATCGGATTTAACCACATTTTAGAACCTTGACTTTCTTTTTTTGTGTACCCCTGCTACAAACTATTTTATTCTGAACACTCATTATTTACTTAAACATTAATGTTATGCAACTGCTCTCATTTTTTATTTACTTCCCACTGCTTCAAACAAAAGCTAACATCCCCGCACAGCACTTCAAAATACTGTGCCTTGTGTCCACGGTTCTAAATGAATCGTGCTGAATTTAAAGTGGGAGTGCCGCTTGCAAACATCGATGTCACTCATTGTCTGTACTTATTTAGCGCTCGGTGACCAGTTATGATGATTGACCCCCAGTCAGTGGGGATATTTTTGGGATGTTTGACATTTGGCTTAAGAAAAAGGCAGTTGATCAGTTATGATGATTGACCCCCAGTCAGTGGGGAGATTTTAGGGATGTTTGACATTTGGCTTAAGAAAAAGGGCAGTTGATCAGTAATGATGATTGACCCCCAGTCAGTGGGGATATTTTAGGGATGTTTGACATTTGGCTTAAGGAAAAAGGCTGTCGACCTTCTTGGTGAACTGCAGCACCTCTGAGGAATCGAGCTTGGACCAACTGGTGGCCTTGCGGTACCTCTCGTCTCTGCTATCTGTGTGTGCTCTGCAGCCATCATACATTACATACAGTAACTTATTCAGCTCAGCAACTTGTGATTTTTTAAAATCATTTTTATCATTTTTGTATTCACCACGACAAAACTGTCCCACTAGTCATTCGCTAGGCTGTAAAGCACTTCAGTAAATCAAACTTTTCATGCAAGACATTTTGTGAGGTTGCTTTTTTTTTGTTGATCCCCAAGAAGTTTAGAAAGCAATTCAAGCAGCACTGTGTGAATTGTCTGTGTTCTAGGTTATGTTACTTTACATTACAGCCATTTAGTAGACGCACTTATCCACAGCAACGAACACAACTTTTTTTTTTTTTTACATAGCATTTGCATCCATTTATACAGCTGTGATACGTACTGAAGCAATGCTGTTAGTACTGCTCATGGTAACGGAGTGTCCTACTGGAATCAATCTGTGAGTCACAACCAGGGTCTACCCATTATACTACACTGCCCTACTAGTTCTCTTTTTGATTTTTTGCCTGGGTCACAGGGTAAGGGTCATTGTCAGGGGCAGTGCCACCCCGTTAGCCACCTGCGCTCGGTGACAGTCTCTCACATGGCCGTACACCAATCACAGTGGTGCTCTCACCCATTTCTGGTGTTACACTGGAGAGACCTACGCATAGCACATATTTCCCAAGAATGTGAGCTGCAGCCAGGAATGGGCCTCTGCTGCCTCCTGCTGCCAGGATGCAGGAAGAGCAGCCGTGAGCTGGTTCCCAGAGATGACAGACTAGCAATGTTTGCTTGTGTATGTACAACATATAGACCAGCTTGTATATGCACCAGCATTGTATTTAAATAGAATTATACAAAAAGCTATTAAAATGGAAATTATACAGATGGAAATATTTTCACCTCACAGTTATGGCGTCACGTTTACATTCAACCATGTAGGTAAGCAAGAAAAACATTTCCGTTTCAGCAATCAGCATTTGCAATCGTTCAATTATAATTGTCATAAATTATTGATTTCTATGAATAAGTAAATTCATTCCCAACAGCAGATCGGGTCCACACAGGGGATGGCTCGGTACTGATCTGGTGCCACTTGCCTGTAGGATAAGCCTGTGGATAATTCCTGCTTATGCTGTAACAGTGTGGAATGTGACTAATGTTGGGGGGGGGGGGATGCAGGGGGGAGCTGGCCTCAGCTGAGCACAGAGCTCAAAGCAGCTGCTGCGGGTCCTCTGTCTTACTTTACAGACATTCTTACACAGCTTTTTCTTTTTTTCTTTTTTTTACATAGCATCTATATATACAGCTGGAAATATACTGGAGCAATGCAGGTTAAGTGCCTTGCAACAGCAGTGTACCTCCTACCTGAGAATCAAACCTGTGACCTTCAGGTTACAAGACCAGCTCCTTACCCATTATTCTACGCTGCCCACCTCATCTTTCCCACGCTGTGGCCACTGTGCCAGCCAAATCAGGCATCTCTATCAGAGTGATGTATTTACATGTTGTTTTCAGAGACCCAGAGGAAGTGGTGATTGGGGCACGCTCAGTGAGTGAGGTGGTACCTGTGTTTGTACGCTTTTCAGAGGTTAACTTCTCGCGTCTAGTTGAATCGGTCATGGTCTCCCCAGCCTATTGTGAACAAAAGAGTTTCCTTTGTGATGATTTATTTCTCAGTGTTCGTCTGTGTAATGTGTTCATTTTAATTACCGTGTGCTTTTGGAGTACAAAAGCCTATGCCGTAATAGAATAATGCAATGTAATAGAACTGAAAACATGTCCATCCAACTTTCTCAGAGCGTTATCCCGGGGGATAATTACTTGTGGTTGAAAATGCACCTGATGAAAGCCTCGCTGAACACTGCTAAGTGCAGGTCCACTGGCCTTGAACCATTCTTACAGGTTATACACTGCTGGCGTTATATTATTCTGTTTAATGGAGGCCTGTGTCAAGGCTGAATGTGATGCTGTATAACAGCTTCACGCTGCATGCACTGTGGATTTATTTATGCATTCTTAATTTGATGAGGTAAATTCTATTGATAACAAATTCAGTCACCTGGCCAAGAAGTAGCAATGTTGCAGGTGCAGCTACAAATAAAATAGGAATAGTAAATAAAACAGGTATTCATGCAGATAAAAAAATGTAGTGAATGCCAACATTATGCAGTGTCCATCATGATTTAAAACAAGTGCATCCCTGTGTTATTTTGAAAGCTGAGGTAAGGTTAACTGTGCTAAATTGTATTGGGAATGGAGGGACATGCAGTCTTTTTATCCATGATCCACATTTGATCCATGGGCTGCCACTCCATGCTCTCTCCCCGTCAGTACTGGTCTGGTGTGTGTGGAAGTCTGTTCTGTGTACACATCCATGCTCTCTCTCAGTCAGTACTGGTCTGGTGTGTGTGGAAGTTTGTTCTGTGTACACATCCATGCTCTCTCCCAGTCAGTACTGGTCTGGTGTGTGTAGCAGCCTGTTCTGTGTACACATCCATGCTCTCTCTCAGTCAGTACTGGTCTGGTGTGTGTAGCGGCCTGTTCTGTGTACACATCCATGCTCTCTCCCTGTCAGTACTGGTCTGGTGTGTGTGGAGGCCTGTCCTGTGTACACATCCATGCTCTCCCTGTCAGTACTACTCTGGTGTGTGTAGCGGCCTGTCCTGTGTACACATCCATGCTCTCCCTGTCAGTACTGGTCTGGTGTGTGTGGAAGTCTGTTCTGTGTACACATCCATGCTCTCTCCCTGTCAGTACTGGTCTGGTGTGTGTGGAGGCCTGTCCTGTGTACACATCCATGCTCTCCCTGTCAGTACTGGTCTGGTGTGTGTGGAAGTCTGTTCTGTGTACACATCCATGCTCTCTCCCTGTCAGTACTGGTCTGGTGTGTGTGGAAGTTTGTTCTGTGTACACATCCATGCTCTCCCTGTCAGTACTGGTCTGGTGTGTGTGGAAGTCTGTTCTGTGTACACAGCCGTAGTCTCACAGTGAGCCAGACCTCCTTCGTGCATTTGACCCAAACCCAGAAACATGTGGGTTTCTTTACAAACATTCCCCCCATCCCCTTTTTCCCCTTTTTTTGGGTAAGTGAAGCAGGAAACAGTAAAAGCTGAACCGCAGCTGAAGGGGGCGAGCTCTGGCCCGCACGCCTTTGGTTGTCAAGGGAACGGGAGGTGCGGCGTCCCCGCCCCCTGACCCCCCCCCCCCACACCCCCACCGCCCCCGCAGCAGAAGCGAGGCGTGACGGATCTTCTGCTCTCTCGCCCCGCAGCTGTTCGTGGGACTGTCCTTCCCGTACGAAGGGCCCGCCCCACTGGAGGCCATCGCCAACGGCTGCGCCTTCCTCAACCCCAAGTTCACCCCCCCGAAAAGCAGCAAGAACACCGACTTCTTCAAAGGGAAGCCCACGCTCAGAGAGGTGAGCTCATCTTCCACGTTTAACCTCTGACCCCGGGGATTGTGTATCACGGAGCAAGAGCCAATGAAGGAAATGCAGCTGCTGATGCTTTATTTTTCATTATCAGGGCCCTGTTCTTCCAAAACTTTTAAATCTGGATCACCAGTTGTCCAGAAAATGAAATCACCCCTTTTGGCAATTCGGGATCAGGCTGATCCTACTGATTTTTTCTCCCCAGAACATTTTCAGAAAGGATAATTCTGATCCAGATACCACAAGATCAAGATTTCAAAATACAGATTTTCAGTTATTTAAATCAACTTCTATGTTGCTGTTTGTTGAACCAAATAATAGCAACATGCTTCTTCAAGGAAATATATATACAATACAGAGAATTTTACATTTCCCTCTCTCCCCTAGCTGACCTCCCAGCACCCCTACGCTGAGGTGTACATCGGCCAGCCTCACGTGTGGACCGTCAACATCGACAACGCCGCAGAAGTGGACAGAGCCGTCAGATCCATCCTCGGCCAGAAGGTGGCGCTGTCGTTCACTCCTCGTCGCTGCCTTACACACCAGTATTGATTTCACAGCTGTGCGGTGCATATTTACGCGAGACATTTGCCTACGCTGACAGCCTGAATGTGCATGGGACTCTATATTTTACAAAGATAAACAGTAAGCACCCAGGAGAGGTTCCTGTGTGAGAGAAGAAGAGAGAGAGGAGTATAATGGCGGTGTCATGTTGCTCCTCTGGGCCGGGAGTCAAGCAGTGAGGGCAAGGCTTGTGTTCTGTCACGCTGCTGAAACAATGGCAGTGTTCAGCGAGGCCTGTGTCCGTGAGATCGTACTGCAGCCTGCAGCTCCCAGAGAGCCAAACATCCTTTAATCCTGCCATGCTGACTCCGCAGAGGACACAAAGAGCATTTCACTGGTCTGCGTTATTTGAACTGATGAAAAGACCAGTGTTATTTTAAACTTAAAAAAAAAAAACTTTAAAAAAAATCATTTTAAGTGAGTGTTTTATAAGGGAGCACCTGGACCTCTCTCTCTGTCTCTCTGTGTGTACACGTGACTCACCTGTGGTCCCTCCCACAGATTGAGCCCTACCTGCCTTACGAGTTCACCTGTGAGGGGATGCTGCAGAGGGTCAACGCTTTCATCGAGAACCAGGTACGCTTCCGTCCAGCTGCACCATCTTAACTTTCAAACCTTATACGGCTGCTGTGCTGCTTTTTTTTTGTTTATTTTTCAGCTCAACTGACAGTTTATATTTTTTTCCCATTCTATACCTGCTTATCCTGGGCAGGGTCATGAGGGGGTGCTTGAGCCTATCCCAGCATGAAAATATTTTACATATATTTTATTAAAATAATATTTTAAAAGGGAAAATATTTTCCATTTTGCTGAAAACCCTCTGGTTCTCTATTGTGACCCCTGAGGTACCCCAGACCCGAGTTTTAGAACCCCAGCCTATGACAGTACCCCTTCTCTCATCTCCCAATGTGAGTACAGCGCAGATTGGATCACGTGTATCCTCGTCTCTCGCCCGCTGCCTTCCGGACTTCAGCTGAGACGGTTCCCACACCTTTCAAATCCCAGCCTTCGATTTCCGGAGGCTTCCGAGCTGTCGATTCCCTGACTGGATCAATTGTCTCGGGCCTGTGATCCTGTGATGATCGTTTAATCTCTGCTGTTGAACCAGCATTTGCATCCAGCAGGGGGCGCTGTTATTAGGTCTATTGAAAGTCGGCTACAGCGCTGAACATGCCTGATGTGCATCATCACAAAAATGTGCATTGTTTGTGAAAGCACGGACGTACTGTGTTGAGGAACACCGAGGACCTTTGGCTTCTCAGTGTTCCAAAGGATGTGTGACATCATCCCTCTCTCTCCCTCTCTCTCAGGACTTCTGCCACGGCCAGGTGATGTGGCCCCCACTGAGCGCGCTCCAGGTGAAGCTGGCTGAGCCGGGGAAGTCCTGCAAGCAGGTGTGCCAGGAAGAGCAGCTGATCTGTGAGCCCTCTTTCTTCCAGCACCTCAACAAGGACAAAGACCTGGCCAGGTGCGTGACTATGCACACACACGCACACACACACACAGACACACATAAGCGCTGTGCATTTTGAGGACCCAGAAAATAGACCGATTCATAGGCTGAATAAAGTTTGTTTTGATTGATGGCTTGCTGTAAAAATGGTTGCTTTAGGTTTCTTAATGTGGCTTTTCATTTTTAAAATCTTAAATCTTAGTACCCACCGTCTTTCACATGTTGTATGTAAGTGTCTTTGTAAAAATGGTGAAATCTAACACAATAATACTTTTGTCTCATATTCATCTTGTCCACCCTGTCCCCTCCCTGTCCCCTCCCTGGCCCCACCCTGTCCCCTCCTGTCCCACCCTGTCCCCCCCTGTCCCCTCCCTGGCCCCACCCTGTCCCCTCCCTGCCCACCCTGTCCCCTCCCTGGCCCCACCCTGACCCTCGCCTTGTCCCCTCCCTGACCCCGCCCTGTCCCCTCCCTGGCCCCACCCCCCTCTCGTTGGGCGCAGGTTCGGGGTGGAGTGCCGCACGGCGGAGTCGTCGAGCGACACGGTGGTGCCGGCGGTGGGCGCGGCGCGCGGGCACTGCGTGTTCCAGGCGGACCTGCTGCTCTTCAGCTGCGCGGGCGCGCACCCGTCCCTGCAGCGCGTCTGCCCCTGCAGGGACTACATGAAGGGCCAGGTGGCGCTGTGCAAGGGCTGCCTATAGCGGCCTGCTCCCCGCTCCTCCCGCCTGGACTCCTCCCCGCCCCGCCCCGCCCCCCCGCCCCGAGCCAGGAGAGGCGCGTGTTGGACGAGCCGAAACCGCCAGAGCTCGGCGGTTTTATCACCGCTAGCCCCCGCTAGCCCCGCTAGCCCCGCTAGCCCCCGCTAGCCCCCACTAGCCCCAAACTCACGCGCACTGGGAGCAGGTCGGGTCTGTGGGGAGAAACCGCCGTTATTTATTTATTTTTTGGAGGGGGGGGGGCAGACCTCGTGGAATGTTTGCTTTTTTTTTTTTTTTTTGGAGCGGGCAGTTCTGAAGACGGGGCCTGTTTTAAAATGAATGGCGGGCGGGGGTTGGGAGGAGCTGTTTGGAAACAGAGAGGAGGAGGCGCGGTGTGTACCTCACAGCTAAGCTGTGTATAAAGGTGGCGGGACTCCAAACCAACGAGCGTGGCGAGGAGTCTGAATGGCTCTGGCGCCCCCTGCATGCTGGCAGTGGTGCTGCAGCGCAAATTTCCAAACCCAGCCTGTTCTCGTGTCCCTCATCCCATAGACCACATCCCACAGTGGGACCGATCCCCCAGGTGACAGGACAGGTTTAGGGAAGCCCGCCCGGATGCCCGCGCCACTGTGGACTGCTCCCACCCACCTGACGTCCGAACATTTGTACATCCGTGTTTGCACTAGCACGTTGTGCGGGAGTCTACACAGATCGGAGGCTGGCCCAGCGAAGAATGGCAGCGAATTTGGGTGCACCCCGATTCTCTTCTACACCGTCTAATCTACAGTGCTGCCTTTTATTGCCAGCAACAGGTAAGAGGACAGAAGACGGAAGAATAGTTGTTTTTTTTTGTTTGTTTTTTTTTACACCCAGAAGTAGAATTCACTTTATATGACAAACTGTACGCAGTCATTGTGGCCATCTTCACACTCTGTCGTCATCTCAGTCAGAAGAGCTTGGCGGTTGGAAAGGTCAAGCACTGTCCAATCGTCCCCCTCCTCCACATTTAGCCGGTCACGGCCAGTCAGACACAATGGGGCATTATGGGAAAAAAAAGGGTATACGTCTTTTAAAGGTCAAGATGCTTTATTTGGGGTTTTGTATCCGAAGGATCTGATTTCAATGTTATGTTCCATTCCTGAAGTTAATTGCTAGTATACTGCACTGTAATGAACCCCAGCGCAGATTCCCACAGCAGTGAGCACTGCACCTGGAAGTTTGATTGTAAGTGAAACAGATACGGTGCAAAGGAAAATCTACAGGCGAAAGGCCATTTGTTCTAAATTCAAGGAGAGATGTAAGAAGTAAAAAAAAAAAGAAACTGACTCCAACAGATGTTGCACACGTTATTGGCTTTTGCCGCAGTATCTGTTAATAAAATAGCACGATTAGAATTTATAGATTTGGAATATTTATACATATAGACATGTGTATCTATATTTATTTATATGAGTGAATAAGTATATTAATAAATATAGAAGTGCAAAATGCTAGCACATGTATGGATGTGTGTGATAGTTATGTACAGAGTGTGAAGACTAGGATATATTGATTGGATCACTAATCGGTTGTTTTAGCAATCATTTGCATTATTATTCTCTCATTTTGCCTGCAGAATTAAATCAAACACTTTAAAGATAGTCTAAATGTTGTGAATAAAATGCACTATGTTAACATATTTGTTGAAGCATAACAAATTTAACAACAATGTATATTGTTCATATGAAGTTTTAATTCTTTTTTAATTTATTTTGTATACAGATCTTTATTTGTGTTGCAGTTTTCTGAAAGAAATGGTGCATTTGTGTTCTTTTTTAATTTATGAAACAGAAGGGAGATTTACTTCTTTTTTTTTTTTAAGAAAAGGTTATTTAAAAATAATGTAAATGTTTATAAAAATGTATATTCAAGTGAGGTGTGGCAGGTGGACTAGTTTGTCCAGAGAAGATCGGGTCAGTGTCTGTGGTGAGAGATGTGGAGTACTCTTAACCCTGAGATACCCTCAGGCATTCTAAAAACAAAATTTATTTGCCATTCAGTCTAGAACAACATTTCCCAGGCCCTATATTTTAGCAACACTTGAAGTGAAACACGTTCAGCGGTTGCTGAAAATATCTAGAGAACACACAACATAGGCTTGAAAATACATCGATGTCTGGGTCTCACAGGGTTAAAGAATGAGTCCAGCATTCACAGTGAGGCTGCTAAATTTCACTGAACTGAAGTGCCTGCAGAGGACAGCATACAAAAAGTGAACATTCTCATTTGGCATTAGAGGAGGGCACCAATGTGCCATTTTATGAAGCCAGACAGCAGCAGGTGCCCTTGCATGCCATCATGCAGTGTGACTAACTACACAGCTCACAGTATTCGGTTCCCATGACATTCCCTGAATCGTAGGAATTTTAAACAACTTAAATGTCTGGTTTGCTGGAAAACCCTTGACTGCTATTTTCACGCCACACCGATCATCAGTGCAGGAATGGTATTGGAGCATTACTGGATTTCAAATACAATTCTATTCCATCTATTTTTTTTTTAAATGTATTGGAAGTACAGGTGGCCATTCGTGTTAATTTTAACTTGCAAGTAAACAACGTTCAACTAATCTGGCTTTACAGTACATTCAGAACATTTTAAAAGCGTTGTTGACGTCTTGCGTGGTATTGAGCACGCCTCGAAATCTTTTGTGACTTTGACGAAAACTCCTGGATCCATCTTGTGACCAAAAAGGAACCGTTGTGGTACAGTAGCTGCCCTGATACTGCAGTTGCTTTCATCAGTGTCTTCTCTGCAGCTGTCAGTGGACAAACGGGACACACCTGCACACTCCACTTTATTCTCAATGCCAGCAACAACCTCATGTCTGTGTTCTGCTACTCATTTGTAAAAAGCAAATTCATTTGCACATGTGTAAATATGGAGCCCATATCCTGTAGAGTGTCTACTCTTTGAGTTTTATAGTTCTTGATTGTAATGTTTGTAAATATGAGAATTATTCAGCAGCCAAGCTACCATTTCTAAGTACAAGATGTGCCTTTTTAATGGTTAGTAGACCTGCTTAATTTATCTATCCATGAAGAACATACTGCCTGGGAAATTATAGGCAACTGGTCCTCAAACATCTGAAGGGTTTGATTAAAAAAAAAATTATAATTTTTTAGACAAGTGATCAAGACCAATTAATTTAGCAGCAGTGATTGTGAAAATATTTGTTTAATGGTCACGAAGTGGCCACAGGAGTTCAGTACCTACTCATATTTAAATGTTTGCTGTTTCGTAAACGCAGTTAGTGTGTTCACTTCCTGTTCTGGGAAAGGATAAACAAGAGATCAAATCTCCATCTCATGGCTTACTTGGGTTTGACAGTTTTGACAGTTTAGGCACTAAAGTTTTGAAAAGGATTTTAATTTGTAGTTTGTCATGCCTCACTGCATTACTCAAACATTAGTTTCGGGGGGGGGGGAAATTATTTTTATTCAAACTGTAGGATGACAGGAAGAAAACTTTCATGCGCTAATTTTGCTAATGTTTTCAGTGGCATCAACCTAAGGTTTCTGTCCATGTAATTTGTTGAAAATTGTTTGTTTCATGTTCCCTGTAGCAGAGTGTGGAAGTGGGTAAAAAAAATGCAGTAACTCAAACAGCTTTGTAAAAAATTTCCACTCGAGTGACAAGAAAGAAAAGATTTGCTGGCACTGCTCTTGATGAATAAGCAGGATAGAACTTTATTTTTCAATAAACCTTTTTTCCTGTGACAAGTATCACTTGTAAGAGTGTTATATGTATATAAATATATAGTGTATACATCGGTAGTACCATTGCAAAGTTCACATTCATACATTAAATTCTGCTCTTGCACATCATGACAGACCTATATTACACTGAGAACCGGTTCTGTGTTTGATGGGTGTGTGGTGCATGTGAGTGTGTTATGTACATTTCGATGGGTGTGTGGTGCATGTGAATGTGTTTATGTGTCTCTGTGTGCGCGTTTGGAACGTGTGCATACATACAGTGGAAGAATCCTCGGGGTGGAAACCACGCAGGTGACGTGTGTCTGTGTCAGCCTATTAAAGCTCTATTGGAGTCAGTGTTTGGTCCAATCAGTGTCACTCTCAGCTTCCAAATGACTAATGGGAAAGGCTTACACAAACCTGCTGTGTATCTGAATCTTTTCTGAGTGTGTGTCTGTGAATGAGCGTGTGTGCGTGTGTCTGTGCGTGTGCGTGTCTGTGTGTATGTGTGTGTGTGTGTGTGTGCACGTGTATCTGTGAGCGCTACAAGGACAGAGCTAACACAAGGCCAGCGTGTTCAGCATTAGAGAAAAGAACTGTAGGAACAGGAAATGCCATCTCAAAAAGACGTCACATTAATTCAGCTTTAAGAGAGCTCTGGATTTACTCTTTGATACTTAAAAGCAATTATTTAGATGAGACTTTTAGATCTCAAACCTTGATAGATGAAAGAATGATTCAAAAATTATATCTGTACATGCATTACTATTCATAGACCAGGATTAGAGATCAACATTCATACTCTGCATTGAATTTAAAACAAATAAATAAATAAATACAAGTACAAATGTTGACTTAATCCTGGCTATTTGTACCATTGCAAAACAATGCACATTTGTGTGAAACCAAATATACAACCAGCAGTATTTCTTACGCAAAAACTACTAGGCTAGTTCATATTCCACACATTGTGTGAAATGTCTACAACAGTTAACATGAATGTTTTTGAAAATAATAAAATGCTAATATTGATTCACTGAGTTAAACTGATTCACCATCTTTTTAGGACCACTGTAAATTGCCAGAGGCACTTAGTCAGTATTGTGAATTACTGGTATGTATTCAGTCGATGTTAGTCCAGCACTCTGTATTTGAATTCCAACCATCAGCTGCGAACCAATACTGCGCTCCTGTTCTGCATTTCTGCTGAGTGTGCTCATCTGAAAGGGATGAAATTCTAGACTGCTGTGATCCGGTAGTAAATATATTTTGGGACCTTTCCGTTATGTGATGGTAAACCTAACATTTCCTGATAGTACTGCCTATTGGCTATTGTGCTATTGGCTGTGTGTGCGTGTGTGTGCACGCATGTGTGCATGTGCGTGTGTGCACATGTGTTGGGGTGGGGGGAGGCAGTACAAACTTGTGAGTTTAAACAAGCTGACATGACACTTGTGTTTTCTGGAAAAAGTGTTCACTGGAAAAGTGTTTGCTTATCCACACTTGCAACTCTCGCTGAACTTTCCTGATTTCTACACACAGCACACATACACACTTTACAATAAATGTAGGTTTACGGGAATATCTACCACTTTGGGGGAAAACACACAATACTGAGCCTTGCAAACTCTAAAATATTCATCTGTGATAACACTGAAAATTTGGAAATTTGTTTTCACAGGCTACTGCTCACTCTGGTAATGCCAGGATAAGTACTTCTGTTTATCTCACTGTATTGTGTACAACAGGTAACCTATATACAACAGGTGCTGCTGGTATTAAATTCAGAAACAAAAAAAAAAACAAGACCAGGTTAAAACCTAGTACATGGCTGGACCTAACACGTGATCCGGCCGACCAATGGTGTGACTTCTTCACTCACTCAGTCACTCATTCAGTCAGTCACAGACATTCGCGTTTGTAGGGCTGGCCCCGCTGTTGTGGTCCAACCAAAAAAGAAAAAATTTGAACAAATGGTACAGAAAGTATCCAGAATGACTTGCAAGGTAAGAACTTCTCTCTCAAAACTCCAGCCCAGCTTAAACTGTACCAAATGTAATGGTATTCTGAGGTTTTGGCACGTATCTTTACACTATGCCAATGTTTTACAGTGATGACTGAGGAACAAAAAGTTTGATGCACAAGCAGAAAAAAAAAAATAATAATAATTTTTAAAAAATTATAATAATTTAAATGCAAAACATACTGATTTCACTTCATAGACTGCACACCCTGCTCAGATATCATTTTGCAAATAGTATGTTTTGATTATTCATACATAATTAAAATCTTTATATTGGCCTTTTAGACTAATACAGTGTGCTTTCATTTGCCAGAGCCAAAGGTGCCAGAGACACGGGATAATAGCAATAACCTGCTAAGTGAGATGAAACCGAACTCATCCGACCCCAGGAAGCCGTCCAATCACGGCTCACACCTCTGGCGGCATCACAGGCGCAAGCTTTTCCCACTTCCTCACAAAGTGAAAATAAAAAAGATGTTTTCTTTCACCTCTGAGCTCCAACTGTAGCGTTGGGTTCATGGAAAAAAAAAAAAAAAAACCCTCATGACTGCAGTTCCCCCTTATTTTCTGGCAGCCTTGTTTCTCGATGATTTTTCCAATGCCTAGAACATAACATCACTCACACTACACAATCCCACATCGGAAGAGCATAAGCAAGCCTCTTCAAAATGGTGACCAAAAGCAGCCTGTTATTTACATTTTAATCTACATCGTCCTCCGCACCAGAAAGAATCTAGGAAATGTTGTGCTTCTGCTGTCGTACGTCGATAACGTAAACGCTGGAAACCAATGTGCCGACTTTCCACCTCAAGGCACCACCAGCACTCGTTTGGGGGACATTTTAACATCTAACCCCCATGACTGCTGTCCCAGTGAGAACAAGTGGCAGGTCTGCCAGCTGAAAACTGACTAAAAATCCGTCAGATCCCAGACAGACTGCAAAATTACAGGTAATGTTCAAATATCAAGGTCCTTGTATTTATGTTACTTGTAATGCCAAACATACTGGATGTACTATATACATATACGCACTCATGTATAAGCCTGTACATTTTTGAATGCGTTCAGTCCAAATGTGTACGTTTGTGGATGGTGAGTGCAAGGTGTTATTATTACTATTACGATTATGAATCCCTTGTTCCCAGTGTGCACTGGGCAATGATATCTGCATTACTGGGGAGCTAAGGTTCCTCAGCTGTGGGTTTGGGCCAGACTGGCGGGTTCTGCCAGGGGTCGGTTTGTGCTTCTCTGGGGCCC
This sequence comes from Anguilla rostrata, assembly GCF_018555375.3. Taxonomy (NCBI): domain Eukaryota; kingdom Metazoa; phylum Chordata; class Actinopteri; order Anguilliformes; family Anguillidae; genus Anguilla; species Anguilla rostrata. The sequence continues at coordinate 33,045,234 of NC_057947.1, read as the reverse complement.
AAGCGGAGTCAGAGGGGGTGGCTCGGCTGCCCCTTTGGTTCCTTCGATTACCGGACCCCGGCATTGGGCCAGCACCGAAGCCCCCAGAAGCGGGACCTCAGCCGAAATAAAGTAAACACAAGCAACCCCCGGATCGCCCCCGTCTCAGACTCACACTGCTATACCCGCGTTAAAACCCCATCAGCAGATTTTTACACTCACACTCACACTGATATACACACATTAAAACCATCCGCAGAGACTCTTATAAGCGGGGATAGGAAGGGAGAGGAACAGGCAGAACATGACCGATTCACATCAAAGGGAAGCTAAAAGCTAATTCTGTTAGGTACAGTATTTTGAATTGTCACATTATTATATATATTTTTTAAAATATGTTATTGCTTTCTTGTATGAAATTTGGATGTTTTGGCCGATTGTGTTTGTGATCCTGCCTCATCGTCGCCGTGACGACTGTAATCAGCTCTGCAGAGTGCAGTCGTGTGCTCTGAAGAGAATTCAGCCGCAGGTCGCTGTCGCTGGGCTCTGCCCGGGAGCACCACCGACACAGCAGGCTGCAGCCCCGCGATCCACCAGAGGGGGCGCCTGTGCTCGATGGGACCCACTGAAGCCCCACCTCTCCCCCACCCAGAGGGGTGGTGCCACACATGCCGTTGGCACAGTAAATATTTTGATTAGGGGGCACTGGCGTGCATCGCTGCACTAAACCACAGGTGCCACTCGAACACAGTCACATTTTTCCAGAGGAGGCACAATACAGCAAATCAAGTTATACTTTTTGGCTGGGAAGCTATTTGTTCTAAATAGACAAGCGCGACAAGAAATAATCATTAGGATAATCATTCAAGACAGAGCAAATGGGAGCCTTTTAGGGTTACGCACTAGGACATGGTTAAGTCTATCCTAAACTATATCATACAAAGGGTTCAGTGTTTCCTTCAAAAAGCAGGGATTGCAGCAACCGCCTTGACGGACACCACCAAAACAACGCCGCGCACTGAACCAGACTCCGCCCACCTCCTCCTCCTCTTCTTCTTCTGTTCGCGGGAGGGTTGCCCTCCCCGCTTTTCCCAAAATTCTGTTTACAGACGCATCGAGTTTGGAGATATAAAAAAAAAAAAAAGAAAAAAAGAAAAGAAAAACAGTAATGGGTGGCCTGTTTTTGAACTGAAATACCACTGGCACCTTAAAGTCTATGTTTTATTTGTCCTCTGAAGTCTTCCGGGGGGGGGGGGGGCGGGGTGTGGAGGAGGACGCGAGGAGGCCCGCACGGACATGGCTCCGCCCCCTCCTGCAAGGCCCGCCTGTTCTGAGCGCGCTCACTCGAACCTCTCGTAGTGCCTCGTCTGTCTCACCCGCGGGACCATGTCGACCAGCAGCCTGCAGAACACAAGATCTGTCATTCAACCGCAGTGTGGCCAAGAGAGGGCGCCATTTCTCCAATCCCGCATCAGACTGCGCTTGCTCTACACCGGAGAGGCAACCCATGAGCACGGGTTTAAGAACAAACTTATAAGAATGAATGAAATCACTTTTGTGCACATAGTAGGGATACACAAGCACTTATTGTAATTTGTATCATTGTCCTAATGTTGTAGCTTGTGCTTCCGCCTAGTTTGACTTAGCATAGGTTAGGTCAGAATAATGTTCACTGCGTGAACTGGACTGTGTTTCTGGCTATGACTAAATGTACAAAATGAGTATTGTACCTTATCGAACCTGCGTTTTGTCGTTGTTCCAATGACCTTGATATGCACTTTTGTACGTTGCTTTGGACAAAAGAGTCTGCTAAATAAATGTAATGTAAATGTAATGCACAAAAGGCCTATTATTTGAAATCATATTTAGATTTTGCTGTATGTACATTACATTACAGGAATTTAGCAGACGCTCTTATCCAGAGCGACTTACACAACTTGTTTACATTGCACTTTACATTGTATCCATTTATACAGCTGGATATATACTGAAGCAATGCAGGTTAAGTACCTTGCTCAAGGGTACAACGGCAGTGTCCTTACCCGGGAATCGAACCTGCAACCTTTCGGTTACAAGCGCAGTTCCTTACCCACTGTGCCACACTCCGTAAGTTTTGTACGTGTGTGTGTGTGTGTACGTGTATAGTAGATGTGCGCGCGTGTTCGTGTGTGTGTGTGTGTACGTGTATAGTAGATGTGCGCGCGTGTTCGTGCGTGTGTGTGTGTGTACGTGTATAGTAGATATGTGCGCGCGTGTTCGTGTGTGTGTGTGTGTACGTGTATAGTAGATGTGCGCGCGTGTTCGTGTGTGTGCGCGAGCTGTGACACACACACTCACTTGACTCCGTAGGCCAGGATAATGAGCCCGATCAGGACCCCTATTGTCCCGTCCAAGTACCACACCGCGGGGTCGTGGCGAAAAACCTCCGCGCTGACGAGAATGGAGAACCCCATCACCCCCCCGACCAGGGAGTTGAACCCTGCCGGAAAAAAAAAAAAACCAAGACAGGGGGGGCAGGTGAGACGGGCAGAGGGCGCAGGGTCATGTGATCAGTTCCCCGGGGGTGGAGGGGGGGGGGGTAACCTTGAGAAAGGTATCAGCTTGCCTGCCCCCCAGATGTTCCCATGAAAACAGAATTCATCTTAAATCTCAGCAACATACACAAGCCACATTAATAATTTAATATATTCTGTATGAGTACACACGCTAAATATACACCATACAGCCTCCGTGGTCAGCAAATCCATTAAAACGGTGAGAAATCGGTTCCTCTATTTTCATTTGTGATATTAACAAGTTAATAACAACTCATGGCGTGAAATCTAAAAAGCAGGTTGCCAGGGGAGATGAACTGGTGTGAACTGCCCCTGCAGTGCGATAATATAATGCAGAGTAAAATAAACCTTTTAACACCTTTTCCTTAATGATAAAAATAAAAATAAATTCTCATTTCATTATGATACATCTGAAGCACAGCCAATCTGCATCTCTCTCCAACCCATTTGGCACAGTTCAATTAAAGGACATGATTGACAGCAGGATGTGTTTGTTGCTAAGCAATTATTTTTTCTTCTGAAAAAGAGCATCTTCCTGTCTAAAACGTCCATTCCAGGAAAGCAGAACCTGTCTGCCTTCCACAGAACAGATCAAACGCGCCGCACCAACAAAGTCCCGGCAAGGAGCAAGAGGAGTTTCACTTTCACAAACCGCAGAATGCAGCCAATCGCAGTCAGCCCTGCAATAATGCTCCGTTTTGGGAGAAGATCTGTGTTTTTAAACAGTGTGAAGTATCAAAAAAGAAAAATATCCTGCTGATTTATTTATTTTTTTTTTAAATCTTGTTTTAGCCTCCCAAGCCAGATAGAAAAGGCTTTGATGAATTTTACATGAAGCAGCCCTGTCTTCAGCCAGTGCACAGAGAGACTCTGAACTGCTGCTCAGAGTCCAGATTTAAGGGTGGGGGTGACATCAGTCACAGTTTTTTGGGGGGGTTGGTGTTAGGAGGAGACAGCAGTGGGCTTGGCCAGAACCGCTGCTGCTGGAGTGACAACAGTGAAGGGAGGAGAGGGAGAAACAGGATGTGGAGAGGTAGCAGCACCATCACATATCCTCTCTAAAGGAGAGAATCACTCCTCAGAAACCAAACTTCCCATGAATAACCTGGACAAGGAAAGTGCAAGTGTTCAAATTCTGGTCATTTTAAGCATTTTTGTAATTTCATCCATTCTCACTTCACAGTTCCGTTAAATGACACTTTTGCATTTAGTAGATATTCTAAATCCACAGTCATTTTCAGATTACCGTTCTGTTCCCCCCCCCCCCACCCACCCACCCCACATACAGTCCATTTCTACAGCAGGATATTTGACTGAAGCGAATCGGGTTCGAGTTCCTCACTCGAGGGCACAACAGCAGAGTCCCAGCAGGGCACTGAACCCTTTGAGCTAAAAGCCCAGTTATCTACCCACTGCACTACACTGACATCCTTATTTTCAGCAAGCGCTATGATAGGAAATATGCTCGCCATTTTGTCCTGGGGGGGGGGGGCAGTATCAGTAAAGCAGCTGTGTATAGCACATAGCTCAACAGCAAAAAAGCAGATCTCGTCGCAAGTGCTTATCTGCCATCTAAGAGTTTAATTGCCAACAGACTGTCTATCTGTTCGATAGACAGTGTGTGGAGGGGTGGTGTGTTTAGGGCGCCATCTGCAGGTGGAAATGGAACAGTCTAGCTGGTCTGCACAGCTGTTGACAATGAGCATGATTCCTCTCTCTTTATTTGCTTCTGACAGCAGCGAGACCCAGGGGGCTCGAATGAGAAGCACGCTGGAGCTATATAGCGTATTCCCTTCTATTGTGTGTTGTTTGTTTGTTTGTACGTACCTATTGAACGCACAATAAAGCCTGTGTGCGTCTGAACCGAGAACGGTGTGGTTTGTGGGGATGAGGAACAACCGGACCTTGCTACTAATGCTACCTTGCTACTAAGGGGCTAATAGCCTCAGCCAGTCCAGCTCTGGTTAGCGGTCAGCCTCTTCCCCTCTTTCTCTACCCGCCACCAACCACCCACCCACCCACAAAAGCTCCTACGACAGAATGAAAGCTCCACCGTTTTAACAGACACACGTTCCATAGCCCCCCACTTTTTTCATAGTATAAGAGATGGAGTCGAGACCGATAGATCCACGGGGCTGTTACAGTGCTTGGCACTATACCCGGAGGAAATCAGCCTAAAAAGTAAAATAAATAAATAAATAAAATAACATGTTATATGATTGCCGTGTGAGAGGAGGAGAGGGGGAGGGGGGGCGGGTGGAGTGTGATAGACTGAGGGAGGTGATAATGAGATCTTCTATGGAAACAAGCTCAGGAGACCATCTGCGACGTAGCCGTACCACACACACACACACACACACACACACACAGCCTCACGCAGCGCTTCCCGAACCCACGGTGCGTTTTCTGAACGATGGCAACCAGCCTTCCTCACGTAGACATCTCCCCAGCGTGTGACCCTTCTCTATCTCTCATTTCCCCAGAGAGGCTTTGAAGCTGCACTGCTAGCCTCGATGGCATCGCCATGGCGCGGCGGTGGTCGCTGCCGATTGGCCGGCGCCCCCCCTCGGTTACGTACCGTCCGTGACGAGGGCCCGGCTGGTCAGAACCCTCCCCAGCATGAACTTGAGCACGGCCAGGATGATGCACATGAGCCCGCTCACAATGGAGACGCTGAAGAGGAAGTCATCCTGACGGAGAGACGGAGGTGGGGAGGGAGGGAGAGAGAGATGGAGGGAGGGAGAGGGAGAGTGACAGCGTGAGAGGAAGAAGACAGGGAGATGGAGGGGTGAGAGAGAGAGAGAGAGAGGGAGGGAGGGAGGGTAGAGAAAGAGTACAAGCTTTAAGGAGGTTTCTGCTTCTCAGCAGAACTATTAATATTAGACAATAAGCCTTCGCTGCGGAGAAGCCGCCTCATCACAAGAAAAGACATGAAGTAGGAAAGCACATTCACTCTCCTTTCATATCCAGTTAGCGTACCGTCTCACTCCAATATTGCTTAAATACCACTTAGGATATGACAAAGATTGCAGGGAAAGTGCCTGTGCGTACACAATCACAGGCTGGGCTGTGAGGTCTGTATACGGCTGTGTCCCCAGGCTACATCTGCATTCAAAGTTTGATCTTCACATTTTCTGTGACAGCAAAACAGCAGCTGACTGCATGAGAATCGAGTTTGTTTCCCATCTGATGAAACATTCTCTTCCACGAAAAAAGTCCCCGTGGAGAAGTGCACCCCAAAAAAGAACACAAAACACAATTCTCCCTTTATTTCTCCACTTCTTCTCCTGTATTCAGTCTTTGTTTACTTCCAGGATGCAGAAAAACGTCAGAATCCATCACTACGGTAACGTGCCCTGTGTCCCAGATCCACTCAATAAGATAGAATTCATGCAAAAGGTCCAGATGTGATACTGTAATGTGAGAAGGCATCTGTGTTGGAAAGGGGGGGAGGGGGCAGAGAGGAGGTGGGGGCGGTGGGGGCGGCAGAGGTGTCTGTCTGTGAGGGGGGAGGGGGGGGGTGGTATCATGTGAGCCTGACAGGTCAGGTGGTCTCTGCTCAGTGACCTCTGTTCACACCCCCCCTTCCCCCCTCTCTTCTGACGAGATGAACTAATGAACCTCCGCTTTGCGGAGCGATCTCACATCAAATCTAGTGGGGAAATGCCACTGGGGGAATCAGAAGAAACAAGCTGAAAATCAGAGAAGGGTAAATTAAGAAGAGCTCTCATTTAGTTCCAGGTTCCATTTAGTGCTTAGTTTTTTATTTTATAAAAACTGTTCTGCATTCACTGGGGTCAATCTGTGTCATTCATGTAATCCCAAATGGTTTTAACTTTTTAAATCAGCTATTATCCCACATTGTCAGTAAACCATTTGCATTTGATTTCATATCGCACATTCATACAGACTATTTAATCTCAATTGTTTTGTAGGGTCTGGCTACACTTGATTTATTTTTCAGAAACACCCCATGCGTCCCCTCTCATTTTTTTGAAAGCCTTGAAGTGCCGAACATAATTGCAGTCTCTCATCAAAAATGTCTGGGTTTTGCAAATATTATAGGCATAATAGGCATGACATATTTATGAAAATACATAAATGGGGGGTAAAAAAAAGAGCTTTAATTTTGGTTTAAAAATGAGAGCATTTGTTCTCCAGCTTAAAATTAAAGCATCAGCAGCATCCCCCCCCCTCCACCCACCCACCCACACAGCTATTTGAGAAACCAATTTCCCACCTCCTTCATTTTTAATCAGATGCCGGGCCTGGGCCCTGCACCTCCCCCCTCCTCCTCCTTCCCACTCCTTCCTACGGGACTAGGCGAGACGTGAGCAGAATTGAGCGCAGTCCCTTCAATGCCCAAATTCAGGATAAGAGACCTTGACCCCGGGAAAAGGGCAGGGCCCACAGGGCACACATACACCAAAGTGAGGCCTGAAGGTCACAGGCTTCACCTGCACATGCTCAGAAGGCACAGCTCACACAGACAGCTCTGTTGATTTGATGCATAGTCCTGGGGCGTTGGGGTGCAACAGAATCCCCCTCTCGATTCACTTGCGATTCCTCCCAATAGAGAATATTCATAAATCAGTATGGATGTGAGCTGGGGGTTAGGAACACAGAATGGGGGGTGGGGGGAGGGGTGTTGAAATTGTGTTCGTATTGGCTTGGAATTGAACAGTCACAGACATCACACAGTATTGATGTTGATTGATCCATTTACACCGGCTAGTGTTTCAGGGGCTTACAGCTTTATTGTTAAAGAGTTCCATGCCAAAAAAAAAGGTAAATTGCATTGCTGCTTTTGACTTCAATCCATCCATTATCTGGTACCGCTTGCTTGGTGCAAACCAGGGTCACAGAGGCAACAGGGCAAGCAGAGCAGCCCAGATGTCCCTCCGCCCAGCAACACCCTCAACTCAACTTAGTTGGCCTAAGAATGTACTGCATTTTAATGTTCCACAAGCAAAAAAGAAAAAAAAAAGCAGGACGTAATCTACCTGAAGAAATACCATGGCAACTGAACTCAGCACACAGAGAAAGTTGGAAGTTCACCTCCTATGGCCACAGTATACTGCCATGAATCTGTACCATGAAACAGAATCTAAAATGGTTTATTAAATTTCTGGTGGCATGTCATTGAAGGCAGCCTGTTTCTACAATCAATGGCTAATAGGTTGTCAAGCCATTTTGAAAAAGCTCAAAATAATGCGCATGATGATAAAATACTTATAAATACATAATATTAATGAACCTCTCTCCTAAAAGAACAAAAGCACTATCAAGGGTGATATACTTTAAGGCTTTTGCGGGTTAAATTATTAATACGCCGCGCAACGCAATACATCAAACATGACTTTACTGCTTCTCAACGCGGCCATTTTGTCCGAAAGCTAAGTCTTAACACCTGCTTCTCAGAGGTTTTAAGATTCTCGCCTCCAAATGAGCTCGCACTTAAAACGGGTTTTAGTAAACTCGGCGGAATGCTTGATGTTCCCCCCCGTTTGAAAAATCCCCTTTCCACTTAAAAGTGCATTCACCCTTGCTGCTGCATATGCATCAAGGGGGTGACGCACGTGGTGATGCTATCCCTGAGAAACCCCTCTTAAATTGCTCATTTTCACCCATTCCAGTTGTTTAGCAGATCCTGTGAACATTTCTGCAAGCCTTAAAACTTAACTGCCTTTTGTGATCCCTGGAGCAAAGGCAATCCAATCGTAAATCTCTCTCAAAGTCGTGCTGCAACTTCAGTGGTCCGATTATGTATCATTGCAGCACAAGCACAATTAATAGCGTTTAATAATCAGCATTAATGTGAAATGATCTGAAAGGCAGGGGGGGGGGGGGGGAATAAAGCTATATGTGAAGTTAACCTCCATGTACTGGCTAGCCTCTTGTCCATGTCACACTTACTCATGTTTGGATGGGCCAAAAAAAAAAAAAAAAACCTTAGTCACTGTCAAATCAAAAATAAAACAGCACTTACAGACATGCCATGCAACATTACTTATAAGAATAACACGATTAGAGAGGCGTCTTCAGTGTGCAGTTTGGGTTCACTAGTGCTATGGGCGGAAGTGTAGTATAATGGGTAAGGAACTGGTCTTGTAACCTAAAGGTCACAGGTTCAATTCCCAGGAAAGACACTGCCGTTGTACCCTTGAGCAAGGTACTTCACCTGCATTGCTTTAGTATATTTCCAGCTGTATAACTGGATACAATGTAAGTTGCTCCGCATAAGAGCATCTGTATGTAAATGCTATGTAAAATGGTGTGTAACTCTGGATAAGAGTGTCTGCTAAATGCCTGTAATGTAATGCTATGTGCTTTCAGGTAACACGACTCTTGGGAAAGCTGCTTTGTGGAAAATGACATATCTTGCAGTCTATCTGCAGCGCTGGCTGGCTGTATTACCTCTGAGCGCAGTGTTGAGAGAACAACAGCTTTAATGAAATTAGAAGCAGGGACGTCGGCCTATTTTCTCAGCCACAGCTGCACGCACCTCCGCTCTCACAACGGCCATTAGAACAGCACCGAATCGCAGGCTATCCATATTTTATACGTTTCTTAGAAAAAAATAGAATGTCTTGACATCAGCGCAGGCAAATGAGAAGAACTGGGAGTCCTGTTACTATTTTTAGGAAGTGCCTGTACTGTATGTGCCGAAAAGGTTTTCAACGGATCACAAATTCTTCAGAGTAAAGGCTCTGTTGTAAAATAAATAAATAAAAATACAAAAACACCAGCTGGTGTCACTTTGTGAGCTCTTGTCTCTGGGTTCCTCGGGTCTGCCTAATTAACAAGAGGGTCGACTCCACAATTAACGTGATTTCACTGTTTCCAGGGCATTAATTTGGTAAATGGTAAATGGACTGCATTTATATAGCGCTTTTATCCAAAGCGCTTACAATGATCCTCCATCGCCAAGCAGTTAGGTTGTTAGGTGTTGCAAGGACACTTCGAATGCCAGGCGGTTCGAACCGACAACCTCGACTGCAGACAATCGTCCTACCTGACAGTCACCCGCAATTTGAGCTCAGGGCTGTTTCCATTCCTGTTTCGTTTTTTGTGAAATGAACACTACAACTGTTTGAACCGATAACTGAAGATACTGAATATAGACCAGTCATACTGAATAACTTTAACGCCAGCTTATCCAGGTATTACAGTTATTTAATATAAATAACACAAGTAACGATATAAAATACATAATCCTCTAGTCACCATAAAGTGTGTACAATTCCTTCATTAGCATAACATGACTTTGACATCTTGCCTTTCAATAGCAGAACTGATGAAATGTTAAATATTAATGGAAACATTTATAAGCATTTATTATCAAATGTAATACTTTATATAGGATGACATAGCACACTGTGTAAAATGTAGTTCTCAAAACTGACAATTTAAAAGGTGACTTGGCCAAAAACTAAAATGACGTTATGCTGGGAAGGCATTACACACAGGCTTGGGGAAAGATTGAGGAAAAGCTACTTCAGGAAACGCAATGACCCAGAATTCATTTGCAAATCCACCTCATCTGCAGAAAGGCCGGCAATCCAGCACGCCCAATTAACACAGCATTTCTCACCAGCCTCGGTGTTCATAAGCTGAGCACAGATGGAGCTTCCATCGATCGCCGTGGGAACGTTACTGAATCCCAGTGCAGTCTTTGGGCTTTACCTGCTTCACCTAATAAAAATCAGCGCTTTTCCGTTCAGAAAGGTCAGAGATGCAGTTTGCCTGAAACGAAGCCCCCAAATGTCCTCCGCAGTCAGGGGTGTAGCACAAAATTTTGGGTCCTATACATAATCTCTGTGGGCCCCCTTCCTGTCTTGATCCACTTCTCTCACGCATCATTCCAGGCTTTTCGAGGGCCCTCCCCCCTCCCCCCTCCCCCCTCCGTACGCCCCTGTCCACAGTCACTGAAAATAGGGACGCAACGCCAGGCAACAGCACGGTTGACTATTCTGGGATGTGAGGATCTGAGAATCTTCACACACCGCCCCCCCCCCAAATCCACTCTCACACCCCCCCCCCCCACACCGTCCCATGGGTGATTACGCAAGTGACACTGCTCTGATGCTGCACGGAAATCGCCTCTTGCTCTCCTCGCCGTTCTCCCCCCCCCTCCCCCCCTCCCTCTCCCCCCCTCTCCAGAGGTGTTGTCTTCACACCGTCACACCAGAGAGTCTAGCCAAATGGAATTCACACTCGGCGACCGAGGCCTTGTTGCAATGGAACGAAACGGGCTTCTCGGGTCCCGGAGAGAAGCTGGGGTTCTTCGACACGGCTCGGCACCCTCCCCACCTGAGCCCAGGGCGATTGGGCTGATTTCAGAGGATGACGGCACCCTCCCCACCTGAGCCCAGGGCGATTGGGCTGATTTCAGAGGAAGACGGCATCCTCCTCACCTGAGCCCAGGGCGACTGGGCTGATTTCAGAGGACGAAAATCTGAAACGGTTTTAGAATTTCAAAGGCTTCACGAAAGTATCAATGATCCAGTGACTTGATCCCATTAAGTGGCAACTGGGGTCAGCGGGGCAAATGAGAAACACTCCCAATACTGGCATTGTGATTGACAGGGTCTTCCTGTGCCTTTAAATTGAAAACCACCAAACAGATTTTTTTTTTATTTTTGAACTGATTTGCACAGTCATCAAGTACACAAAAAATAATGATAATTTACACAGCCTCATGTTGTCTTTTCTCTCAGAGTAGGGACTGAGCAGGTTTGTCCTGAAATGTGTGAGGTCTAACAAGCCAAAACATACAGTTCCCTTCAAAACTTGCCAAAATCCAATTTAATTACTAATCAGTGGGGAAATCTAAGGAATCCTTGAGGAGACGCATTCATTTCCAGATTCTGATCAACTGAATCCCCTCAAGGGGGGGAAACTGTTTTGCTTGGGCCAGTTATTGATGTACAAACACATTTATATTCTGATGAAGATGTGCGTCACATCTATTGGCACCCCAGCATTTAATATCTTTGCAAAGGGGAGGTTGCACAAGGTAACAGCACTGAGTCTTACAGTACCTATTCTTTACAGGTATTGCCTGATTTATGAAAGCCACCTTTCACGAGCCAATAATTTCTCATATATATATGAGCAGAGGTGAAAAAAGAGCAACAAAAACTTTTTTTCTCTCTCTCTCACCTAGCACTCCATATTAAATACTTCGATGGAGCCACTGAACTGTTCTCCGAGGGGTACTCTGTCCACGCAGAGACAACAACACTCGAGAAAGGATTCATGACAGCAATTCCCCGGAAACACAATTAATTCACTGACTGATGGGCCTTCAACCACACAGCACAAGCAAAATCATTCTCTGTGATATTCTGGTTGTATGAAATATACACATTGGCATAGTGATGCTTTTATCACTTTATTCAGACGAGGGAGAAGCAGAGAGAGATTAGGAGATAGAAACGGGGTCCCCGCAGAGACTGTGACAAGGCAGGGAATCACACCACTGGTCACAGGTGCCACAAAGTCTCGCCACACTCTCCGAAATAAAAGGCACAGTGGTGGTACATTTTGGTTCTTTAAGGAATAAAATTCCCAAATGTACCCAAAGATAATGGGTAGTAACAGACCTGGGTAAAATACGTATTTGTTTCATATTCGAATACTTTTCTGTGCTCTAGTAATCTTGCCTGGTGTAACTGAGCCTGCCGATATGACCAGAAGGCGGGGTTTGCACCTTTTTGAGAGTATTCCATTGGTTCCAATACATCAGACAAGATCAGTAAAGTGTAGAAAAGTATGTGAATCCAAAACAAATATGTATTTGACCCAGGTCTGGGTAGTAATATATACCTTTTACAAGAAAAAAAAGGGCACGAATGAATTATGTATTGCTGGCTAGGGCTACAGTTATATGTACTGTACCCATAGGGCACCAGCCCAGTGACCAGTGTTTGTACATTTTCAGGCACTTTTTGTATAGTTTCGTGTAGCTTCTCACCATTTCTTTCATTTGTTTTATTTTCAGGTAATATTTAAGATATATATAATATTTCAGTTGAAATATATTTCAGATATAGCTCAATTTATCAGATATATTTTGATTTGTATGCTAATCTCATGTGGCACTAAGGAATATGCATATTGTTTGAAATTAGCATAAATAAAGTCCCACACATCACCATAAGTTGATAAGGCCAAAACTCCACCTGTCAATGTTTAAACTTTCCCATCAAATACGCAAGGACTTTCTGAAATAAATAGCAGAGGTGCAGACTAAGAACAATGGAGTTATTTTAATACCAAAACTATTCTTGTTATCACAGTCACAATCTGTGCTATTCCAATACAGAAATATACAAATGAGACTGTGCGTCACACTGTGATAAGAGAAGATTGTAGAATGGGTTTGAAAAAGGACAAATTGTGATTTGCACATACAAAAATAAAAACAAATCCTTTTGGCATAAAAATAAAGAACAACCTTTTTTTGGTAACATGAACAAGGTGTTGTTTGTTCTTCCATAAACGAACACTGCGACAAATCCCCGCTGAGCATTAGGCTACCTCACAAACAAACGCAGAGAAAACCACAGAAAGAGACACGGTGTGACCAACACAATCGGGCACACAAACTAAACCGTGTATTCAGGTACTGATGAACCTGGAGTTCACATCATTCACACACTAAACTAAACTTATTGTAACTCACTGTGATGCATAAACGTGAATTAGATGGGGCGACATAGCTCAGGAGATAAGAGCGTGTCTGGCAGTCGGAGGGGGTTCGATCCCCCGCCCTGGGCGTGTCGAAGTTTTTTGGAGTTACTTCCCAAATGCCTATGTTACTATGAAATGCAATATCTAAAGTATAGTATATAGTATAGTGTGGGTCGTGGCACCAATGCAATAATCCACCTCCTTTCAAATTAAATTAGTCTTACATCCCCATGAAAAAGAAAGAAATTAAAAATTAAAAATGCTAATCCATGCAAACAATGAAAGAAAATCAGTCTGCAGTGGTTGCAGGTCGTTCTTGGGGAATATCATGTAGAGTCCTCACTTGTTTGTAAAATGAAGTAAAACAATTTAGGGGGTGGGGTGGGTGGGGGGGTGACTGGATACAGAACAGCGACTTTTCTTACCACTTCAGGGAGGAGCCTAGTGGCCAGGTCATGGATGGCCTTTCCCAGAATGCACAGGGAGGACAGGATGAAGACCACCCCCAGGATCACGCACGCTCTGCAGAGAAGCACAAAACACACGTGTATGTAAAACAGAAAGCTGTGAAACCAGGGTGGACAGTAAACTCTGTAGCAAAGAGGAAATCAGCAGTTGGCTCTGACGGTTACACAGTGTTTTTAAATGGAAAGAAATGGGGCGATCTGATTGACAATAAAACCAAACCCCCAAAACACAGTTAATCTATTATCAGACTAACCGCTTTTACAACTGTGCCGCAGTTGTGTTACTGCCAGAAGCCACTAAATTACTGAAATTGAGTTGGACACGCCTAATTCGCCACCGCTCTGAGCTAGCATTTGACACTCGTGCCTTGACTGTGAAAATAGACAGGCACAGTCTACTGCTGTGAGTCAGGTGCTCTGTGGAAATAAATCCATTTAAAAAATATAAACAACTCAGATTTGAAGTTAATTTCAAATGTCAATTTAATAAATCCTGCTCATAAAATCCAAGTGTATCTGTCATCAAAATCTATATGATATAAATCATAAAATCATTTAGAATGTTGCCTTTCCTTGTCCACATGACGTCAACACAATTGTGGAGGTAACAAAGCGAAAGTTTGAGAAATTGAGAAAATTGACTGAGAAAAGTTAGAATTTCTTGAAAGAAAAATTTCCTAATGGCAGAGAAGCCAGAAACTGGAGACAAGGCATACTGTTCAAAACTGACCTGGCAAACATTTTTTCAGGTATCTGATCAAACTAAAATGTGAACATACAAGTGAGAGCTGAACTCACAAGCACAAACAAGGATTCCAATGCAAGCTGACGCATGTCGTCTTGGCCAGGTCAGTGTCGTAAATGAGAATTTGTTTTCAATCGCATTTACCTGGTTAAATAAAGGCTTAAAAAAAAAAAGCTCACCTTCTGGCACGTATGCATGAAAAAGCTCTAGAGCATGTGTGCAGAAAAGCTCACCCCCTGGTGTGTACATGTAGAAAAGCTCTGACATGTATATGTAAAAAAAAAAAAAGTACACCCCCTGGTGTGTACATGCAGAAAAACTCTGACATGTATATGTAAAAAAAAAAAAAAAAAAAGTACAGCCCCTGGTGAGGACATATGAAAAGACTCACCCCCTGGTGTGTACATGCAGAAAAACTCTGACATGTATGTGCAGTTAAGTTTTCCCTTCTGGTTCTAGGTTGGCATACATTTAGTTATATTTAGCACTTGATGTTGCACATACACGAATATCAAAGAATGCAGCTCATATAACCACCAGGTGAGGTTACACACCGAGTCGCTCTGGATGAAAGCGTTTCATGTATCTCGTGTAAAAGTCATGAAAATGTATCAGTGTGGCAAATGGGCTGCATGTGCCCACATCTGCTATTATGTAGAACAAGACATTGATGAGACCAAATGACACTGGGGGGGGGCACTGTGCCAAGCAGAGGGAAAAGCCGTTTAGACAACAAGGGACGTGGCACTGAGAAGATCACTGGACCGTAAAGGACGCTTCTTACTCAGTGACTTACTCCACAGTGAATAGCTCCGTAGAAAGAGAGAGCAGTGCATCGAGGGAGCACAGATCATGTCCTCTCAGCGCTCTCTCCGGCCAAAGAAACTACGTCGCTCTGTGGAGACGCTCTTTATAAAGACAGCACATCAGCCTCAGGACCGCCATTTGCAACGCTGCTTTTAAAAGGCAGAGCAGACGGGCTTCCTTAAAACCCCAGTCAGCCAAATAAATAAATAAATAAATAAATAAATAAATAAAAGCCATGTCTGTGACCGTCTGGTTTTAATTCTTCTAGTACAATGCAAGCTGTCGGCTAAAACATCCATTTGAAATGTCAAATTCACTCTCCTTTCCGCGGGCATTGGTACAAGAGTTCCAGAATCCAGAAGCAAAGGAATTCCGGAAAATGGCCACAGGAGTGCAAAGGAACAAAAAATTGAAAATCAATGTTGGCGTTCAGCTCATACGGACAGTGATGTAATTTTCCGTAAATGGACTGCATTTATACAGCGCTTTTATCCAAAGCACTTTACAATTGATGCCTCTCATTCACCCATTCACTCACACACTCACACGGCAATGGTGAAAACCTGCCATGCAAGGTACCAATCAGCTCGTTGGGAGCAATTAGGGGTTAGGAGTCTTGCTCAGGTACACTTCGACACGTCCAGGGCGGGGGATCGTACCGGCAACCCTCCGAATGCCAGACAACCGCTCTTACCCCCTGAGCTATGTCGCCCCCCCTGTCCATAACGTCCGTTTATCATATGTCTACAGGCACATCAGCATACGACATAATAAATACCTATATAAGCATCACCTGCATTTAATTCTGCTTTGTGTGACCGGTATGAAACAAATGCGACAGGGCAGACTACGCTACCTAGAGTTTGTGTGTGCCTGTGCGTGAGGGAGAGCGTTTGTTGTGTGTGCGTGAGGAACAGTGTTTGTTGTGTGTGCGTGTACACACACACACACACACACACACACACACGTCAACTTGTCTGTTGCGCTTGCTAGTGCCAGGCCCCGGGGAAATGTAGCTAGGCAACAAGCGAGCGGGATCGGTAGAGCACAGCAGGGGTACCTGGGAGCGCGCGGTAAAGCTAGCCCCCCAGGGGCACCGCGCGGCGGCTGTGCACAGGCTCCACAATCCAGGTCAGATTGGAGAAGCCTGCCCAGGGATACTCAGCAGCTGTAGGCCCTGAAAGAAGCCTGGGACCACAGTACAAGCCTGGCCTGACCTGCAGCCCCTGACACTAGGCCTCAGTTCAGTGCGGTCTGGTTTTGCCTATAGGAAATTAGAAACTCGAATCACTTGCATTTATAGCGTAATAAAACTTATCGGGTAATGTAGCAATTATGTTAAGGCAGATAACGAACCAAAATCACTCTTTATGTTCGGTTTAATTCATTTTAAGTGTCACTTCATCAGACAAATCCCATGGGTTTTATATTCTCAAGCCACTTTTACTCAACTTAAAAGTTGAAATCCAAATCAAAAATAGTGTACAAGCGGCATCTGGCTGCATGCATTTTGGAGGACTCGTGTGCTGCTTGTCTGCACCCTCTTCAATAGATGGATGGCGCTGTAACTGTGGGCCAGGTGGGCTTGGCTGGCACAAAGTCGCAATCAAGCATTCCACACTGGGGGACAACAGACAATTTCTTTAAAAATCAAGTGTAAAGGGGAAAAAAACTGGCAAAGAGGGAAAAAAAATGACTTGATCCTTTGACATCCACACCTACGGTGGCAGAACGAGACGCTGCTGAACAGCAGTTTTCCCCCTCATTGCCCGAGAGCAACACAGACCACGCCTAAACCAAATCTCACCTCCACCCTCGTCAACCTGACCCCGTCGGCAGCAGGAACGGGCGCACCCAAAATTCGCATTTAACGCGCTGGCAGAGGTGCTGCGCTCCGCTTCAGCGCTCGCCGAAACCGACAATCGGATATTTGTAAAATAACCGAGCCTTAATGAGACCTCTTCCTCATTACCTCTCCCATAAATCTCCCAGGGAAGGCCCGTCTGCAGTCTAATTAGACGGCCTGTGGGCTGTGCTTTTCCACACCTTCCTCTGAGGTCTTTTGGCTGGCATGAGCGTGGGAACAGCGTGATACGGACGACGAGAGCGGCCATCGTTTCTCAACCCGACGGTCCGAGCCGCGGGAGCCCTGTAGGACGAGAGCGGGGGCACACACACACACACACACACACCCCCCAAAAAAAACTCTGGCTGCCAGAACCTTCCACACTATGAGCTTCTGCACACTGTGAACTCACACAGTCCAGAGAGATCGTGCCAAACGCTGGCAGATGCTTAGAGAAACACGCGCTCAAAGAGAAGTACTGCGCAAGCATTTATGCGCTGTGTCCCTCAGCTCTGCGCCAACGTGACTTGGGTACGTGAAGTTCCACCACGCAATGACACAGATGATTGTTAACAGCATTTTGTAAAAGCTCCGGTGATAATGAACCCATACACGCAATGGCAATGATCCACCACCCCCACCCCCCAGCTAATGGACAAGTTGAGTGATCTCCAAGCTATCAAGACAGGCAGGGTTTCTGCTGTCCTGACTGTGGTGGGAATCTCATTCTATCACTGTGGAGTCAGAACAGACAGGAGAGGTGACTTGGAAGTGCAGGCACGTGGCATTGGGGGGGGGGGGGGGGTGGGGGGTAGGGTTTGGGGGTGCCAGATGGCCAGGTGTACCAGAACGGAGGGATATGGGAGGTGTAGATGGTCTGACCATCTTACATGCACAAGGGGGAAATGAGCAGCAGAATTCTGAATGTAAAAAAAAAAAAAGCGTCTGCCAAATAAATGTAATGAACTGCATAGGTTGACAAACAGAGGCAGGGGGGCCAACAAGCAGGAAGTTGGCAATAGTCCAGACAGCAAATGAGTGCCTGGACTAAGGATTGGCTCAAGGAGGTGGTGAAAGATTATGCAGATGTTGTACAAGAAGAATCTGCACACAACCAACAGACTGGTGTGATGTTCTCGGAGAGGGACAGGTTGTTGTGCAGTACTACTCCAACATTCCAAAGCAGATGAAGAGGGTGACACTGTGGTGGCATCCAAGGTGAAGGATAGGTCCAACGGGGGGGGGCGGAGGGGGACTAGGCTGGGAAGAACAGCATCTTGGTTTTAGACAAGTTGAGCGCTTCAGGCAATGGTTTTGCATCTAGCTTGAGATGTTCTGTCGTCAAGCTGAGATGTATGGTGATATTGGAGTGGTGTGTCGGAGTATCAGTGTATTGAAGTGGTGTGTGTGTTGGGGGGGGCAGGTTAGAAAGAGTTGAGCACCAGTTGAGAGCTGTAACACACAGATCCCCAAGGTAGTCAGGGAGCACAGCAGGAGCTGGTGGTCACGCTTATCAAAAGCTGTGGAGAGGTCAAGGACATTTAGAACTGTGTGTATCCAAAAAAAAGGAAAGGAAAACAACAAGACACACACCTTATAACGCAAGCCAAAGGAGAATTGTCCACAAATTGCAGTCAGATTGTAGTGCACCAGGGAGCTTAATGGACAGGTGTTGGGATGAAATGATCGTAACACATTTTGCATGAATATTCAAGAAGTGGTCATTAAGTGAACAAAAATTATCTTTAGCTAGCTGTGACAGCACGAACACATTCATTGTCATTCAACGCAGCAAGGTAGCACCCAGAACAAATGTCAAGCCCACCTCATAAATATGCATGAGGAAGCACGGGCACCGTGTCAGATCCGAGCAGCGCCATTCAAAATTATTTTTCACAAAATTGACTTTCCATCACGTTTTTAATGTCTCTCTCTCTCTCCCTCTCTAACTCTCTCTCTCTCATATAGTCCCGATCTTCTCTGTATCCACTGAGACCAACAGGAAAAAAAAAAAAAAAAAAAAACTACCTGCGCCATAGATCTTACTTATTATTCTGCCAGCTAATGAGGCAAGTGACACAGCACAGAATTATCGCCCCCTGCCTGGGGGAGGTCTATGCCGCCCCCCCCCCCGTTTCTGAGTGCATTTACGGGCTGACTACTCTCCAGCTGAGCCTTTTCCACTGGGGCACACGCGTGTAACGGTCCTGTCGTTAGAAAGCTGGCCAATTACCTGCTCGAGGAGGATGTTTGGGTTGCACCTCACATTCTCATTAACGCACTGTTTCGTTATCTTGATGTTGTGGAGCTTGTTGTCATGCCTCCCGGTTTAACTTCACATTACTCTCTGACCTAGCCTATGTTTTACTGTGGGAACTGGACTTAACATGTGGTTCATGGTTATGAATAACTATTACATAATGAGTACTGTACCTTTTCGGACCTGTGTTTTATAGTTGTTCCAGTGGCCGTTGGTATGTACTTACTGTATGTCACTTTGGATGAAAGCACCTGCCAAATAAATGTAATGTAATATTGAAGAGGTTATCTTTTTGGATTGTTTTGTATTTACAAGGGTGCCAAGTGAAACTCTGGGTCTGGGTTTCAGGGCAGAGGATGAGAGATTTATATAATTTAGCCTCTGAAGGAACATGTACTGTACCTACCTGTTCTTATATAGTATATAATACCAATACTAGCAGAGCCGCTAGGAGACATGAATACGTGCTAGCAATATGAATAACTGTAGTCTTCCCTTCTGCTACTTCCTAAAGTTCAACCATCCAAATAAACTAGCATTCACTGTTGTAAGAAGAGTTGATATTGTCCACATGCTTTATTGAACCCCGTGGGGTAATTTGTCCTCTGCATTTGACCCATCCTAGTTACTCAGGAGCAGTGGGCAGCTGCCTCTCTTGTGCTGCACCCGGGGGCCAAGTCCAGTTCTGAGGCCAGTGCCTTGGTCAAGGGCACCTGCAGGAGTGCACCTAACATGCATGTTGTGAGGGAGGAAACAGGGGTGTCCGGAGTAAACCCACACGAACACAGGGAGAACAGGCAAACTCCACGCAGAGAGGCCCCAAGATTCGAACCCACGACCTTCGTGCTGTGAGGCGACAGTGCTAACCACTACGCCACCGTGCCCGTCTACACCTGCACTGTGTTGGAAGCGGGTTTCACAGTCCAGTTCAGACGAGTTCACACTGCAGGGATACCTGTACACGGTGTAGTATATTACTGAGTGAGTAATAGACAGTTTATATGGTGAAATATTGCTAAAACTAGCAACCCCCCTCCTTTCAAGGCCTCTTCGCTGTGAGCCAGCTGGAGAAATATAGCTTCGGCTGGAGAGAAGCACTCACTTTCAGGGAGAGAAACCGCTGACGCGAGAAAAACAAACTGGCAAGTTGGATTAACAGGTTTCAGGGGGGGGAAGGTGGCATTTTCAAACCGGAAAATAAACTCCGGTGTTTGTCTAAACGGAGAACAAAGCGCTCTTCTTCCACAGCAAGTCAGCAGAAAAAGCTCCCGTTTCAGATGGAAATTAGTCTTCAGACAAATCGGCGAAGGGCTTCCATTGACAGAAGAGAATGAATATTGTATGCCTTCGCATGAAAGCACTAAAACAAACAGTTTCTATAACTTTATCCCATTTTGGTGACGTTGTGCTATTGTTGTACCCAGTCAGCCAGCTAACGAGCAAGCCAACAAGAAAGCCCAGTCACCTAGCTGCCCTGCCAGACAGAAAAAGGACTGGTCGGCAGTGTAGTATAATGGGGAAGGAGCTGGTCTTGTTATTCTCAAGACACTGCGTTTGTACCCTTGAGCAAGGTACTTAACCTGCATTGCTTCAGTATATATCCAGCTGTATAAATCGATGCAGTGTAAGTGCTATGAAACATGTTTCGTAAGTCACTCAGGATAAGAGCGTCAGCTAAATGCCTGTAATGTAATGTAATGTAATAGTCAGCCTGGCCTAGGTCCGTGACACATTCTCCACTCTCCAAAAAGCCCCCAACATAAATGCCTGTTTTTTTGACTAGAATTCAATGTTGCATCTCTCATTGGCTGAACATTCACAGGTCTGAATTGGGTATGTTGAATTACAAAATTTAAAAAAAGAAAATTAAAAAAAAGCATGTTTCCTCCCCCCGCCCCCCAGAGAGACTAGAATATAACGGAATAAAACACACTCGGATGGAGTGTCCGTGAATGCACTCAGATGTGTAAACCCCCCCTCCGCCCCCACCCCCTGTTTATCCCAGACGGGGGCCAGCAGGAAGAGCTGATGTAATCCATCTCCATAGCGATCTGCATCCCGCCAGGCATCCCTGGGGGGGGGGGGGCCCACAGCCTGCGACGGGGCGGGCAGGGCAGGCATCACCGACAGGAGCAGCTCAGGCAACCGGAGGCTGCCGCTGGGAGCCCCTGGGGGTGGGGGGGGGGGCGGATAAAAATCAACCCTTCTCTCCTCCGCTTTTGTTTTCTCTCTCTCTCTCTCTCTCGCCCAGCCTGTCGGCTGAAACCCGGGCCTTTGGTTTCGGCGCACAAAGGCGCCGCGTTTCGCCGAGCCCCCCCTCGCACACGCTCCTCCAGCGCCGATAAGCCAGGCTTCCGCGCCAGGGCCTGGGGTTTGGGGGGTCCGAGCTGCTGCTGCTGCTCTTCTTCCTCTGCAAAGGCCATCCCCCCCCAAGCGAGCACCTCTAAGGCCTGACCCTGGAAACCACTGCCTGGGCTACGTTCATAGCCCCAGGGCCCTGTGTACTAAATATAGCCCAACACAGCACACAGGCTTCTACCCAAGTCCCAATGCATATTAGTTTATGCATATTACATCTTTGTTGTGAGAGTCGTAAGCATTTTTTTGGATGGTGTGATCTGGTTTCTTCTTTAAGGGAAATTCATAAACCATAAATCAAATCATAAATCATTCGTAATTGCTGTTTGGTGTCAGGGCCTAGAGTTCTTCAATAAACAAGATATGATATCAATGATAAAGGAAGACGCATTTGTCTTAATTCTTAAATGTCCATACATCCATTCATTATCCATGTCCGCTTCTCCTAGTCAGGGTTGCAGGGGAGGCGGCTGCTGGAACCTATCCCAGCATGCATTGCATGCGAGAGGCAGGAATGCACCCGGGACAGGTCGCCCAATCAATCAGAGGGCACTCGATTCCATGTAAACGACCGTGAGCATCGTTTGTCTTAATTCTATGTCCATCCATCCTCCCATCCATCCATTATCTATACCCACTTCTCCTAGTCAGGGGCGTGGGGGGGGTATGATGCAGATAGGAAGAGCATTGCTATTCTCCATACTCTCAGTCGCTTCCTGTCAGTTGCAGGGCGGCTATCCCAGCATGCACTGGGGCCAGAGGCGGGAACGCACCCATTTTGGGAGACGGTACTCACATGTACTCTCTGTGGGCCGAGTGCACGGCGGCCGCGTTGCTGTAGCGCCACAGCACAATAATGGAGGACAGCACGTCCAGCGTCGCGTCAAACTGAGGACCAAAAAAAAAACAAAAACAAATGCTCATTAGCCACTTAACAGGGGGGAAAAAAACACAGCAGTAGAGTCCAACTCTCCAAAAGTGTCTTTCGTAAGTTCCCGTTAACCACAAGCCTCTGGCTATCAGACTTTAATTAAAGAGCTTTCATTACTTTCTGGTAAATAAGCAGACCCTTGTAGAGGCCTCGTTGTAACGCACTTATTAATGCACGCTCACACCAAACGTGTCGCCACGGCGAACATCTCATCTGCTCCGCTGAACAGCCAAGCAAGGCGCGAGTTGTTTGTAATTAACGAGCGAAATATTAAGGAGTTGTAGAGAAAGTACTTACAGCAAATCCAAAGGCGGAGGCGCTGTGTCTCATGAAAGAAACGGCTGGAAAGCAGAAAGAGAGAGAAACCAACACTTGTGTGAATCATACAGTGAAATTAAATGCGTCTTCGTAAACCTCCATCCATTAAAAATGGGAACACAGGCTTCTAGCCTGTTCTGGTCTTTGATTAGCACATCAACATGGATTTGATTGCTCAAGAAATACTTAAGATATATTGAAATAAAAAATACTTAAATCTAGCTGAAGGTGTACGTAGGTGGAGGTGTAGGCTTATCGTACGCCATTAAGCAAGCCATTAAGGAGGACTGGAATTGAACAGAAAGTGCCAATGAACTAAAGAGCCATGAGCTGGTATTGAACAAGTGAAGAAAAGAGCCATACGCTGGTCTTGGACTGAAAGCACTGTACAATTGAGCCTGAATATAATGGCGTTAGCAGGCAGCACACATTCCCAATTTCAGTACACTTTATATTTGAATTATTTTTCTTCTTCTCTTTGGCAGTAACTTCTCATATAATTTCGCATTCACCCTGAAATAAAGCAGTGGAATATAAAACATTTATTAATGCTATTCATAGCTGCTTTTAGCATATTTATGTTGAGCAATAACGCTGTCCAGGACATAGCCTACATACAATTTGCATGAGATGTTGGGAGTCCATGACAACGTCATTTGAGTATTTTGACCTATGCAAGTAATTAGTATATATTTCCCTCAAGTGCTGAGTTAAATCTCTGCTTTCTCTTCTGTTGTCTCCTTATCACACAAGCTGAAGCCAAATACAGTGATTTTTTGTGACTTGCGCTGATGCCAGCAGCCAGTTCTCCCAGTATTAGTACTAGTTGTGCAAAAACTCTCAATAGTACATTTCTGAAATGCTCATTTTAGCTGGAATCAAATTCAGGCAAAACCTTGCTTTGCTCAATTACTGGATTCAGCTGAAGCAATTTATCCATGAAGATCAAACGTAACCAACAACAAGTGACTTTACAGAAGGTAGTAAAAAATTAATCTAAACTCTAATCACATCCCACCCGAGAGACTGGCAGAGATGGAGGTGAATTGAGTCCACGGGACCTCCTCGGGACATAAACGGCTTTCACACGGAGGTGAGGGAGCCAGAGAGGTAACAGATGCGTTCTACGGGACCCGGTGGCTTGCTAATTAGGCTTCCTGGATCGCTGATAAACAGGGCCTTTGGAGCCCCCAGCCCACTGAGGCCCACCTGAGGCAGCGAGGCAGCCCACCTGAGGCATCCCGACAGGTGCCAAGCTGTGACTGACAGGGATGGGCGACGCGGGCGAGCCGAGGCGATGGAGCTCTGACACAATCGGGGATGATAGCCTGCAGCGCTCCAGCGCTGAGCTACCAGACAGCACCAAAACAGTCACCTCGCATGACCCGCATGAAGAATAACTGAAACTACGGCTTCTCCGTTTTAAAAAAAAGAAAAGAAAAGAAAAGAAAAAACACCCTTTGGCTCTGCAGGACCAAGGTCACAAAACTCTGTATTAGAGCAAAGAAAGCTCAAGTAAAAAAGCCACTTAAATTGATTTTTGATTTTGGTGTCCTGAGAACACAGCTCTGGCCCCCCCACTGGGGTGGATGTAGAGAATTATTTTGCTGTTGCTTACTGCAGGTAGGAGCCAGCTGAGCAAACACTAACTTAAAAACGCAAGCGTCGCAGTGAGGGGCAGAGAAAAAATTGCCAAAATTACCAGTTCTGCCTCTGGTTTGTCCAATCCGTATATACGATTTGAGGAGATAACGTCACACAAAGCCATTGATATGCAGTAAACAGAGAGAGATCACAGGAGACTTGTGATCAGAGAGAGAGAGAGAGAGGTAGAGCGAGCTGTTCCGACTACCATTAGGAGAGGTGGCTCTCATTAAGCCTGTAAGTGTGACTGTCTACATTCCAGAACTGTGCCGTAAAAAAGGGGGGCTCTAGAAAGAACTGAACTAATTGGGGTAAGTCCTACACAAGGACAGAACTAATACATCAGTGCTCCCTCTCTCTCTCTCTCTCTCTCTCTCTCACACACACACACACACACGGCATCTGAAGGTACATCACAGAGAAAATCACCCACAGCTCTTCCATTACACATGTCCCCTGGAGCCTCTGCATTTGTGTACAGTATCTCCAGCTTAAATTCGAATGAATTCAGCCTGAAAGAAACTGCTGGCCGAGTTAAAATGGAAGCTGCATCTGTGTACCGGAGGTTAAATGCACAACTTGAGTGTTCAGCTATAGCCTACATAGTAGCCCGTATGTATGAGCAAGGTAAATAAGCAAGATAAGTTCTGTAAATAGCCATCTCTGTTTTCAAAGATGAGGCTTGGTCATTCAAGGACAAACCACCCACACACTGCTCTCGATTGTGGGGCCATTCCTCCCATGGACAAATTTTGGTGACTGAATCTAATTCATTTTGCACTATTGTTTCCATGACAGCACGTCTCCGGGCAGACTACTATGGGTTATGGGGGAAATGGTTGAGGCAGTGCTACTTTCACGCAGCTTTGTCCTAGAACCCACATCCCTCTGGTAAATTGTACGGGGTTTTACATACATTCTGGGAAATGCTACACTGTGATGCTGATACTGTACAATATTTTGAATAAGAACTGACGTAAATTCTGACCTACTTGTAAATGACAGCCAAAGGCCTTGATTTAAAGAAACCTTCAGCTTTTTCTTCACAAACGCAGTTTGACCTGTTCATCGTCATCTCTTCAATTCATCTTACAGAACCACACTTTCCTTTGACTGAGTGAAAGTTAAGGTCAAATGACAGAATCTAAGACTTAATTCTTGTAAGGGTACTTCAGAATGAAACGCAAGAAATCTTGCCACGTTGTCAAATCAAACAATGCAGAAAGACAGTCAACTGAGAGTGCATGAGTACCATCTTTGGCAATCAAAATTCCTATAATCCCCTCTTAGATAATCGCCCACCAGAACGAATGTGATTGGCTCAGACCTGTCAGCTGACCTGTGACTCACACCCCCTGCAGAGGCTAGTGCGTTCCTCTTACACTGTCAGTGAAGCAGATATAACCACCCTTCAGCCACAAGGTAACATCTCCATCCCAATTCACGCACTTAACATGAAACATGCCAGCCATTTGGCTTTACCCTCAAAAACTGCCCTCTTTAACCACTTGGTCACCATTCATACCAGAAATGAACAGCATCAAACATCGGCAGATTTGTGGTGTGGTACAGCACCATTTGCATTTCATTTCATTTGCAAGCAAAGCCCTCATATATTCCTGTGCGCATTTGCATACAAATAACTCTGCAGAACGGACCGACAAGCCCTCAGAAAGGTTTGACAGTTTGTGTTTTTTCATTTGTAGCCTCTGACAGGTATCCTAACTGTTTGCTTAGGATGCTAATGCCAGCAACCCAGCAGCCCTCTTCAAAAGACTGGTGAAATACAAGAAATGATATTTCATTTTTGATTTCGGCTACACATGTACAATACAAACCAAAGTGATATTTTGTAGGTGTTATACAGAACAGCTTACTTACTAAAACAATAACAATTATTATTTTGTGTGAGAGGAGTGCACAGATGAACCGTAATATGGTTTCATGGGAATTATACACTGCAGCAGAGACCATGAAATAACATCTTACCAGAATCGGCATTTTAAGGAGAGAAGTATTCGAGGCTGAGGAAGTGCAAAAGCAGCCATCTGGTACTGGTGACCCATGTTTCTACACGGCACTACCCATGTGACACATGCATTCGCAGGCAGCTATTAACCATTTATTAGAAAGATGTTTGTGCGTGGCTATAGGATCAGCCTCTGCAGTGCATGCCCGTAGGATCAGGCTCAGGTGTGCGTGCCTGTATGTAGGATCAGCCTCGGGTGTGTGCCCGTAGGATCAGCCTTGGGTGTGCGTGGCTGTAGGATCAGCTTCGGGTGTGCATGCCTGTATGTAGGATCAGCCTCAGCTGTGCGTGCCCATAGGATCAGCCTTGGCTGTGAGTGGCTGTAGGATCAGCTTCGGGTGTGCATGCCTGTATGTAGGATCAGCCTCAGCCGTGCGTGCCTGTATGTAGGATCCGCCTCGGCTGTGCAAGCCTGTACGTAGGATCAGCCTTGGCTGTGCATGCCCGTAGAATCAGTTTCTGGTGCGCATGCCTGTATGTAGGATCAGTTTCGGGTGTGCATGCCTGTATGTAGGATCAGTTTCGGGTGTGTGTGCCCGTAGGATCAGCCTCGGCTGTGCGTGGCTGTAGGTTCAGCATAAGCTGTGTCTGCTTGTAAATAAGCCTGCCACTGTTCCTAATCCTGAAAGCAACCCTCGTCCACACCCCTCCCAATATTGCACTTAATTGATATTTTTACTTTGAAATATTTCGGGTTTTAGGTTTATGAATGATGCAGTTAACAGCATATGCAAGGCTGTCCATCAAAAGTATCGGTACAGTGTTTTGCTGACAAATTACAACTATGCATATCATACGAATCCCAATAGTTTTTTTTCATGCAAGTAAAACCTGTCACAGCTGAATAACCAGCCCTACTTTCCCACAGCTCTTGTATTTGGTACACTCGGGCAGGTAGATATTTGAGTGGTGTTCAGGCGGGAAAATGCAGTCCACCAGACACACAACAGATCTAAGGTAATACCACTGATGAAACTGAACCTAACGGAAGCAAATTACCACAGCACAAATCCTAAACGTGAGAATTCAAAGCAAGCGCGTACCCTCAGAGCCTGGCATTCATTATAACAGCACTCAGGTGCACAGCCTGCCATCAGCACACCTTAATAGACTCTGGAACTCATATAACAAACTCTGAACCCAGAGAGATTTGTCCAGAGAGACTCGGGTGGACCCGATTTCATCCCCCATTGGAACTCCTCAGTTGAATTAACTTTCTTTTGAATTAGTTTAACACACTGAACACGGTGCAAACCTAATTTTGGCACGTGTGCAGTTATGTAGTTTGGCATTGTCAGCTCCATCAAAGATTCAAGAATACGAGCATCGGTTTTCAAATATTTAACCAACGTTGGATGCCTAATGCAGCAGTTAAATGTATTTGTTTGTCAAACCGGCCACATCGAGCAGCCGTGAAAAATATTGCAAGGCTCAATTGAAACTGCACAGAATAATAACTTTATAAAACACTTAACCCCCAAAGCTCTCAGCAGACCACTTCGAGAGCACTTTATTAGTTAATAAGCAGCCAGGGAAGCAGTATTTGCACAGTTGCAAGATCAGTTGTGCTGAATCTGCTGACTCCCCTGCGTATTTGTGTTTGTTTTTGTTGTTTCAGGCAAGTGTATAGTACGGCAATGGTGTCCGTCTACTGGACTAGGTCAAGGGGGTGGGAGGCTAGGTGAACAGGGGGGAGGGATGGGGTGGTGGGGTTTGTTTGGTTTTTGTTAACATGTTTCTGTACCTTTCACCCCAAAAGGGGAAAACGTATGTACACAGTATGTTTCAGACTTCAATTTAAACAATAACTAGCCCCATGGCTGAGGCTATAATGACTACCAATTTTAAATGCAATTTCTGTACCAGTCATTAAGTGGGGCAAAAGAAAGTTAGGGTTCTGCAATCGCATGCTTTAAAAATGATTTACAGTATAGGAAGCTTGGGGTATTATTAGGTTCCTAACATAAAATAATGAATATTCATTTCTCCCTCGTGGGAGGATGACGAATAGCAGCACGGAAATTATTCAGTGCAATGTGAAGGTAGTTACTCGGTTTTTGGTTAAAATAAATAAACAATAAAACCGTCCCAGTAATAAAATTCTCAGAAATAAAATAAATAAAACCACAGCATTTGAGATGCTGCCGTTTTAATTAAAAGCTCTTCCCATGGGCGATAAAAACCTGGATGGACCGTCGCACTGATGAGCATTTTCACTTTGTTTCCTTTCCTTTCCAGCCAAACCCCACCGCGTTCTCCTGCAGACCAAGCCATCTGACTCTACGTGCCTGCTTCCTGTTCCACTGCTGTACTGTAAGTAGTGCTCAATAATTCATGGGATACAGGAAGGCTGTTTAGGAGTGTTTTCTTACAGAATTAAGAGTGTAGTAGGACCTCCAGCCCCTGTAGCAGACCCATATATCCAAGAGTAATTGAGGGAAAACTAGTAATTGAGAAGAAAAAAAAAAGTAAATTCTGGGTAGGTGCAGTAAGAAGGTGTGTGAGTGAGCATGACCAGATAGGGCAGGATAGAGATAAAGACAATGGTTCTGTAACTGACATTTACACATGTATGTCTTGCTGGAACTGGGGCACAAATCTGTAAAGTTTGCTTTGGGCAAGCCATTCAGTCAACAGTAAAAGTTATATGCCCTACTTACATGTAAAATACCTGACTGGTATCCCACAGATTACACCATGACAGTTAAAAAAACCAAAGCTATGAAGAATTGTTTTTAATTGTTAAAAGGCTTTAATTAGCCTTCCAACAGTAGAAATTCAATTGATGTTTCTTTTTTAATAAGCCAAAGAACAGAAGCCTGTGAATCGTGCATTCAATCTTGCTATGGTCACGGTTGTTTATATTTACTGAATAACATGGCCAAGGCCTTCTACATCTAATTTCAATAAGACTCACAATTCAATTCCTAACGAGATCCCAGTGGAGGTGCTTATGTCTTTTCACATCTGCATATGCAAATATTTAATAGATTCGTCCTTAAGTGTAAATATTCAACCGGAAAAAGTGAATGATCCCAAATTATATGCTTTTTGTTTTTTTGTTTTTTAAACCATTTAAAGCATCTAATAAATGGGGCGATTCCACCAGTTAAGCAGGCTTGAAGTGTGTACTGCAGACATCTGCTTTGCATACCCTGAACATTAAAGAACCTTCAACAGATGGGGCAGCTAATTGTTCAACGTGTTTATTTTGTTCTTCAAGGAAGATCGATCGCAGCAGATCCGAAGGTTCTCCTAGCTGATCCACTACACCTTACTGCCATAAATTGCCTGAAACAGATTGTGTCGTTGTACGTTGCTTTGGATAAAAGTGTCTGCCAAATAAATGTCATGTAACCTATTTCAACGCTGATCAAAAAACAAAAAAAACAAATCACATTTGTCAACCAGCTCATGAATTTAAGGATGTCAGGAGTGTTGATCCCAAGCAAGAGTGCAGACTAGACTCTCCCACTAGGCTAAATTTCAGGTTTCAACAAAGAAGTGTAAAAGTGTGCGAGGCAATTACAAATTATTTCCTCTAGAGCTCGGCACTGCGATGCCGCTGGGTGAATTCTGGGACAGCGTTGAGAAAACAAGCATCTCATAAAAACCAACCATTAAACCGTCTCTGTCTCTTTTACACATTATTTAACGCGTGCATTTTATGGATCGGTTTGTGAATTTCAGGCCTTGATTCAGGAACGGTCCACCACTTGGTGAATTTATGTCACCATACAGCAACAACCGCAGCAACGTTTGCCTTTTAGTTTTACGAACCAAAACTATTTGGGGAATATTATTTATCATATCCCCTGGAGAGAGAACGTTCCCCGCTCCAATTAAACATCACACGTGCTTGGAATTCGTTATCGGGGGATCAGGCCGCGAATGCAGCCATGCTTCTATTGGATTTCAATAATCCAAAAAGACATCTACAAATGTTTTTTATAAGGCTCGTATATTCAAGAAGTACTGCTCGGGTCTTTCTTCAACTCATTATTGCCGTCAACACGCGGGGGAGACAACTTACGGAAAGAGCTGAGCTGGCACAGTGCAGCCGCAATGTGTGCGGCAGTCAATGTTAAAAGCAATAAAGAGCAAGAGGGAGCCAGAGCTAGCTTAGCTCTCTCAACACATGATGATTTATTGAGGTCAAAAAGAAGTCTGGTACAGCCCTTGCCCTCTGTTGTGCCGGCCACCCCTGGAGACCAGATTCAACCACTGCATCAGTGTTGGATTTGAGTGGCCTAGAATTAAAAACAGACTCCTCGTGCACCACACACACACAGCACTTCCCCTGTCCCTTCACCACGGTTCGTCTGCTCCTCCTTTGCACCACAGGGCTGTTTGGATTGCAGGGATAACTCGATTTCAGGCCGATTCTAGGTCTCAGTTCTGGCAGCTCCCTCTTTAAATGGGTGCATACACTTCATACAAAGTCAAACTCGGCCACAACTGAACAGCAGCAAAAACACTGTGACGCATACAAACGTGCCGACACTCACTGCGGCATCAAACTGGTCGTTTAGTGACATTTCATGCCAGTGGGGAGCGGGGATTATTCCTTGGATGTATTAACCACAAACACGGAAGTAACAATGCCTCCAATTTAATTTCAGTGTTTTGTTCACACAGTAGATATAGTGTGCTTGGTTTGACTTAATGTGTAAAAACGGTCTATTGTTCAGCTTTGAATGCCGTATGTGTTTGTAAATTGTTCTGAAATTCATAGGCTATGATAAAGAAAACGCTTGTCACACCAAGCACAGAAAACAACAGCTGCTGTAAAGGAGCAGGAACTTCAACAGATGGACGTTGATTATTTAAACGCTGCTTTTGTTTATTTAGCGCATACAAAAAAAAGAGAGAAAAGAGTAAAGAGAAGATGGTATGTTCGTACGCTCAATCAGATGAGGAGGCGGGATGCAGCCAATGTCGCCACCCATGTGATATTTTAGACCAATTGCAGATATTTTAGACCAATTGCAGACTACGTCCGCATTGCCGTCAGTGTGTGGACATCTCGGCTATTTCGGCCGGGAGGGATGCGTACACCGTGGTGATCAAGGTCAACGTGAAACTTTATCCGCAAATGACTAATTTTACGTCATTTACTTATTTTCCCACAGCAAGTATGCATCCAGCTTTAGTAAGGTGGACTGTTGGAACAGGGCCATGTGATTTGCTGTGATTCAAATAATGCAGTATACGGCATCCTTTAACTGGACTCAGATAGACCATTTCACAATTTGCCAGGTTTCTCCTTACTTTGATGCACTGTGAGACAATCCATTTAAAAATGGCGCGAAACAAAATATTGTTCGATTCAACGATTGACAGACTGAATGATTGAAATGCTGGTTGGTTAAACGGTAGTAACTGGTTACAGTTTCCTGTATTGCTGTAAAGCTTCCTCAGCTTCACCTTCGTCATGTAGACAGGTTGCAAAGATCCGTGTGGATCATGAATCATATTTCAGCCGTCTCAACTCCCACACTCTCCATTACCGGCAGCCCTGTGCGCTAGACTTCCCCCCTCTCTCTCTCTGTTAAACTTTACCGCTGCCTCGCTCCTGAGCTTTCCCCGCTCCGCTCACCGTGGGAGAGCTGGCTCTGCGCCGGGCCGGCGGTGTCCATCTGTCAGGAGGGCAGCAGTCCTTGAGAAAGTTTTGATAATCTAAACTGCCAGGCACATGCTCACAAAACAGCCGCCCTCTGGTGAGTCTGGCAGACAGCGCTGCAAGCGCTGGCAGGCTCAGGGCACTGCTAGGGGAAGTTTTCGAAACCCTCCTGCCTGCATACTGATGTCTTCTCGTCTGCGGCAGTCCTGCCTGCTGCGGGAAGCCATCAAATCAGCGCATCTAAAGAGCACCTCAACTTGTGCGTCAACTGGCCATGACGCACTGTCCAAAGCACTGTAGTCACTGCAATGACTGCAGTTAGTTACATTACAGGCCTTTAGCAGATGCTCTTATCCCGAGCAGTTTACACAACTTTTACATAGAATTTACATTGCATCCATTTATACAGCTGGATATATACTGAAGCAGTGCAGGTTAAGTACCTTGTTCAAGGGTACAATGAATTGAACCTGTTACCTTTAGGTTACAATGAATTGAACCTGTTACCTTTAGGTTACAAGACCAGTTCCTTACCCATTATACTACACAGCCATTAGTTAGTCACTGACTGTTTTAACCTCAGTGGTAAAGGTCCCTTAATACATGATTTGTTACAAAATAAGCTTAAGAGCTCTATAGCGATTTGTATTTATAGCATAAAGTTGTTACACAGAATTTACTACAGATACGGCACTGTGGGTTATAAATATTTTTACTGCATAAATATGCTTGTAAATAAAACAGTAACGCATTGTTTGTATTGGTTATAAATAAAGCAGGAAGGCAATGTATTGAAGACAAAACATTTCCATTGGACATTAGATAAATCCCACCCTGTAATTTCACACTCGCAAACTATTTTAAAGGGTTTCTGAACAATGACACTGCAGTTCTGACAATTTACATGCACTCAGACTGCTTAGGCTCATCCACAGCTACATACATTTTAATAAGCTAGCTCTGTCAGTTTGTGCTAGCGTTCAGGTTTCCTCATGGTACGGCTTCACAGAGCTGCAAGCAATGAAAAGCTAACGAGGCAGAACTAATTCACTGTGAGTTTGATCTCCACACCCAAGTGGAACAGTCAACAAGCTATGTTTTCCGTGAGAAAATGTAGGGTCTACCTTACACAAACACATCGTTGTGTCTGCGTTCCAAAGCTCCTCTTTGCCATCCCCGACGATAAATATCTGCCTACAGCCAGGGGTGTGTCACGGTTGACCTTGCCCTGGCAGAGGGTGTAAATTGGACAGGTTTTATTTGGTTTACTGCCCCATTATTTCCCCCCCTCAACAACATATCAGATGCTACCAGCTTAGCAGCTGCCAAATTCCATACTGCTCCCTGCTGCCCTTATTGTTCAGGGGGTGGGGGATTATATTTCACGGTGGCAAAGGGCAACCGCACAGCAGGTAATTATGTGTGCATGCAAATGAGAGGGAATGGGACCCCAGCGTGCTGCTGGATGCAGGGCCCGCAGTCCTCCCTCACTGTCTGCTCATCGGTGCAGCAGCTCAGGGATGAATCCGCCTCCATCACAGTCCCGCAAAATTCACATCAGTAATGCCAAGAAGCTTTTGGGCACAGGGGCACGCGGGTACAGGGGCACAGGGCATAGGCACAAGGGTGCAGGGGACAGGGGACAGGGCATAGGCACATGGGTACAATGGCACAGGGCGTAGGCACATGGGTACAATGGAACAGGGCATAGGCACATGGGTACAATGGCACAGACACACAGGTACAGTGGCATGCGGGTACAGGGGCACAGGGTGTAGGCACGCAGGTACAGTGGCACAGGGTGTAGGCATGAGAGTATAGTGGCACAGGGTGTAGGCACGCAGGTACAGTGGCACAGGGTGTAGGCACGCAGGTACAGTGGCACAGGGCGTAGGCACGAGAGTACAGTGACACAGGCACGCGGGTACAGGGGCACAGGCACGCGGGTACAGTGGCACAGGGCGTAGGCACATGGGTACAGGGCAACTCGCCCGGCAGGGCTAGGCAACCCGAAACAGCGCCGGGTACGTGTGGTTAGGGTGGGCTTCACGCAGCCCTTGCCATTCTGCTCTGGGAATTTCGTGAGGGTCTGATAACCTTGAGCAAACATCAGATTTTTATTATTCAAGAAAACTAATGGATTGATTTCCAAAAGCAAAAACGAACGGGGGAAATGCATGTCCCTGAGCCGTACTCCACACCTAGAATCAACGGCACACCTTTCGTTAGCTTCCCTCTGCATAAAGTAATGATGCAAGACACACAGCTGGCCAAGAAATAGCTCCGCAGCCATCTGTCCCATTAATTTCGCTCCCCTAAAATGGGGGTGGGGGGGGGGGGGCACACTATTGTATAAAAAGGGCCATAACTCCTACCAGGATCACTAAATATGGATGTAAATACCCCTCAAATTGCAGCGATACCATTATCTCCAAACCCAAGACCGAATACTGTACAAACAAAATAAGGAAAAGAAAAACGATGTAATTAAAATTATGTATTAAACAAATGACACTTTGGTTTCAAAGAAAACACTAAATGGATTTTTTTCTCTCCCTCTTCCTTTATAATTTACAATATTTTCTACAGAGCAACAAATAAAAGAAATCACACGAGCAGGATGATTGTTTTCACAGCACAACTTCAATAAACAAAACAAAGCCTGCAGGGCTAGACAATCCAGTAGTATAGACTTGCAATGATTAGCCAAGTCTAAATCTGCTGGTCACCCCTGGCACAGCTGACCCAACAGGGTTGAGTTTTCAAAAAGAAAATCGAAAAATATTTAGGCCGCCCAGTTCTTCCGCGGCCTCCACAGGCTTGACTAAAGCAATGAAACCCTCAACTTAAAAAAATAAACAAAAATAAAAAGTCCCACCAAGTTCCCAAACCAAAATAAAACTGCTGACATTAAGGAGTGCAGTGAGCAGAAAATGAACCAGAACATGCCATTTCCTGTCTCTTTTAACCCCAACAGGAAGGGCGTCGTCACACCCTCATTGGACAAGAGGCAATGCACCACAGCTGCTCTCAATGACCAATTAACTGCCAGTCTCCAAGGCACTGATCAACAGCTGATCCACATTGAGCCCTGTAATCGTGTGCAGAGTCAAAGGAATCTCGAACTGAGTGAGTTACGAAATCGAGATCACAAACTCGAGTAGAAATAATCGAAATAAGCAAACACGGAAGCACGCATTGGAGGAATCTAGCAACAGTGCCACAGATATGTGACTGCCAAAAAATTAAAGCTGACAGTCTGCCCTTCAACCTCGCATTCATTGATTTTATTTCAAATCTAAAATGTGCTGAGCCAAAACAAACGCACAGAGCCAAAACAAAAACTGTGTCACTTTCTGAATACTTTAGCATTTAATTAAGCTTTGTTCTCCGCTGTTCCCGTGGAAATCTGCGAATCCTCTTCATTCACCGCACATTTCAGTCTAAAATTATCCTCGGCTGCAACACAAGACGTATGCTTGCCCTATTTTTTTGTGTACTCTGCGTTTTGAAGGTACTTTTGGAAGATAAAATTCCAGCTTCTGCAACTCTGAAAACAGCATCTGAATATAGATACATGCCACATTGCATTACAGTCATTTAGCAGGTACCATCATACACAAAGTGACTTACAGTGTATAATAATAATAATAATAATAATAATACATTTTATTTATCAGGCACTTTTCTGAGTACTCAAGGTCACCTTACATGGTATTAAAATAGTTAGAAAAATGCAAAAACACTGAGCATACAGGGCATGCATGGTATTACAGAACTAAAATAAAAATACCATGAATACTATACAATATAAACACTAGTGCCAGGCTGGGCTAAGGACATTCCCAGACCAAGTATCTGTACAACATTCCTAAAGTACACATTCAAATCTGAAACAAGAACCAGGATTAAACATTTTTAATTCACTATCAATAAAGCAAGCCCCTGAATAAGAACCACCATAATCTGAACTAGTGCAAAAGGTGCAGTAAATAGGCAATGGGGATGAGCTGAGAATCAAGATGCACTCCGAAGAGGCAGATCTTCTGTTTGTACGTTAGCACCAAGAGTCGAGCATCAAGAATCGAGACTCGAGTAACGATTTTTGGGCTTCTCAGCACAAATAATGACATCATAAACCTGCAACCTCATAGGACTGTGCTGTAATGTTTGAAGAATGAGCTCACTAAAACTCCTGAAACACCAGTGAAGGTTTTCCATTTGGAAAGTGGGAAACTATCATCCACACTACATATTATAGTGAGTTATTTTGAGAATATGAAGAATATTAAAATATCAAAAATGTCTAGGATGCTTTGTAAATCCTGATGATTTTGCATTCTAACCCCGATTAGAACTAGATCTAAATAAAATTCTACCGTGTAT
Organism: Anguilla rostrata; assembly: GCF_018555375.3. NCBI lineage: Eukaryota > Metazoa > Chordata > Actinopteri > Anguilliformes > Anguillidae > Anguilla > Anguilla rostrata. The sequence goes on along the minus strand of NC_057947.1, from coordinate 33,008,588 downwards.
TCTTGGCATTCCAGATTGGGCGAAAACTGGAAAATTGAGCTTAGAAAGTTGTTTTTAAAAGTCTACTACAGGGCAATTGAGTGGCTCACTCGGTTAAGGCACCACACAATCCCTGCTTAGAAACGGTTGCTATGTACAACCTCCTCCGACATCTAGCTCCTACACTACTAGCTGTACAGCTTTGTAGCTGACAGCGGAAAAAAACTTTTACAAAGCAACAAGTTACGAAGCGTCTTCTGGAGGCGGTTAAAAGGTGCTGTTGGTGAACGTGCAGAACAGATACCGAACTTGTTATCCTGAATGTCTGGGGGGGGGGGGATTTTTATTCCATTCCCCAAGTCAAAGTCAAACTTGGAAAAGTGTCTGATGCGGATAAACTTTTATCCACGACCTCACTCGCAGCCTGCCATGCCATTACCGTAGACAGACACACATACATTTGCTCGAAGCTACGCCATGGGCTAGTCTGCTATTAATAGCATCAGACAATATATCTGATCTACATAAGCTGTATAAACTGCATGAACTGTATAAGCTGTAGTTAGATGGGTGATTAAATCAAAGTTTATTTGTCAAATGCACAGTTAACAAAACAGCAGATATGCAGTTTTCAGATGCCAATTAAATATTTAACATTAGTCCTCATGCAAGTGAAGTGAAAACCAAGTAAAATAATATCAGAAATAATTAACTAAAATAAGAAAAGATAAGATAGATAAGAAACGGAGTATAGATATTGCAGATGAACAATCTATCTAGGTTCAATCTCCTGCAACGTTGCAGTGTAAATTGGGCAAAGCCCTACAGGTGGCAAAAGTTAGGTAGGTTAAACTAGCTCTAGCTAACATTAGCAAGCGCTACTTGGGCTACTTTTTTTTTTTGCAAATCTTGCAGTAGTATTTTTATTCCAATCACTATTCAGTAGCTAATGGCAGATAATCTTTTCAGACACTTTGTCAATGGAAGACCAAACGATACCTTCCCCAAACCTGTGGGTGTAAGGAGAAAGATTGTCACGCCATAAAATAAACATAACCCTGTTAAAAGGTGCATAATCATCTTTCTATATATCAAAAGTTTGATGTTTTCCTATTTATATATCATTTACAACTGTATCAAGCGAAACGACTTTTTGAAGATACCAGACTATACTTCCAAAAACCATCTGTAATTTCTTGCAGTAGTTCACTGAAGTGGATGCCACAAGCTGACGCCATCTTCTTTTGTCGTACACAGCAACAACGGACGGAGTGTAGCACAGTGGGTAAGGAACTGGGCTTGCAACCGAAAGGTCGCAATGCCGATTCCCGGGTAGGACACTGCCGTTGTACCCTTGAGCAAGGTACTTAACCGAAATTGCTTCAGTATATATCCAGCTGTATAAATGGATACAATGTAAAATGCTACGTTAAAAAAAAGTTGTGTAAGTCGCTCTGGATAAGAGCGTCTGCTAAATGCCTGTAATGTAATAATGTAATGCAACAGTCACTAGAGGGCGGGGCTTGTGTATGTTTTGCTAAAGGTCAAATTGGTGATTGTGTCGCCCAGTGTATAGGAGGCCTCATACATTTAGGGTCCAAGCTAGCAACCCCCGCTGGTCGTCTAGGCTCCTGTGGACTACGTGCTAAAGCCGCATATGAAAGGTCTTCCTCTGACTCCACTCCACTGTGTTTTTGAGGAGGACGGTGGAGGTATACACTTTCCCAAATCAGCAGAGCGGTTCGTGTATTAATTTGGCCGCAGTTGTTGACAATTGACCATTCCGAATTTGAAGGGTAATCAGACAGCCCAATGTTGGGCACCGAATTTATTCATAAAAAAATTCTACTGCTGATCAAGTGCTAAATTCCTGTCGATGGATTTCTGTACAGAAACTTTATCTGACACACCAGTTCAGCTGGACTAATTAATTTGTTTTGTGAAGAATGACTGATGATGCAATGAGATGAATATTAATGGCGACACAATCAATTAGGGGTCTCAATTAATCAGATAAATGAGTGACATAACCTCAGCATATTATTTGATATCAATTATTTTCAGCCGCAGGCATAATAATTCCTTTTGGGACAGTGAATTACTCACAACTGCCAATTTCTAATCTTTCTCAAGAAGATCCAGAACAACTGCTTTCCACTATCCCGTTCAGTAATCCTTTATCTTTGTATCAGAGGGAAGAAACCAGGGGAAAAAAGCTTTTTATATGTGGCAGATATAACATCATCAATACATATTTAAAAATTAAAACTGTCAAAGGCTATGAAGCTCAGAAATATCCCAAGTATTGACTCCTCTACATATTTAAATACGGCTGCATTTCAGCAGAAAGAATATTCTGAAATGAAACAAAATCTGTATCAGTTATAAAAAGCTTGAATTCAAACGCAGTGCCGTTTCCCCGGTGTGTCAGATGGTGCTATGGTAACGACTGAGAGATGAAGGCAGTACATGACTTCCTTGTACTCTTTTTTCCTTGGCAACAGAGACTGGCTGAGGTCCTCTCCGATAGGCTGCTCAGCCGAGTCTCTGCTCCGAACCCAGCCATGAAATTAAACATTCAATCGGGGCGCCACCACGCGCACACACACACTTACACGTTCAGACTACTTCTGCACGAATCTCTTTATGTGACACGGGGGCCTTTTTATCCAAATGTCACTTGTCAATGTGCTCTTTCCCTTGATGTGCCAGTGCACTCTGGGAAACTCACGGCGGAGACGTCTGAAGTGCTGTACAGAGTGTCACCTCAGCCCCCTCGCTCTCTCACAGTCTCCTTCATATGTGAGTAAACCCCAGACAAAAAGGAGGGGGGGGGGGGGGTGAAGAGACAGATGGTGCATGAGTGACAGAGAGAGAGAGAGAGAGAGAGAGGGAGAGAGAAAGAGAGAGAGACAGAGTGAGAGGGAGAAAGAGAGAGGAAGAGAGGAAGAGAGAGGCAAGAGAGAGGGAAAAAGAGAGAATTTGTAAGTATATAGTAAGTAAGGCTGGGTGTTTGTTACAAAAAAAGTCACAGAGTAGTCGCGGCAAAGTTGTTGAAAGTCACAGAAAAATGCAAAAAGTGGCAGAAACCACAGAACGTTTTAAAAAGACATGAATTTATTAAATGAATTAACAGATCTTGTGCGCAGCAGTGGGAAACTATTGAAATAACATGCGTAGCTAGCAACAGTAACAAGTGCTTGAAGTTTGAAAAAAAAGAAAATCAGCAGGCAGTTGCCACTAAGAACAAATAGGAGTAAAATGTATTGACCCGGGTGCATTTAATCACTTGAGTCCATAATGCTTTTCTGCCTTTAATTAAACAAAACCTTGTTAGAAACAGAGCATGTTCGAATTGCATTATTGATAAAAAAAATAAAACAGGGCTGCAGTGTGTCAGTTTTTATATCTAAAGTTTTTTTTAATTATAACATCTTGTACATTGTGAGGTTTGAGACTTGATAGAGTGCCTGTCGTCACTGAAAACCTTATCCTAATTGGGAAAGGAGGGCTCGGCATCAACACCGTTGACAGGGGCCGTCAAACGACCGATTACAACAACAACGGACGAGGATGAGAATGTTCATCTCAGCACATTCCAGAATCTGTATACATTGGAGGGATGGTGATTTTCGATTATTCCATAGATGGATTGATCGCATAATGTGCTCAATTCCTAGAATGGGGAGGAATCTATTTTTAGAACGTGTCTTGGCCGAGCGGCACCTATCGTCATATTGAAAATGAATGCACCCAGGTTTTTCACGATACAGTCATGATACAGTCTTAGCGTTGAGCCTATTGTGTTAATAAACACAGTCAGTGTCAGGTATGGTACAAATATTGTCGTTCTCAACTCAAAACTTTTGCCCCAAAATCTATATACAAGGGCTTAGAAGAACGCTCAATTTTGATTGGCTGGGACGTGTGCATTATTTTTCCATATACGCCGAGATATGAAGTAGCACCTGTAGAAGTTCAATCATGGTTCTAAATAAAAATAAGTGAACCGCACTCCAAAGCAAGGACTGCGCAGGTGAACTGCACTCCAAAGCAACGATTGAACAGGTGAACTGCACTCCAAAGCAAGGACTGCGCAGGTGAACTGCACTCCAAAGCAACGATTGAACAGGTGAACTGCACTCCAAAACAAGGACTGCGCAGGTGAACTGCACTCCAAAGCAAGGACTGCGCAGGTGAACTGCACTCCAAAGCAACGACTGAGCAGGTGAACTGCACTCCAAAGCAACTGCAGACACGCACTCCAGTCTTTCCTTTTCTAAACTGAAAGACGGAGGACACTGTGGCGACATGACAAATGCCTGAACATGACTGGACCGGAGCGGAGAGAAGGAAATAATTTGAGGCAATTGCGAGCATTAATTAAGGGCAAACCAGCCTTCAGTGGAGGCTCAGCTGGATTCATTTGTACCGTGTTAAAATGAGGGGACTGGGATTCTCGGTTCTGGTTGCAAAGCCAGGCAGACGTGGCTTGTTAAGTCAAAAGTGCAGCAGGCAGTGACTGGCTTCAAATGGAGCGTAAATTAAACAGCGCTCCGAGAACAGACAGCCTGTCACAGCAGGGCTGCTAATTGGCTTACACCGAAGTCTGGAGTTTCCGGGATCTCATTGGCTGGTGTTGAAGTTTGCTTACAAGCCCCTCCACCACCAGCCGCAGCAGAGAAACAGGGCGAACAAAAAAAAAAAAACATTCCAGAGTTATAGTAACTCCGTTTAATGCGATCTTCCCCTCCGTGTGAATTACCTCAGGACTACATTGGAAAAATACATCCTGGCACTGAGAGGTGCTTTCATATCAAGCACATACACGGGGGCTACAAATGTATGCTGGAGTTACACGTGGTAAACGTGGTTAGAGACATCTAGAGTAACCAGATAAGAAGTTACTGATTGCTCAAGCACCTGCCCTGTTTCTCACGGAGAGGAGAACCACCTCTCTGTGTACCTTAGCTACGCATCACTGAGCTTTTTGTCCTGGTAAAAATGTGTAATAGTGAGAAAAAACAAAATAAACCTTCATATTCCCAAAAGGCATACAAAAAATGAGATTCCACTCAGAAACTATGGCTTTTGCAAGACATATTTATGTATGTATTATACAATACATTTGTTAGTCCACACTTGGGAGTACTGTGTGCAGTTCTGGGGGACCGTACTACAAGAAAGACTTTAGCCGCGTTTCCACCAAAATTACCCGGAACTTTCAGTCCCAGGAACTACTTTACCAGGAACTAAAAGGTTCCTTCAGCCAATGGTTGTCTGCGTTTCCACCGGGGTCTAAAGTCCCGCGAAGATTAAGCAAATTAGCCCACTGACGTATGAAAAAGCGACGTTGTCGGTCCATCTGTCATATGATTTCTTCTGTAACCCCATACTACCACCGAAATAGCCTACATAAATTTAGACCCTAGTTCCTGCGGTGGAAACGCACGGAGTTCCTGAAAAGGTTCCTAGTTCCGGGGTATAGTTCCTGCGGTGGAAACGCGGCTTTTGTGGCTTTGGAAATGGTTCAAAGAAGAGCAACCAAATTGATTCCTGGTATGAAAGATAAAAGCTATGAGGAAAGACCTAAGATGCTTAATCTCTTCAAGCTTAGTAAAGGGAGACTTCGGGGTGATTTGATTGAGGCTTTTAAATTCATAAAGGGGATCAACAAAGTGAACTACAAGGGATTATTCAGGTTGGGTTCTGTTATTAGAACGAGGGGACATAAATGGAAATTAGCAAAAGGTAAATTCTGTACAGATATTAGGAAGATTTTTTTTCACGCAGAGAATAGTCAATGTGTTGAATAGCATGCCTGGTCACGTAGAGGCAGAAACACTGGGGATTTTCAAGACTAGGCTTGATACAGTGATCTAGTCTGCAGGTAATCAGAGCACTAATTTAGTCATGATAATGGCGAGCATTGTTGGGCTGAACAGCACGTCCTCATCGTTATGTTGTTACATATTGTACACACACACCCACACATATCATATATAATCCTCTCAGGTTACAATGAGTTTTTTTCATAAGTGCAGAGCAGCAGAATGAAACACATTCAGCTTGGCACGTTTCTAAGAAGCCCTGTGGAATAGCAGGCAGGTGTGACTTTTCCATGAAGAGCACTCATGTAACACAGCATGTGTGGGCTCAGAAAGCCTGTGTGCATCAAAGGAGACCTTGAGGTAATTTTCACTTTAGCCTTTATTCACAATACATCTGCCTAGACAGAAGAACTTCTGTCTATCTCTGCTGATAATCACAGGGCCTCATTCACAAAACTTTTCTCAAATTATTCTTACTTTTGTGCAGACCTTTGTCTTTGTGCATATCCCAGGTGTATGAGATGATGAATGCTGACCGTGTGCAAATTTTATGCACCGTCCTGTTCATGTGATTAGCATGAGGAAATAGCCATGAAGTACTAATAAGAAAAAAACGCCGAAATGTTCGTGGAAACGTTCTTACACACAGTTTACGCTCGAGTGTGATCGTACGCATGTTTCGTGAATGAGGCCCGTTGGTCTTGCTCATTAAGGGACAGCTAGGAGCATTTCTCAGAACAGACCAAGTGCTGAAAAGAAAGAAAGTGCTCACACTTCTCAACCTGACCACCATAAAGATCCACTGCCCGAGACTTTCTCCATTCCGCTCCCCCATTACCAACGTGTTGCCAGCATGGTTATGATACGCGGTGGAAACATTAGGTCATGTATAGATTTTTCTAGTCATAATGCATTTCGCAGGACAGAGTGCGTATAGGGATGGGGGGGATGGGGGGGGGGTCACTTGGACCAGAGACGACCGTTTCTCCGAAACACTATCTACCCATTTACAAGGGGGTGTGACATTCTGCACCTCCTAATTGAATTGTGGGAATGATGCCCACCTTCTCCATCATACCCCTGTCAGGCTCGATTACAGCTATACTCCGTGGCCATTATCTCGAAGAATGGTAGAACATGCATTCAGTATATGAATGATTTAAATGCAAAGAAAAACCTGTGTTAGTGTACATTAACATGTCACAGGTTTCCATGTCCATTCGACTAATGTTAATGCCACTTGTGTATGCTCTGCACAGGCCATTAATGATGTACTGTATACAAATACATATCTGCAAGAATAGGCAATCAATCCCTCCAGTCAGAATTCAAGAGAGATAAGTCTACCATTAGGCTGTACGCTCTTAATATATCCATCCATTATCCATACCCACTTATCCTGAGCAGGGTCGCGGGAATGTGCTGGAGCCTATCCCAGCATGCACTGGGCGAGAGGCAGGAGTACACCCTCGACAGGCCGCCAATCTATTGCACACAAACCATTCACTCACACGCCCATACCCATGGGCCATTGAGAGTCTCAGAATTAGCCAACCTGCATGTCTTTCTGGGAGGAAACCAGAGCACCCGAAGGAAACCCACTCGGGGGGGAACATGCAAACACACAGAAAGGCCCAGGCTGGATTTGAACCCAGGACCTTCTTGCTGTGAGGCAACAGTGCTATCCACTGCACCACCGTGCCACCTACTCTTAATCTTAATCTTTCCTTAAGAATTCACTGCAGTGCGATGAGGTGGAGACGGAGACATTGGGTTTTTTAAAAATCGTGAGCCAAAGGTAAGTTTAGCAGTGAACCTTTGTTCTCCCGCTCCGTTCGGCTTGTCTCAGTGACGTTCTCGTGAAACCAGCAGCTGAAGCAGAGAGAACAGCAGAGAGGGCAACCAGCGGGCACTGCCCAGGCCCTTCCAGCGGGCACAGAAGGCGGGCATCGCGGGGGAGGCATTGGTGCCACGGAAGCAGAACATCTCCCGCCAACAGAGATGCCAACATCCTCGGTGGTTGTCAGCGTCCTCGGTGCCAACATCTGACTGCCAGTGAGTACAAGCTGTCGTGAGTAGGGCTGTTTGCCGGTGAGTAACGGATTACTGGAAGGGCTGTTTTTCAAACTTTATTTTTTTTTAAATATATATTTCCGCCTATGAACCAGAACCACAACCGCAATGCTGTTATAAACAACAGAGAGAAACAAAGCTTCTGACACATTTATAAGACACGTAAATATGCCCGTCCTCTGTAGGAAATAAAAAAAGAGACTGATACAACAGGATATTATACCCACGTGGCTGAGAAAGAACGAACTTTACAAAAGCACATAACCAATCCTGTGTGTGTCACTGTTGAGATGACAGTGATGAGGAATCCTCAATGGTGTTGTTGGGATGGGGTGTGGTACTTGTGGACGTGGAGGGGAGGTAGTTTTCATACATGCAAAATAAAGGTGTGCCAGTGCCTTTTACAGTCAAGGGTAAACTGAGACTTGCCCAGTCATAGTCCTGCAGCATGCCATTCACAGCTCACTTTGGACAAATGGAGTTATTGCTGAAAAAAAGAGCAAAAATGGCCAACAGAGTATTTGGCATCAGTCCAGAATCCAATGCCAGTGGTTGAGCCACTATTAAAAAATGATGCCACGTTGAAAGAAACCCTTCTAACACAAGTTTGAGCCACCTGACTCAAAATATAGCCCTAGGACTCCAGATTGAGTGGTGTGTGTGCCCTGCGATAGATTGGCGGCCTGTCCAGGGTGTATTCCTGCCTCTCACCCAAAATTAATGCTGGGATAGGCAGCAGCACCCCCTGCAACCCTGCCCAGGATAACTACTGTGTGTGTGTGTGTGTGTCTGTACTGTATGTGTATGTGCACACACTGAGCAAAGCACACTGACACATTCACACTGAGCAAAGCACACTGACACATTCACACTGAGCAAAGCACACTGACACATTCACACTGAGCAAAGCACACTGACACATTCACACTGAGCAAAGCACACTGACACATTCACACTGAGGAAAGCACACTGACACATTCACACTGAGGAAAGCACACTGACACATTCACACTGAGGAAAGAACACTGACACACTGGAAAAAGCAAACAGGACGGCTGCAAGTGAATGTCAACTCAATGACAAAGGACAGCGCTGCTCTTATTCATAAAAGCCTCTGTGCGGTTTGCGAGACCAGCAGGAGCACTCACTGCAGCTCCCTGGCCCTCCTCACTAATACTGCAGCTCCCCCTGTACGTCCCTGTGCACAGTATGCTGAGTCAGCACTGGCCCACACAACAGTGGTGGACGAGGCCATTCAGGAGATTCAGGTGTGTTTCCTTACCTTTGTCTACAAACTATACTCTGCGGCCCTTATGGAAATAGAATACACTACAATATATTCTAAATGTGTAAACACTTTTGTAAAAATATAATGATACATATATTACAGACACACATATATATATATACACACACACAGACGGGTGACCAATTAAAGAAAAAACCTGAATAAATGAGTGGAGATACAATTAACATCCTATCATGCTCTGTGGCATGTATAAAAATGCTGAGCAGGCACAGTTGACCTCGATTTTGGATCAAAATGGCAAGAGGAAAAGATCTAAGAGACGTTGAAAGAGGGTTCATTATTGGGGCACGGATGGTAGGAGCTTCAGTCACAAAGACTGCTCAACTAGCTAGTGTTTCAATAGGGTTACTAAAGTCACATCTGTACTTACATCTATGGGAAAGACATCACTGAATAGAGTCTGAAATTGTGGTTGAAAGTGCACATTCGATGACCGTGACACCTGTGCATTAGTGCAATATGTAAGGAAAAACAGAAGAGCAAATATTCCTCGGGTCACTGAGAATGTCAATGCAGGACGTGACCAGACGGCGTCAGCAAGAACAGTCCATCAACAACTACAGAGAGAGGGAAATTATAGTAGGGTTGCAGTGCATAAATCCCTCATTACAAAGTCAAATGCACATTTGAGAGTCCAGTGGTGCAAAAACCATCGGCACTGGTCTACACAGATGCGTTAAAAAGTGATAAGGTCAGATGAGTCATCCTTTAATTTCAATATATTGCAGCATATTACATTTCAGTAAGGTACTGTTAATTGTACAGCAAGTACATGAGTTAACGCGTATTCAAATCGAAGGGCCAGTGTACCTAATTCTTGTTCATTTCCCTTTGCTGCTTGATATATGCTGACAGAAATGCCTTGTGTACATAGCGGATTAATAATTAAGGACGGACAGAATGCCAGCCTGGCAGGATTCTGAGGGACGCAGCAGCGTCCGAACTCCTGGCTCTTCTATTTTTAAACAGCGATAAAATGTTCACAGCTCACCACCGGAGGCTAGGGAAGTTTGAGCAGCAGTTTAGAGGAACTCCTGGATGACTTTGGCTTCTCGAATGCGAGTGACGGCTGCCCCCCCACCCCCCCACCCCCAAACCCCCCCGCCCCGTGCAGGGTTCTAGCCCCTGAGCCACAGACAGAAAGGTGGGATTGCTAGTCTTCCTTCTCTTTAGCTTTATAGTCAAGCTTATTTGCGGAGGCTGTATGGTTTCCAGCAGGGTTGTTTGGTAACAGCAAATAGTGGAACACAGACGAAGCACTTAGGCCCATGTTTTAGGCCCACTTAGGCCCTGTTTGAGGATTTTCTCCCCACTGGGAGTTTTTTTTTTTTTTTACCTCATGTACCTGCTATTTGGGGGCTCAGGCCTGGTGTTTGCTCTGTTTGCTCTTTTTGCTCTGTCTCTTGCCTTGCTACTCTGTAAAGCGTCTTTGTGACAGTTCACTGTGAAAAGCGCTATACAAATAAAATTGAATTGAACTCAATGTTTGCTGTTTTTTTTCTAACAGACATTTTTTTTTGAAGGTATAAAAGCATATGTACATTAGCTAGGCATTTAAGTTTAAAAAAATGTATTTGTCAGACTGCATTAGCAAATCTACACCATGAACACTGAATTCAACTACTGTCTGTCAACTTTATTTTTAATCCCCCCCCCCCCCCAATTTACTCTTGGATGTCATAATATGCACCAGGGTTTAATAAAGGCAGGAAACTCATAAAAAGCTTATGATTTTATGTTGCAAAGAAATTAATCTTTCATTTGTCCCCCTGGCAACCTACAAAAGGCTTTCTGTTTTCTCTCCTATCTCCGAATGCTAAAACCTTGCTGAATGTGGAGCTATGTGTCTTTTGCACAGTACACACAAGAATGGGCAGAAACCTCCACTGAAGTACTGTACAGGGAAATGTGAGTGGCGCTATCGAATCCAAATTAATTTGTCATCGAGGACTGGTGAACAGCTTTCTCTGTGACACAGACACAGACCAACAAATTCATAGAACAGCTCACAGACTAAAGGCAGAACTCACAGAACAGCTCACAGACTAAAGGCAGACTCACATATCAACAGACACTGTAGGACACTGCTTCTTGCATTCCACAATTCTTGAAGATTCACCTTTGTTGCTCCAAGAAAGAGATGCACAGGACAACAAGTCTAGAAAAGATCTGTGGCCATTTGATGCACTGCTGTTGCACTGTTCAAGCACACCAATAGTGGAATGCTTTCTTCTTTCCTGGTTGTCTATGAAAGTGTCCTGTTGGCACTGATTGTCCAAAATAGCCAAGGGCTGTATTCAAGGAATTAATACCATGAGTCATGAAAGGAACGCTGTTGTGACAGACAGTAGGCATCTGCATATTTCCTGCATGTGAAATGTATCCACACTGCAGCCCCCCAGCCCGAGCCTAATTTCGATTTTCTGCAGTGCGCTCGCCTACCTCTCAGACTTAATATTTAGCATTCTGATCGTTTTGCCCATACTGTAGGTACACTTTTTTTTTTTTACCTAACACAAAACGTCTCTATGAGGGTTGCATTTCAAGTTAATGATCCTAAAAAAAAACATTTAAAAAAAATGAATTAAGTAATTTTCGAGGATCCACATCTTTATTATACACATGTCAGCAATATTTACCCTGCCTCCTGCTCCTGTAGGGGAACTACACTAACTGCACACTGTCCATTTGTAATTATTCCTGCTCTGGGCAGAGACGGGGAAGAGAGTGTGGAGGTGGGGAGCCCGGAGCCGAATATTAGATATCCCCCGAAGGTGTGACACGGATACTGTCCTGGGACTGAATACCGCTGCAGCCTGCCCGCTTAATGCAGTGAGCCACAGGATCCGGGCTTTCTGTGGCTTCACTTTCTACCAAACCAGCCTGGGCACTGCTGAGGTAGCTTGTCTGCAGCGGAGGGTGGGGGGTCGAGTGCCTGGGCCCCCCCGGGGATGGAGGCATCAGTGGTGGTAAAGCGCATAAAAGCAGCATACCATCATTACATAACAGTTACAGGAAACTGGAATATTCCGGTCCTTTTAAAACTGGCCAGATAGACTACAGCCTGATTGCCCCCATGTTTGCCCAGCCCCCCAACCCCCCCGCCCCCTCCCCCAACCCTCTCTCCTTCATTTCAGTAATTCGCAGAGAAGCTCTCCATGTGGCCTTCAGGGACTCCGATCCCCACATTGTTATGGACGAGAGCAATTGCTCTCTCTTAACGAAGGGGGAGAGATAAACAGCGTTGAGCCTGAACTTCAACATGAATCCAGGGATGAAGACAACTTACAGTATGCTACAGCATAAACAGCAGGTGCCTTTGAAGCATTGTGCATAGTATTAGACTCAGGGGGGGAAAAAGTGGGTTCTTTAGCTTGTCTTTATGGGGGAACCCTTTTTAGTTATTTATGGAATCCTCTATAGTAGGTATTAATAGTGTGAAAGCTCACAGATTGAACCATTTTGCCAGTCAAAGAACCCTTGAGCTAGATAGGGTTTATCTTTGGAAACACAGAGGAGCCTTTTGGAACCCTTTCTTCTGAGTGTAGAATACATTACAGGAATATTAAATTCATAGACAGGTAGCCTATTCCTTTTGGCTTATTTAAGCTGGCAGTTTTTCCCCCAGAAGAAGAAACAGAGGTTAAATAATTTCACACACAAATGAGGAAATATTCACTTCACCTCAGCTCAGTCAGCTCTGTGATCGTGTGCAATCAAGGCAAATTTCTATAGCTAGATTATACCACAGATTTTTCAGGCACTGATGGCAGTCTCAATTAAATCAGCTTGGATGCCAGAATGTTTTTTAAAAAAAATGTATTTCTCTTTTCCAGCACAAACCTAAGACAAGGGAGTAGAGGTCTGCGTACTGACCCGATCGAGCCAGACAGGACCCAAAGGTATGCTGCCATTTTGTCGAGTATCGGGCCTATTTTTAGCTCTGTTACCTCAGGTCAGATCGGGTAACAGCCTATAGACTTCTCTCGCGTAAGTGCTGCCAACCAGGAAGTTTACAAACAGTGGCGTCGCCACACTTCTGCCAGCTGTTGACAACGTTTGGCAACAAAAGATTCCAGTCTTTGGAGTGTACTATCATGCTCAACTAGCAAATTAAAACACCCATATTTGACAGCACACGAGTGAGAAATTTATTAAGGGCACGTTTAATAGAAGGAAAAATGTAACTAAAGCTAGCTGGCTAGCCTGCTCCTGCTCTGATCACTACAAACAGCGATATATGTATTAGTCACGTTCAACAGGACATTAACTGCACTTTTAAGGCAGCTAAGGCTGCCATCTCAGCACAACGTAAAACCCATACGAGTTCTGTCCAGATTTGCTTTGAAGGAACATAGATGGGTTACCAGGAAACTACATCAAAGCTACGAAGGATTTTGCTGCAGAATAAATATAACCAGGTCGCTAATTACCATCTTTTTTTTTTTTTTTGCAAACGGTGCAGGTTTTTTTTTTGCAGGAGCTTTTAAACATCCAGTATCCGGCCCCATTTCATCATCATCATCATCATCATCATTTCTGATTGGTTAGCAGACCAGCGGTTGGAAAGTCGCGGGCTACGGTACTCACTGAAAGCAGCCACGGCCAGGATGAGCGTCACCACGATGGAGATCCAGGATACCCACAATGCCTTCTTGCGGTAGCTCTGCGCCTCGTGGGGTTTCAGCCGCATGCTGCTCTCCAGCAAGCCTGGGAAAAATGACATCATCAAAAATGACATCATCAAAAATGACATCATCAAAAATGACATCATCAAAAATGACATCATACCACCCGGCCCATCACACAACGCTGGATAGGAAACGCAAGAAAAACGCCTAATACTAATTTTTCACACTTTTTAACTTCATTTCACAAGTCAATATATGTACAAAACATTGGAGGCAATTTCTCACATATTTCATATTCCCTCCGGTCCAGATCAGATTAACATCCATCCATCCATTATCTATACCCGCTTATCCTGGGCAGCGTCGCAGGGGGTGCTGGAGCCTATCCCAGGATGCATTGGGCACAAGGCAAGAATACACCCTGGACAGGCCGTCAATCTATCGCAGGGCACACTCAATTCACAATTCACTCACACACTCATACCTGTGGACAATTTAGGGTCTCCGGTTAGCGTACCTGCATGTCTTAGGACTGTGGGAGGAAACCCACGCGGACATGGGGAGAACATGCAAACTCCCATATTAACATGGATTGGTTAAATGTATAGGCCTTTAGTGGCACCTTCAGGAATGGCTCCATCACTCTCCCATGATCAAACTTTAGGTTATATGTACAGGATACACAGTTGTGTGTGTGTAGCAAATATTTAATCTATATAATGTCACAATACTGGAAGCTTATTTTCATTAGAATTCTGGGATATGCAGCTGAGTTTTTACTAGAACGATGTAGGCTACAAGAAATAAGAATGATGTGTGTGTGTGTGTGTGTGTGTCTGTGTCTGTGTCTGTACTGTGTGAGGGTGCGTACATGCGTGTGTGTGTATGTGTGTGTGTGTATGCATGTGTCTGTGTCTGTGTCTGTACTGTGTGAGGGTGCATACATGCGTGTGTGTGTGCGTGTGTCTGTGTCTGTACTGTGTGAGGGTGCGTACATGCGTGTGTGTGTCTGTGTCTGTGTCTGTACTGTGTGAGGGTGCATACATGCGCGTGTGTGTGTGCGTGTGTTTTTGTATGCGTGTGTGTGTGTGTGTGTGTGTGCGCACGTGCTCGTTTGGCTACGTGCCACAAAGTGCTGGACACTGGGAAGGAATGCAACTCTGGAAGAGAGATTAGGCAGAGAGGGTCACATGGCCCATGCTATGTATTGGTGGTATGCACCCTTGACGTCTGGCTTTAAAGCTGAGGGGTGCTTAGTTCCTACCATGTGACCCCATCTCTCTTCCTCTGACAATTACGAGAATGAGACGATACAGATATTAAGTATATGCATTTTAGCTAGAGATAACTTTCAGTATTCCTTCAAGTGTAACACAAAAAATGGGTTGAATCTAGAAGGCAGGTGCTAATTTGGTCACAACCAATCAGCGTGGCCCACATTTCACATGTGACTGTGTAATTTGTCGGCCGTCCAATACACAGCAAGCACGTGCTCATTAGGGTTTCCTGAAATCTCCCACCCACAGAAGAATGTTGAGTAGACGTACAACAGTTCCACAGGCTGCACCGACCGTTTCCAACAGAAGCTGAGGTTCCTCTGACCTTATAACGCTCCTCCTATATGTGACCCATGTGCAAACAAGCCCTGTAGTAACACTCATCATTTATTCACTGCACATAACTGATTGTGCAGGTTATTTCAGGTGACAAGCAATAAAAAAAAAACAGGAGGCCATTTTCTTTTGCAAAACACTAATTAGAGCAAACAGGGTTGAGAGCGTTTTCTATGAAACTGTAACCCAGGGATGAGTAACCCAGGGTATCAAGTCACTATCAACCGATCTGCAGAAGACATGAGCACAAATTCATTATCATATGAAATGAGTTTTTGAAATGAAATGAAATGAAATTTATCATCTTTGTAAATCAGCAAGTGATAGCTCTGACAACGAACAGAAGTCTCCAAAAGAGTCCACAAGAGCACCCATAAAAATAGTGTATATTTTCCATACTGTATGTCGCAATTATATATTTCTTTCAGATTTAAAAAAAACAACCTGCTTTACAAAATATTTTCTGGTAATATGATCATTTTAACCACATATTCATAATTTACTAAAAAGATGTGTGCCATAGAGCCATAATATAGGAAATCTTGTTTTAGATATTCTTTTCATTAATTGGGCGATAGTTACTGCATTATAGACCTGCTGTAGACTGAGCCCAATGCCTCACCTCCCCTCACTGCCAATGCACAAGCCGAATTACCCGCAATATTCAAATGACTCTGCAAAAACTGAGGAGCCTTTCATGTAGAGAGGGGGGGAGAGAGAGGAAGAACAGTATCCTGCAGACACCACTAAAATAACCAAGCCTAGATATTTATTCTTTCTAATCTCCTTCCTTTAGAGCGCCTTCCTTGCATCAACTTAGTTCTTCTGGTGGACGTCGTTAGTCTCTCCCTTGACGACAGCGCCTTCCCTGTATCTGTCCAGCGCATCACCAGACTATCAATCAGTCATATGTTCTATATGGTTATGCTAAATGAAAATGCAAACAGATCTGAGGGAAGATGTTCCAGTGCAGAGGGAAATGCAAACAGTGGAGAAGGCCTCTACAGTGTGTGCATCGCTGACGTAGATGCAGACAGGCCGGTATTACACATTTTTAGAAGTCTTTATGGTCGCACCCAATGGAAACTTTTACGCTAATAATCATATGAAGTTTCACGTTTCACAAAACTAATTTGTCTGAAGGATTATGAAATTAACTTGTGAGGAATTTTGAGAAGATTTAATTCACACACAGTTCATATAAGGAAGGGAAACACTGGATTGGATTGGAAATTTTATTTTTATTTTTTAATTAGCCATTAAAAGGCTGATTTCTCTTCTTTACTCATCGATCCATCGATGTAGCTTACTCAGTGTAACTATTTTTTTCTTCAATGATCTGAACCCATGACACTGTCATGAATCCAAACAATGGCTGTTGACCTCCCATCTCCCCCAGCAATAAAGATACTTCCATTTGCTTATGTTTTCAGCCTCCTGCTGTTCCAAAATGACCCGCAATCAGGAACAAACAATTCAAGATACTTAAAACATCACAATTAAGCATAGTGAATCCTTTAAATGGGTCGTTATATGATCTTTCTACCTGCCACAGAAAATACACGCACACACACACCTCAGAAAAGTAGGCTCAATACTAATACTATCTCAAAACTATCTGACAATGCCATGCAAGGCCACGCAGCAAGGCCACGCAGTCTCATCACCGCACATTGCTCGGCAGCAATAAACCTTACAGAGGCAATAAAGTCACAGATTTTGAGCTTTGTCTTCCTTATCCTCCATCACATAATATAGGCTACATAATTGAATTGCAATTATAATTTGTCTCTTTTTCAAACAAGGTCGACACTAGGCTAACGTTGCACAGATATGTGGATCTGACACATCAATGTCAAAAATCAAGATACATTAATTAAAACTGAATGATTATCAAATCATATCATAATTTGTAAGTATGAAAAGTACTGATAGTTACTAGTTCGTTAAAATAATTCAAGCTTACTTTTGCATCCACGTAGCCGCGAAATTGTGTTAATAAGCTGTTCTACTTTCTGTGTATGCATTATAGATTTCATACACAGCTGAATAATTAAACACACTTCGCAGACGCCATAAATACATTCCAAGGTCCCGCTGCGTATCCATTATCAACCTAAGACTGTCATAAATTACATACAAAATAAGGGAACGAAATTATTTTACCTTGACCCTCTACGCTGTCGCTTATTTTCATCTCTTGGTCCCGGTCCATGTTGAAGGGGTCTCCCAAATTCGCCCTTTTGGGTGGCTGCTGTTCCGGAGGAGCGCACTGTCCGTTCTGAGTAGCGGGCTCCACAATTGTGGGGTCAGGCACTGGGCAGGGGTCTGGTGTCGAGGAGTCGGTCATCGCTTTTTGTTTCAGTTAAAATAAAGCACTCGAATTATGTCACACCGGAGCGAGAACTCCAGTCCTCCGGCGCGCTGATGCCGCCGGCGTTGAGTTGCTCAGTGCGAAGTGGGCAAACAGATAAGATATCGAGACTCTCCTCTGCATCAACAAAACCCCCCCTCTCTCTCCGACACGGACTCGCTAACTAGAGAGCAGCGACTACAGCAGACAGTCTCTAATTAAAAATATCCACGTTCTTTAACTGGACTCCTGCTCCGAGGTTGTCCAGAATTCGTGCACATACCACTGTCAAGCGCCCGAGCAGAAAATCACTGGCGAGACTTCTGGCGAGCGGCAGTTTCTCCGAAAGCGATTGTTTTCGGTAGGATGCGCTGCGCATCTCGCGCAGGTGAACAAGCGACTTATCTTTTGGCAGCCCGCGAGTGATCCCGTGGCAACCCAACTCCTCGCCGTCATAAATGGGCTACTGATATATTTGCTCTGTGGTTTAATCTAAAAGTTTTGGTTGTTTAACGTGAGTTAAGCATCGCAGTGTTGTTTAATTGGGATAAACATTGTTTTTGTTTTGGGTCCTATTTATTTCCATGTATAGCCTAGACCAGGGGTGCTCAATACGTCGATCGCGATCTACCAGTCGATCGCAAAGGTAGTATTGGTAGATCGCATGAGTACCATGGTGGTTGAACGTGACACTTCCCAGTTGTCTTTAGGCAACAACAAAACAAATGTGCATAATTTTTTTATTCTTCAGTCATTTCAATGTACTTTAAAACGTATTTTTCTAAGCCTAAATTTCCCACTATAAAAATTCACCCGAACCGTCTGGACGTGGTAATGAGAACTGTCAGTTAGCTATGATTGACAGACCGTGCCCCGTTACCATAGCTACCCCCATGCTACGCTCTCTTTGGGAGACTGAATTTTCACAAGCTAGCTAGCTTAGTAGTATATCAAGTATCGATAGATAGCTAAGGTAAGGACGTTGACTTATATCCAATTATAATTTTTGCTATCTAGCTAGCCAAGTTAAGATAAAAGCACAACTATAACGTCCTCATAAAAGCAAACTAGCAAGCTAACGTTATCGATAACATTGCCTTATGAAAGCAAACCTCCTAGCTAGCTAACGTTAGCTAGCTAGCTAAATGAATATCTGATATTCTGATAACCAGAAATAATCTAAAGGCACTCTAATTTAAGTGAACCTAACGTTAGTCAAATATTTGCATTGTCTGAACAGCAGGACGGTGTGTCCTGTCAGATTTCTTTACGTAGCGTGGAAATGGGAGTGGTTACTGTATTCGTGACGCAGCAAAATGACAACTTTCTCAACCGGTTGAAAATAGGACGATGAATTTAAAACGCATATTTCCCCAAAAATACAGAACGGACATATTTAATACTTTGCTCATTGTGTTTCTTCAATGCCTCTTGTGCAAATAGCACATAAAACCGAGAAAGTGTGAAAATCACCATGGTACTCCTTTAAAAAAAATAGACGTCAGCCTATCATCCATCCCGTCACTTGATTGATATAGGGCAGCCAGTTAGATGACATCTGAATTTTTCTGACACTTAGGTCACTGCGCATGTGCAAACAACGGCGAAGTGCAGCAAAACTAACAAGCTAGTCAGTCCAAGTACCGTTCCACCATGACTGATGAACATTTGGAAGTGTGCTTGAGGCTGGCTGTCAGCAGCTACTGTCTGGACTATGTATCCCTGGCTGATTCAATTCAGTGCAAGTCATCAGACTAAACTCAAATAATGACAAAAAAATGTACATAGTTAATTATGTTGTGTTGTGCAATATTGGCTCATGCGGTTATGCAAGGTACATCAACATACATTGTACATATAAAGAATCCTCAATATATTTGTAAATAAATATATGTTTTGCATTTTTGTAGTGGGTAGATCATTTTGACTTGGTCATTTTATAAGTAGCTCGCATGCTGAAAAAGTGTGAGCAGCCCTGGCCTAGACGATTTAACTGAAATGGTCAATGTTGATTGATAGTCTGTCAAACCCAATGCAGCACGTGCAATGCCGCTAGTTAGACTATAGTAGTAGCTATCCATGTCACGTGCTGTTTTTCCTTGCGCTAGGGTCTTTCGGTGGATAAGCTATTTAACAAGTAGGCCTACGTTTAAATTGTGTTTACATTAGACAGATTAAACTTCCTACACTAATGTTACGTCACCTGTCGGAATGAAATTAAAATATCGTCTGAACGCACACAGTACAATGTTCAGTGTTAATCTTTAGTGTTGCTTCCTAAAGTTATCCTGAGTTAACCTGTCGTTTCGGGTTTACAGCAAAAACAAATTTTAAACTAGGAACTCAATTTGGTTAAATCAACAGTTACTCTTTCAAAGGTGAGCTTTGTTGACTGACAGATTAGAATTGTTTGACAATGACTTTCCCTTAATCGCATTCAGTTCGGTCGTGCATAATATTTTAAAGGCATGTGATGACTACGTTAACATAGGCTACAAAAGAAGCATCGTTTATTCAGTAAGATTAATAGGGCTGTATAATAATCATTCTTGGTTATCTTGTTAATTATGCACTTACTTTCCATACTAAGTTTTCAAGCGTTCATTTCTTAGTTTTTTATAGCTGTTGCTACTGTTGCTGTATTTTTTTTTACAGATGCATATCTTAATATTAAATGTTTGAACCCTGCCATTTGACACCTCGAATGCAGTCCTTACTGTAAGTACTGTGAACGCTTACTTTTTTGACACCTGAAGCATATTAAGTTCAATTACCACATGATGACACAGGGGGGCGACAAATGAGCGCCACGAAGAGTTATTTCAAACAGAACTCAGTTTATGTCGTATATTTATAGGAATATACGACATACAGTATAACCCTGCGGGTAATTTTATGAATATCACGTTGAAGGCCTTCATTGATTTTTTTAATTCCAGATCAGATATGCGATACAAAACATTTTACCTGGGTCAGCAGGGGAGGGGGGGTAGAGGAGGTTTTCTGAGGGATTTACAATGATAATTAAGAATTCTTTGAATGCTGCTTTTTATGTGCTTACAGTGCGAAAAGAGCATTTCAACAGAACTGCATATTTCAGAAGTGTACACATAACATTCAAATTCCAGTTCACTTGTCTGCAAAATTCTACATACACAGCTTAAGTTCAAACACAGTTTTCATGGTGTCACCCGTTTTCACCTGGTACGCGTTTGACTGCGAATGATAAACTCTTATTGCCAAATCAGTTCTGTACACACCCAAAGAGACAATTTGGGACAATGTCAGTTTTCACCACGCCACACTCATTCAGGAGTAGATTAAAAATCAAGTTTCAAAATAACTGACAAATTGTTTTTGAAGGCAATGTTTGGTTTTGTACATGATATATGCAGGATATGTTTTGCAGCATCAAAATATCATTCTGAGAATTGTTTTGACTGATTTGACAACCTGAGACATCGAGTGTCATCCAAAAAATGTGTATTAACCACTGCAAAACATCGTAGTACACAAAGACTATATTGTATTTCTTCTGCTATTTTTCCTTTAGTTATAATCATTCCAAGTGGTTAAAAAAAAAGAAACCTTGAAATAAAAAAAGCTCTCTGCTGCTGCCAGGTGGACATCTGAAAATGCAGCACTAGAAATATGTTGCTGCAGAAATGCTGTTACATTACAAAATGCCCAATATGTGCCCACCCCTGCATTATGTTCAGGACATATGGCCTCAATCGCCAATAACAGACTCCAAGAGCAATCCAAAAGGCAAGAATCAAAACTAGATGCTGAAACCACTCTCTCAATAGCTTGGGTCCCGGGGCCAAGTACTAATAGTGTACCGTTGTTGTTAACAATGTGACAAAATTTGATTACACTGTTCTGAAACATGACAGCACGAAAAGAATTGCAATTAGAGCATAGGTCACAATGATATTGCAATGCAGTTATTTCACAATCGGAATGGTGTAATGTACACAAAAATGGCACTCACCCAAAAATTAAAGAGGTGCAGACTGACGGAACATAAATAATAGAAAATAAGAAAGTCGAACTCTCAGATTGCTGAGTTTATTAAAGGATTTTTTCCCCCAAAACGTTGGTTTAATAAACACAGCAAGCAGGAATCTGAGTGTTTTACTTTCTTGTTTTCCACAATATCATGGTAGCCATGATAACGACAAAAAAAAATTTTTTTTAACTGCCGGTATGGTTAGAAAAAGAAAAGGGTATTTCACCTAATATGCACCTGTAAATTGTTTGGTTCTCATATCCAACATGAATAATCGTAAGATAGTGTGTTTCAATAAAGAAAAAGGTAACTTCTTCAATTCTCTTTAAGTAGGCTATGTGGATACTACACTTCCCATGAGCCTTTTGTTTACTCTCGGTTCTGTGTATGTGACGTAGTAGTTTCCGGCGCTGTCTTTGGCGTGCTTGCGTGTGTCCGTTCTCGGCGCCCTGTGCTAGTGCTGGAGCGCAATGGCGGCGTGCCGGGGATCCTCTTCAAAATGGTTTTTCACCCGGGATCAGCTTGAAACCACGCCGTCCCGCCGCTGTGGAGTCGAGCCGGACAGGGAGCTGTCATATAGACAGCAGGCGGCTAACCTCATTCAAGATATGGGCCAGAGACTCAACGTGTATCCTTTCTGAAAGTGAAACCAACAGGATTTCTGAACGGAAGAGCCGCTTGTGGTAGTGATGGCTAGTTATGCCGTAGCGCTTTGGAAGGCCCCTCGCTTTAAATTACTTGCTAACGATTGTTGATGGCGCAACAAATAGCCTTTACGTATGCGTCTCCTGTTAACTGCATAACTGAACTGAATAGTTTATTTCCTAAAACATTAACTCCATACAGGTTGGTTATATAGCAGTGTAAATCTGGTAGCTTGCTAACTACCAAGCTAACGTTGCTATTGGCTAGTTATAATTATAAAGGATGCTGCCACAAATGCCGGACTGTGTGACTTATCTTATAGCTACTATGTTGCTGGTGAGCACACAAGTACCACTACACTAGCTAGTTACTGTTTTATGCCATTTGTGTTAAGGTATGTCAGTAAGCATAGTCTTCGTTTTATTTAGCTAGCAGAAGTGAAACCTGTAGTTCTGTGTCAGTGGGTTCAAGACGGTAGCTAACTAACGTTATCTAGGCTAATTCTAACTAACAGTCTTTCCAGCCTCGAACACTTTTTATTGGTATGGTGGCTAAGTGAAATATCATTAACTTTAATAAATACTATCGTGTCTAGACTATATGTTTTATTCAGTTGATAAAATTGATCTGGCTTTTGTTTAACTGAAACAGGTCATTACTACATCCCCCAATAATTGGTGAAGATCTGATTAGGTAGCTAATCCGATGAAAATTATCTTGCGAGTGAAGTTAGTTGCCTAGATTGCTAATGAAACATTAATGAGGATAAAATCACTGAAATATGAGGATTTGTTAAGAAAACCTATAAACAATAACAACATATTTGTCCCGGGTATCAAATTCAGATGATAAATGTCCCCCACTGTCAAACACAGACCGTGAGAGCAAAAGGCCGAATACTCTTGCACCTGGCAAGCTACGCGGTTTCAGATGCGATTAATTTGGTTTCCTGTCTCAAAGCGAATTGTATTCCTCCGTGCAAAGTATCTTGGTAAGCATTCAGCAACACAGCGAGCCATGAAAGCTGATTTCACAAAGCGATATTTCTGTCACTTATGTTTATACACTGATGGCAAGAAATGGACAAACAATCAAATGAAGCCTGGCAATTTTCCTTAATCCTTGTCTTCAGCTCCCAACTTACAATTAACACTGCAATTGTTTACATGCATAGATTTTATATGTATCATTCTTTCACCAAATTCCACAGAAATGTAAGTACAAAATTTTTTTTTTCAAGCTCTTGTGGGGAGAAGTTAGAAAATTGACGACGCCTCACGTCGTTCTGTCATGACAGCCTTTGAGAAATATCGAATGTTTTTTCTTTTGTTTCGCAGATCATTTCTCCGACCACCTTGTTCTTGGCTGCGAAGGTCGAGGAGCAGCCTCGGAAACTTGAACACGTAATTAAAGTGGCACACGCCTGCCTAAACCCTCAAGAAACCCCGCTAGATACAAAGAGTAATGTAAGTCTGGGTACTGCTGGTATTGTACTTTTTCCCCTCCCCTTATACGGTCTTATACGCTCGTTATGAGAACGATGGTGTCCTACGTGGTATCTTGCCATGGAGGTGTTTCTGCATTGTACTCGAACCTGAACTTAATTCTGCCCCGCTCGTCCTCCGACTAGTCCCTGGACTGAGGCAAGGGAGTGTGCCCACGTGCTCTTATTGAGCCCTGCATATTCATAACGTCCAACAATGCGTCCTTGGTTAAAACAAAGCGTTTTTTTGGCAGCATTACCATAATGGGTCAATGGGTTGTAAATATTACTACGATGTTCCAGGCTTTCTGGGAACAGTATTTTTTTTCCCTTGTTGCCTTGGGAACGAGACGCCTGTTTTCTGTGCCGTTAGTATTATTGTGGACGAAACGCAGAGACGCTCCCCGCCAGCACCCTCACAGCAGCTTGAAACGGGGGTGCTGTATGGATTAGGGCTGGAAAGTGTGGAGGCGCAATACAAACGTAATGTATTGATTGTCTGTTGAACCTCAGGCATACCTCCAGCAAGCCCAAGAGCTGGTGATACTTGAAACCATAGTGCTGCAGACATTAGGTGAGTAAAGGCTTGCAGTTGAGACAGAGCTGCTTGAGCGACAGCAAACTGTACGTCAATAATGTATGAGGTTGCAGCTGTGCTATATACAGACCTCCTGTCAGTGTGCCCCACCCCACTGCCCATTTCATTTCTCAGAGCTGTGCTTTTTGTTTGTTTGTTTGTTTTCTCCACCCCATATCTTGAGCTTTATCGAGTGTTACGTTCTACTTGCCTAAGAAAAAAATGCATCCATAAATGTTGTTGGATGGTTACAAATCTCCCAACACAGCCGGTCACCTCTTCATGATTTTATCTGTGGATTTTGCTTAACTGGTGGCTGTGTCTGTCTGGAGTTTCAGTGAGTTTGAATTCTAAGAGTGCTCATTCTCACAATTGGAGTTTTTTTTTATTTTCTGGAATGTTAGTGGTTGTAATGTGCCCTCAAATCACTTATAAGGAATCTTTCTTACAAACAAACAAAGTCCGATGTTCACCAAGTGAGCCATAACAAAATGACATGTATTCGAATTCCTGTGCAGAAGTAGTTGGTTATATACAGTACTAAATGGCCAGACATGCCACAGTGTTAGTATTCAGATGTGTACGATCTACTGTCACGTTAAAGTGGGCAAATTCTCTTCACAAATGTTTGCATGTTTGTCCTGAAATAACGGCGGCCTAACGGTGCGATGTGTATTTTATTTCAGGGTTTGAAATAACAATTGAGCATCCGCATACTGATGTTGTGAAATGTTCCCAGCTAGTGCGAGGTACAGCCTTCCCCTCCTCCCTGTTGTGCTGTCCGTTTTGCCCCTGTTGCGCTGGGAAGAGAGCAGCGAGGTCTGCTAACTGTGATGTCACACGTGACAGTGTCTCAGCAGGCCAGTGTAATGATTAGACTTGCGAGGCAGAGGTTGCCAGTGCAAATCTCAGGTGGGGCACAGCCTTTGTAACCTTTAAGTACTCAAGTTAATTGCTTGAGGGTGCCTCCATATATTAGGTTAGGGCTGTCAATTAGACCAAAAAAAAAATTAAATTTGAATATTACATTTCAAGAAACAACAGTGATTTGAATATTTCTTGCAAAATTTCCCATGAAAATGTCACAATTGCATCATCATGCAGTGGCACGAAATAAGAAAAGTGTTACTAAGCGTCCATGTACGTATGCAAGTTACTGATCTTGTTTTGACGGCCCTAGTATACAGGTACTCCAGCATTAGAAATGGCTCTTAAGCGTAAAGTTTGCCTTGTAATGTATACGGTTGCAATGGGTAAGGGTGTTATATTAGCTGATATATTAAAATAATAAAAATGGTCGGCCTGCTCAGTGGTGAAGTAACGCTTCCCGTTCTCTCTTCTCTTGCAGCGAGCAAGGATTTGGCACAGACTTCCTATTTCATGGCTACCAACAGGTTGTTATCCTGACCCTCTTTGTTGCACTGATAGCACACTATAGCTTCCTTTACTGCAGGGTCCCCTTCCCGTGCCCAGCGCCCTCCCTGCGCCGGTGTGTCCGCTGCGGCGCCCCCTGGTGGGCGCGCTCGGGCCCGGCTGCAGCGCGGTGTACTGTACGAGGGTCTGCGTTGGCAGCGAGGGGTTGAGTGCGCATTGTGAAGTGTAGTGGTGCTTTTCCGCTGACCGTTCGCTCGGTAACGAGTGCGTATGTCTAAAGATGCAAACGGTAGCCCGAGTGGCATCTAAAGAGTAGCTACAGAGATGTAAACTTAGAAGGCCTCTTGGTAAGTACAAAGATTTTTTTGTTGTTGTTGTCGTTTTTTTTTTTTAATTACTTGAAATATAGCTTTTTTTTAAAACTGCTTTAAATTTTTCTGTTATGATAAAAATGTTACATTTAAAATCCGTTGTTTTTGTAATTCACGTTTTCTGTAATATTAATATATTTTAGGTATGCAAGAATGTGATATCGGTGCTTAAGCAGTATTTTTAATTGATATTAAAACCCATTAAGGACCTGGCACCTATATTTCATTTGAAGAGATTTGTCTCAAAAGCATTCTTGCAAATTCAGTCCAAATTGTTTGGAGGAGTCAGTTTCTCCTCTTAACTGAGTGAAGCTTTAGATACTCTTCGTGTCGTTGAATTGAATTCCAGTGAATATGCTTACGGTTGCAAGCATTGTTGTCAGGGTCGAGTCGGTTCTCTGAAAAACATTTGACTCTAATCTCTCTTTGGTACTTTTCATGTAAACGATAGACTTTCAGTAACCTCACAAGATTTACATTTGTTTGGCGCACTAATAAAAGTACATGTCTGATCCTTAAAGGGTTTGTTTATTGTTTTTTGTCCGCGTCTGTGACTATGTTCTGAAGAGTCTTGTAGATGTTGTGGCAGATCTCAGCAGGAAAGCACAATGTCTGGACATGGTGCTGAAAATCCTTCATTGTCGCCTGACGCACAGGTGCACAAACACACAGGTGCACAAACAAGACTGATTTTGATCCTGACTCGTAGAACATAATTCATGACAACTAGAGGCACATTTTGACTGTTTACTTTTATACTAGGATATTTTTGCCACCCATGTTAAGCAGAAAATAAACAAATCATATAAAATATCAGTGAACTGCTAATCGGCCTATTGCTATAACAAACTATTGGCTGGTACCAGTGCCATTTCTTGTTTTTTTGAGTTAATTTGCTGGCTGAAGTACTTAGAAGTTACCTAATTGTTGGTTACAGTAGAGAGTTTGTGGCAAGCTGTTGGTAAGTTAATGCTACAATCACACATTCTGATAGGGTGGATCATAAATGTCAAATGTATTTTACCAGCTTCGGGATTAGCCAAGAATGTTGATGCCAATTCTCCTAGCAGTTTCCATGGCAATTTTCCATTGTTTTGCCAAATTGGAATACTGAAGTTCAATACGGAGTTCAGCCAATTTAAAATCGGTGGAGACCACTTTTTAAATTTCTATAGTTTGAAAAGAGTATAAGTCGTATATCTGAACAAAACAGACAAAGTCAGTCCTCAGTAGTAGAAATCGTATGTATGACTTGTACACCTTGTGTCACCTTGTTGACCAGTGTTAAAAGGCCCAAATGACATGAACCATAGCAGAATGGTCGGGCACAGTACATGCATCTCAAAATTCAGACTTATTTAAAGTCTTGCCAGTGCACGCAAAGGGTAATTAACGGAATAAGCATGCCAAATGTAAAACAACTTTATCTCAAGGCCATGGTGCAAATGAAGAAAATGCAGTTTTCCCTTGTACTTTACAGAGACCACTGAGAAGAGTGTAAATTGTAATTGTTCATTAAAAGACAGAAGGCCACTTAAAAAAAATCAAGGTGTTCTACCTAAAATGACTTTATATCTTACAAAGAAAATATTTACTAGCCATTTGTTTCCAGAACTCTGCTTGAATTGAATTTCGACCTGACTGTAGTATGTACTCATGCTCTTCAGAATAAAATCATACCACCTGCAAGGTGCAGTGGTCTGGGCTTCTGTGTAAGCCCGTTTGAGAAACTCAAGTTTACTTGCATGTCACATTTCACAGAACATTTTTCACCGAGTGCTTCCCAGCAGACCCTGGCCTATAACCCCCCCCCCCCCCCCAAAAAAAGCCAGTCCAGCACTGAAGTGGCAGAACGTAAAAAAAGCTCCATGAACCCCACGGGGGGGATCTTGTTCTCTGTATGGCTCAGGGTGCAGGTTTACCGTGAACCACATGATCAGGGCATTATGGGTAGAGTTTGAGTTGCTAAACCCTTGCGTACGGAGACGTGCTCCCGTTTCTGAGAGGGATAAGGATAAATGGTGATACTGAGGTGCTTTCTGGTGCAGTGTCCAGACATTGTGCTTCACTGTGTGGCCCGAGGTTACCATCCAGTGTCCCGATCGGCCTTTCAGCTTAGAAAAACCTTAAATTTTGCATAATCGTTACATTGACCCCTAGCGATCCCAGTATCATGAAAGATTTGTTTAGAAAACAATTTCAGTTATCTGAAAGGATGAAATTTGTAAATATAAAATTAGAAACTACTATTTATTACATTAAAATACACTTTGGTGAGGACTCCCCATTTTGGGAACCCTTCATAGAGTTCCTCCCTGGATATAGTGAAATGGTGGCAGAGAGCTTCGGATTTATTAATAGATGTTTAGCCTCTGTTGACTGTGTCTGTTGACTCAGCATGTTCCAAAATGAGTCCGACCTGTATACTCCACCTTATCACTATATAATATTGGTATAAATATGTATTAAAATGTTTTAAGCGGTAGAAAACCTTTCCCCTTTGTAGTGCAGTACCTGGATGGTAACCACATGGTCCCTGTTATTATTGTAATGTGTATGAAATGTGTATGTTTGCAAGTTAATCATTGTTCTCCTTGCAGCATTGCTACCTAAAACAAGTAGTTTAGCACTTGAGCATTTTTAATGTGGTAGAACAGGAGCACACTGTTAAATTTTGGAAGTGTTCTCTCCTTGGGCCCTCGAGGGTTAATGGTGGTCCCTCTCCTCTCTCCTCTCATCCAAACCCCCCCCAACCCAACCACAGCCTGCACCTGACCACCTTCTGCCTGCAGCACAAGCCCACGGTCATCGCCTGCGTGTGCATTCACCTGGCCTGCAAGTGGTCCAACTGGGAGATCCCCGTCTCCACGGACGCAAAGCACTGGTGGGAGTACGTGGACCCGTCCGTCACGCTCACGCTGCTGGACGGTGAGTTGCCCCACCCCCCCCCCCCGGGTTCCTGCTCTGCCCCCCACCCTGCCCCCGCTCCCTGGCCCGGGGCCGTTTCCACCACCGCAGTGCGCTGCGTTCGTTTAGCGAACCCTCCTCTCCAGAACAGGGCGGCAGTGTAGTGTAACGGGTAAGAAAACTGGTCTAGTAACCTAAAAAAGGCCACCGGTTCGATTCCCGGATACAACACTGCCATTGTCCATTGTACCCTTGAACAACTGACTTCAGATTGGATTAACAACTAGCATTCCAGGCTAAAGGATTCCTTGTATATATTTCAGATGTTGTAATTCATTATTTTATTGTAGCATTTAATTTACTGTGATTGTTGTACCCGGGAGTGAAGTATAAGGCAGAATTGTATTTGGCACAAATAGGGTTGGGTTATGCTGAAGAGAATTGTTTAGCTGATGAATATGATTATGGTAGTATGTGTGGCCCTGTAAATGCAGAAGCTCATTGGCTAAATTTGCTGTAGATTTCCTTTCGCTATATTAACTTAAATTATTTCCCTGTGAAGCTGTTGAGGCATTCCTGTGTTAGTAAGTTCCATGCTGTGTTTATAGCATTTCAGATCACCCCAACGGTCCCTAGAGTTTGTGTTCATATACTTTGATTGCTGTGTAGTTCCCTCTTTCTTCCACTAGGGGGAACTTGAGCCCGAGGGACTCCACAAATCTAGAACCACTAAACAGATGTAGATTTCCCTGCTGTGTTCTTGCATGGTTTGCACATGCGTTTGAAATCGAGCAGCATTGGTCTGAATGGCCTTCCCTCTCTTCCCCTTGCGTTCAGAACTGACCCATGAGTTCCTGCAGATTCTGGAGAAGACGCCCAGCAGGTTGAAAAGAATACGGAACTGGAGGGTAAGGAGTGGACTTCCGCTTCAAAGGTGTTTGGCCCTCAAAAGGGGGGGGAGAGTAAAATCATTGATCTGTGTTTCAAGCGTGAACAAGCTCATCTTTCTGCTCTAAAGTTAATGAGGATTGTTCATATTTTTGATAAAACTTTTTAAAAAAATTTTAATATTCACCAACATGGCTCTATGTTTTATATGCAAGATGGTTTTCGACCGGCTTTTCGACCGGGGCGACATAGCTCAGGAGGTAAGACCGATTGTCTGGCAGTCGGAGGGTTGCCGACCCCGCCCTGGGCATGTCGAAGTGTCCTTGAGCAAGACACCAAACCCCCAACTGCTAACTGCTCTGGCGAATGAGAGGCATCAATTGTAAAGCGCTTTGGATAAAAGCGCTATATAAATGCAGTCCATTTACCATTTTAGCTGTTGAGTGAAGATGCGCGTATGTTTCTGTGCTGAGCATCAGGGAAGTGTGTGCTAGGTTGTGTCTGAAAGCCCAGCGTCTCACGACGGCCATTTTGTAACTCCGTCTCTCTGTTTCAGGCCACGCAGGCGGCCAAGAAGCCCAAAGGGGACGGGCAGGGGCCGGACAGCCTGTACCCCGGCCCCTCCCTCATGGAGGGCTATTCCACGGTGGACGGCCTTCCCGGCGTCTTGGCCGGCGCGGAGTTCCCCAAGGGGGACTCCTCGTCCTTCCCCGTGGCCCTGTCGCTGGACAGCCTGGGCACCATGCAGGGCATCCCTTACACCTTCACGGCCCCCAGCGACTGGCCCCTGGAGGCCCCCGGCGCCCACGCCCTCCCCCACCCCCACCGCGCGGACAAGTGCGCCGACCTCCCCCCCGCCAAGCAGGACCACCACAAGCACCCCCCGCCCGTCCCGCACCCCGCCCAGAAACTGTCGCTGGACAAGTACCGGGAGAAGCAGGCGAGCGAGCTGGCGGCGCAGAGACGCCGGCAGGACCCGGGCCTGGAGGCGGAGCCCAGGGACCCGTACCCGCCCCCGGCCCTCGCTGACCCCGCCCCCCACCACCACAGGAAGCCCCACGCCCACCCCCACCTTCAGCAGGCGCCCGGGTGCAGCTCCACCCCCACCGCCTCGCCCCACAAGGTGAAGGTGCCCCTGCAGGGGGGCGAGCGGTGGGACAGGGCCAGCGCCCTCAAGCTGCGCATCCCCGTCCAATCAGGCGACGGGGGCGGGGCCGGCAGGGAGGAGCTGAAGATGAAGGTGAAGGTGTCCGCGTCCGAGCGCCACAGCTCCTCGGACGAGGGCGGGGCCAAGAGCAGACATTCCAGCCCCCTGGTGGCGGGCAAGGAGAGGCACAGGGAGCACTCTGCCCACCGGCACCAAAAACACGGCCACGCCCACCCGCACCAGCACAGCGGGAACGGGAGGGGGGGCCCCGAGGGGCCCCTGGCCCCCGCGGCCGTGGCCCTCAGGAGCCCGGTAGGTTGTATCGGCGAGGGTGCGGGGCCGGGCGGCGGCGGCGGCGGCTCCTCTTCCTCCTCCTCCTCCTCCTCCTCCCGGAAGAGGACGCACCCCGACGCCAGTCACAACCACCACCACCATCACCACCACCACTCCAAATCGAGCAGAAGCGCCCGAAGCGCAGGTACAGTGCCTCTCGTCGTTCCTCTGCACAGCAGTGTGTGTCCTCTGGCGGCTCTGATCTTAACCCCCCCCCCCCTCTCCCCCCCTCCCCCTGTCACACAGCAGGTGGGGGGCGGACCTCTCGGCAGGAGGCCGGTGGAGAGCCACGCCCCTGAGAGGACCAGCGGCGAGCAGGCGGACTACAGAGACGCGTTTGACGCGCTCGATTCGCTCCTGAGCGCCCACGGGAATGCGCTCGCAGGCCCGGCAACAACGGGTGCCTAGCAACACAAAAAACAGACGGGGGGGCGGGGGGGGAGAGATAACCGTAGGTCATAAAAAAAAAAGCGAAACCACCGAACCAACAAAAAAACAAAATGGCCGCTCGTTTTTTCCCCGTCGATCCATAATTGCTGCTTCGTTCTTCCTCTCTGGGGTAGGGGAGGGGGAAAAGTGTACATGTGTTAAACTCCACACAAAGAGTAGTATTATAAATACTGTAAAGGCATGAAAGGTGCAATTTAGTTTCTTCTTTTTTTTTGGTTTTTGTTTTGTTTCTTCTTTTAAAATGGAAAAAACAATAATTTAAACAGTGTTTTGTGAAGTCTGTGAACTTCCCGCAGGACAGCGGCCGCTTCCAGTCCGCTGCAGTGCCGCGCGCTGTCGAGCGCACGGGTCTAACTGCAGCCGCGAAAATGCATTTTTAGTTGCGTAGTTTGAGTTTTTTTTTTTGTTCACTTTTTTTTTAAGTATATATAACTTTATACTGTGTGTATTATTTGCATGTTTCAATCACAAAGGGAGAAAACAGGAGACTGACAACTGTTTACAGAAAAGTGGAGAAAAATGTACATACATTTTTGTATGTTTCAAAAAAGCTATACTATAAATACTCAGGTTTGGAGCTGCTTGTAAGTATAACAGAATTTTATATATATATATCTCTATATATAAAAAAGACTATTGTCACATGATGTGAGATTCCGTTAGTGATTGGTCGGCAGCATTCCAGCAGTGTGCTTTGAGCCTGCAGTCGCTATGGCTGCCAGGACGGCTTGCAGGGCCCGTTTGTTTTTCGGGCAATCCAGACTCTACCAAACGATCACTTGGCTTGGCTCGAGGTCGTGCAATTTGTACCTCCCGAGACCTTGAGCCGAATGCCAAAGGCTGTGCCTCAATTTCAGATTTGGACAGTTGTAGGACTATGAAGTTTACATAATCTTTGTGAAGTGCATTAAAAAAAAAAAAAAAAAAAATCTTTCTTGGCTTGATGCAGTAGCCTAGATTCAAGAGCTGTAAATCAATAATGATAACATAGCATTGTCTTTGAGCAAATGGCTAAAAATGTGTGTTTTCAAAGTAAATGGGGGGGGGGGGGGGAGAACCATTTTGCGCCATACATTGTAGGCCAGTTTCCTACATGATGCAATGTTTTAATTCCTAATGCAGATTATTGTTATAGACGGATTAGTCCTCAGTTTCTGTGTGCAGAGTTTGAAATTAAGCCAAGAATGTACGTTCCTAATAACGGTAGTGATTTTACTCCTCGATGCAAGTTTACTATAGTTCAAAAAAACGAAAATGTGCAAATCTTGACATCCACACCTTTAAAATTCTATGAATAAATCTTAAGGTTTTAACTTACCTTAAAATCGTGTCTTGTCTTTAATCCATTCTGTGCAGTCTCCACTTGAACGTTGAATGTTTGACACGCACACAAGTGCAGTCTGTTCTAGGACGCGCGTGCATTTTTCCTGTTTCTAGGATGTACATCAAATTGGACAGCACATAATCCATGAAAACCATGTGCGCATTGCGTGGGAAAAGCCCTGAAATTATGGCCCTGAAATTAATAATGAATTTTATTATAAGATGGGCTGCAATTCACGCCACAGACCCAGTCTGAGCGGGCGGGTGGCGAGGGGGCAAACCAGAAGGACTGGAAAACAGCAATGAGCTGCACCAAAATTGCAGCCCGCTTCTCTGATGCAGCGACCCTCCTCCCCCTGTGGGAATTTCCCACTTTGGCGCACAGCGAGTCAGGGAATTACCGAACTGCTCAGGCTCGCCAAAATCCACGACAAAATTACCATTTTGCCAGTGCGACGGCTCGCAACACGGCATGGAAAATGGAGCCCATCAAGTGAACAAATACTCAACCGTTCTACTGTTACTTCTTGAAGTTGTGTGAAAATGATTTCACATTTTCACCTATTGTTGATATTTCCTATTCATCTGTGCAGTGCCGGTCACATAAAATTACATTTCCCCGGATTAATGCGTCTAATTGCGTAGGGTAAATTATTCCACTCGACACCAGCAGATGGCGCCAGTGTTTCATTGATGCCTGCACTGAACGGAACGGCTTAGGGTACGTAGGAGTGTAGCGGCAGTGTCTGAAATGCTTCCGTGCCCTGAGAGAGATTGTGGTGGGATTGATGGAGACTGTCGCAGTGGTGTACTAGCTGGAGTGGGGAAAAAAACCCGAAATCTCCTCAGTACCGGTCGAATACCCCTGTTCTCACAGGTCCGCTGGAAATGGCAGCTGACAGACAGAGCAGCGCACCAAATTTTTTTCCTGGTCCGCTAAGTGCTTTTCTGCCACCACAGATGTTATTATAGTCAAACCATCTAATCAGCTCCATATTCCATTAGCACGGAAACATTCCGGCGGTGAGATTCAAGTGAGAAAAAAAAAAGTAAATTAGAGCACTTTAGAGACCATGATTTTTTTCATAGAATGGCATCGGTCTGGCTATAATCCTTCCGTCCCTCCCCCCTTTTCGCACCGTCTGTGACTATAGAATTCCCTTCAAAAAAAAAAAAACAAGAAGCTCCCCACGCAGGTCATCTTCTAGCATTCTGAAGAGATTCTCAAGTCAAAGTAGACTCATAAAACGGGGGGGCAGAGGGTCAGAGAGCTTCAGATAGCTTGAAGTACTGAGGCTGCGTGAAGTTGAAGGCGTTTCGTAATACTCCAGCTCCATTGTGAGGAATGATGTGCGTCTGGCAGATTGAAATTTTTCACCTTTTTTCTTTTTTTCTTCCCCCCTTAAAGCGGCCTTTTTTAATGAGGGTGGAAATTAGCGGAAATGAGTAGATGCTTCAAAGCCAGTCTCTCTGTTGCCACGGATACCTTTTCTGCAATCGCGAAGTCATTACTGTCTGTCTTAAAGAGAGAACTTTCCTCTTTACTCTTTCAGTCTTCATTTTCTTTCAGGAAGATTGCGGGCTGTCAATGTTGAATTTACTGCTTTAATCTAACGACGTTCTCCTTAGATAATGCTATTAGTCAGATGATAATGCAGTTTCGCTGAGGTAACCTTCCGCTCCTTAATTGTGCCCGTGTTCGCAATGCACACGAAAAGGAAATCCTATTGTGCCTGAAGTTCTGAATGACATTTCAGGAGCATTTCAGAACTCTTTCAGATACGCCTGGCCATTGCTGTGGTTACTGAAACCTCCAAAGACTGACTTCAGTTTTGGAAGTGCTTACTAACAGTCGTGTGGATGTGTCTGTAGGGCAGTTCACCAAAGTCTGCCTCTTATCAGACCCCCCCCCCCCAAAGGAAAACAGACTGTTTAGTGTGCTGACAGGGAGTCAGTGGGCATGATGAAGAGTGCGCAGTTGCCAAACATCCTACTGGATCAGCATTATGTGAACTTTAGGTTCTCCATAATACAGTGTAATGTGTTTTGTGTTGTTGGAAAGCCGATGTGATGGGGAGCAAGTTGGTGTCTTGGTGGTGGGGTGCTGACTGAAGATCTTGAGGCCTAGGGGTCAGCGCCCAGCCAGATACAAAGGTTAGCCAGGTGCGATGTGCGTACAGAGACAGTGCAAGCAGGATCACTGATCTGCACTGTTTCGTCATGATTGTGTCTTTATTTCATGACATGTTTTGCTTGTATCTTTTGGGTACATAACGGGAAACGTCAGCTCGTCAACACGGTCCCCTACGCATATGGATCTAGCCATTCAGCGCCACACACTTCTGCACCATTGTATACTGCCATAATTAGCATGCTGTACAATAAATTGCATTCAGTTTAACCTGGCATTCCTCTATGACTCTCACCACTGCACACCTGGCAGGTTTAAGATCCTGACATGCACACAGAACTCAGGATATCTGCGCCCCGCAGTTACTCGCGTGTACACTAGTGTCGTTTACATGTCCAGCGTACAGAAAAATGCAATGTTCCTGCCTCTTTTTTTGCAAGGCTGACACACCTCACACACCTCACTATCTGTTTTTCTCACTCTCAAAATGTGTTTCCCAAAGCTTGTGTGAATATATGACTATATTCAGTTTCAGGTGAATACATGACTATATTGAGTGTCAGGTGAATATATGATTTTCACTCAAAAAAAGATGAAGGTGACCACAACGTCTTTGCAAGAAAGAGGTCTGTGTGAGATCAAAGCATCATCGCATTTTGTGAACGACGTTGTCCTAATAAATGCGGACTCCTAATGGAACATGGTATTAATGCTTCAGGAACACATTTGACTGTAGTTTTTTAAAAAAAAACTGAATTTTCATTTATGCCAAATGATTGTAGGGGTGGGTTTGCTGGGAAATTGGAGTTCAGTGAACCATTGCATCTATTTCAGCTTTTGTCTCCCTAAATTAGC
This sequence comes from Anguilla rostrata, assembly GCF_018555375.3. Lineage (NCBI taxonomy): Eukaryota > Metazoa > Chordata > Actinopteri > Anguilliformes > Anguillidae > Anguilla > Anguilla rostrata. The sequence goes on along the minus strand of NC_057947.1, from coordinate 32,972,303 downwards.
ATTTAGTTCACAGAAAGCAATCTGTTTATTCATCGCACTTTTTAGTTTTTGTATTGTTTTACCTGCACTCATAAAACATTTCTGTGGAAGTTTAATGGAGGGAATGAATGAATGTAGGCTACGTTTTTCTTCATTTCTTCAGAAAATGTTTACAGTATGGGATTTATAAGTCTCTACCACACAAACCAGGTTTGACTGAACGGGCTGCTGTCACACATACCTAAATGAGTAATTGTGGGTGTGATATCTTTATTCACCCAGATGCTCCACGCTGAGTACTCAGCCCAAAAGTGATTGGTCCAGACGCGCACACCGAGAGAGTGAATGGATTCTACTGAATGGGAAAATCACAACAGTCTGTTCCGGGTGTGACTGGATATTCTATGAGCCCGTATGAACTCTTCACACTGTGCTGTCATGAGACGCCTGGTAAAGCAAGAGCTTGGGAGAAGGAACGAGAAGAACGGCAAGCAGTGGGATGGTGATAAATAATTAGGGTCCAGTAGCACAGGGGAAAGCAATTGGCCCAAGGCAATGTGTTATCCAAACTGACAGGTCTGAATGGAGGCTGTGGTCCGGTTCTCCATGTCAGCCAGTGTGGTCCACATCTACAAGTGGAACCATCAACACTGCCATGGGGGGGGGGGGGGGGATCTCCTTTCAGCAATGAAGTGTTGAGCGCCATCTGCTGTTCGGAGGTCCTCTATGCATCCTAGCTACATTGACGTATAGTATTGGACCCATGTTGGCTTTCCATGACTCTATTAAGCCCATATCCCATAGGTTTTCATTCAAAAATAGCATTTTATTAAATCTGAGTTTTTATGTGATACTTGCTCATCACATTATTTTTATGACTGTATTATGTGGTTTAATGGGTTTTCATGTCTGGTGCCTGTCGTACCATGTAATTTCCCTACTGGGGATCAATAAACTATTCTTTCATAAACATAAACATGACAACAATGCATTTTGTGAATTGAGTTAGGTTTTTCTATGTGATTACTGGGGAAGTGGTTTCTCTTCATCATTTCTGGGGCTGTTATATTAGTGTGTCTGTACAAAGATGAAATATATATTTGTGCGATTTGCCTAATGGAAGCAGATATTGTAAATGTGGAATAGCTGGTGCAAATGCACATTAAGGTTAATGGAAACATTTGCAACTCTTTGAAAGCATTTTAAAAGTTCATCAGTTCATCTGCGCCCAGGTGATTCGATGCTCGCTTAAATCACATGGTTCCAATGGGCTGCAGGGTGGCTCACTCTGTTAAGGCACTGTTCCAGCGTGTGAACGGTGGTTCAGTATTGAATGTGGACGGTGCCAGTGTTGACTCTGGCTGGCAGCCTTGGAAGGCGATGCACAGCTGGGTGTAGGGTTGCCCAGGAAAGGAAGCGTTTCAGTCAGTTGTGATGACAGTGTCTCATTAGACACTAGTGACCCCCTGTTGGTGTGTCAGGTGCACACGGTCAGCCTATTTAGCTGAAGAGACTGCATCCTTGTATGTGCTCTCCGAAATTGATAGCGATTATGAAGACATTTGGGAATTTGAAATCAGGAGAAATAAATATTTATAAAAAAATTGTACAGCCATGTGATATTTTATTTTACAATTTAGCTTAATTAAATTGTACTTTGTACTTAATTTAATTAACTTTGTACTGCACATAAAAATAATGAGGATTAAATAATAACAAAAGATCATTAAAAAAATTATTTTTTCCCAAAATTCAGCAAGCGGAGGAATAACATTATCATAATAATACTGCAGTCTGAAAGCGCGGTAAGCAATTTCTTGACAACGGTTGAGAATTTCGGCAGTTGGCGGAACATGGCTGAGAATGCTGACCGTGGCGGAAATGAGTGTGACGTGTGACAGGGATAATGGATGGAACGGGTCACCCTAAAATCAGAGCATTAAAATGACGCCCATGCACTCAGAAGCTAATGGTAAATGGACGCTTTAGCGCTTATCCAGCGCTTACAATGATGCCCCCATGCAGAGCATGGTGAGAGGTGGTATCTGCTCAGGCCTGACTGCCAGGGCAGGGTTGACGCACCGACTCAGACATCGGTTACCCTGACTAGTCCCTGCGGCAGGTCCACAGCGCTGAATGGGCGTGTCAGCTCGGGCTACTCAGGTTATCCCGCAGCCGCCGGACCGTCACAGAGAAGAAGAAACCAGGTCCATTTCTCTCAAATCGTGAGCCTTGAGAACTGAGAATATATGTGATGAATATTATTGACTTGAGGAGAAAGATGGACAGGTGAGTGGGCCAGAATCCCATGCTAGGTGCTTATCCGCTCAAGGTCTCTTCCCTAGCGAAGATAAAGCAGAGAGCCAGGCTGCTCAGTCGGTCTGTAGCTGCTCCTGATAAATATACTGTCAATCACTTTGTTGAGTTTATTCAACTGAATGAATTGAAATTCAGATTATGAATTGAACGATCATCATAGAACACTAGAGGCATTTTTCAATTCATGAAATTGAAAAATATTTCGTTTTGTGAATTGACTGAACCAAGTTAACCCCAACATGTTATAAAAAAAATTTATATTGGAAATAACTTTGTAAATCTGACAAAGTGTATGTACTTCTTTGCTATTAAATAATAACAAACATGGCATAATGGTGAAAAATGTTATTACTACTTTATAAAACATTAACTACAAAATATAAGGCAGGACTTCAAAATGAAGAAAATAGTGGCGGTATATAACAGAATCCAAAAGTGGAGACACAATTCACTCTAGAAACACAGAAACTTTGATCGGTGAGGCAAAGCAAGTTTGTTTTAAGGAGGAGAAACTATTTAGATTTAATTACAGTTCTTTTCCCCCCGCCTCACTGGAGGAGAGAAAGACACAGCATCACTTTCCGTCTGGAAATTAGGAATGATGGAGTATGATTGAAACCCACTGTTGGGTGTTTTACAGGTCCCACATTAATGAGTGCCCCCTGGCTGCTGTAACTAAGTACTGCATCTGCGAAGCCTGTGACTGTAGTGCGCAGCCTTACCTGTGTCCTGGCCAGCGGTGTCCACGGCAACGTCTTTTCCTCACAGACCGACATATACAGTTTCACCTGTCAGCTGTTCCTCTGTTCTGCATTTGATTGCCGAGTAAATGACTGATCACAGGATGATTGCTTAATGGGCCAGTGTTGGGTAATGTCTCACTAATGCATTTTCAGTTTCCTCAAGAGTTGCCCATTGTCCGATGTAGCCTTAGGCTTCAGGTGATGTGGTCACTCTCCCCCAGCGGGGGTGCTACCCCACAGGGATTCCTCAAGTTGCCGTGTTCTTGCTGGGGGGTCTGGAAGGGGGGTTGGGGGATTGGGGGGCACTGAGTCAGCGTCTGCTGCAGGCAGTGCTCCAGGGCTTGCAGTCACTCATCCAATGCCGTGCCTCACCAGAGACACAGTGGCAATAAAGGCAGAGCGGAAAGCAATATCTTCCGGAAGGAAAGCCAGGCAGGCAGGCAGGCAGGCGGCCTCTCTGCCCGAAACTGCTTTATTAAGAAGGAGCGTCGCCGCCGCGGAGGAGCTGCGGACGGCTGGAAGTTCGCAAACTGCGGCGGACCGATGGCCCTCGGCCCTCCGGAGCCAAGTGTGAGAGAGAGGACCGGATCCAGAACCGAGCCGCGTTAAGACTGCCGCTACTAGCGCAGTAACACCAGATTAGGCTGGACGGCGGGAACTGTCCTCACGAATTATCATAAATGAAAAGCGGAAAGCGAGATGAGGGTTTTTAAAAAATAATTTTTTTTTTTGATAGCCTTGTAATAAATCCACTTATTTTAGCGCGTTTGAGATTTCAGTGTGGGAGCTCAGGCTGCCGAGCAGCCATTGTGCTGGGGCTTGGTGTCGCGTCTCTAAGCTCCCCGGGTACGAGCTCTTAAGAAAAAAAAGCCCCCCCTTTCTTTTTTCCCGCGCTCATTTCTGCCGGGGAGATTGCCAGTAAGTGTCACGGTTCCCGGCTCAAAGATGAGTGACGTGCCTTCTCCGTGTCCAACCACCTATCGCTTTCAAACGTTAAGGCACTTCTCTGTGTCCAACTGTCTCTCGCTTTCAAACGTTAAGGCACTTCTCTGTGTCCCTTCTCCATGTCCAACCGTCTATCGCTTTCAAACATTAAGGCACTTCTCCATGTCCAACCGTCTATCGCTTTCAAACGTTAAGGCACTTCTCCATGTCCAACCGTCTATCGCTTTCAAACGTTAAGGCACTTCTCCATGTCCAACCGTCTATCGCTTTCAAACGTTAAGGCACTTCTCCATGTCCCTTCTCCATGTCCAACCGTCTATCGCTTTCAAACGTTAAGGCACTTCTCCATGTCCCTTCTCCATGTCCAACCGTCTATCGCTTTCAAACGTTAAGGCACTTCTCCATGTCCCTTCTCCATGTCCAACCGTCTATCGCTTTCAAACGTTAAAGCACTTCTCCATGTCCCTTCCCCATGTCCAACCGTCTATCGCTTTCAAACATTAAGGCACTTCTCCATGTCCCTTCCCCATGTCCAACCGTCTATCGCTTTCAAACGTTAAGGCACTTCTCCGTGTCCAACCGTCTATCGCTTTCAAACGTTAAGGCACTTCTCTGTGTCCAACCGTCTATCGCTTTCAAACGTTAAGGCACTTCTCCATGTCCAACCGTCTACCGCTTTCAAACGTTAAGGCACTTCTCCATGTCCCTTCTCCATGTCCAACCGTCTACCGCTTTCAAACGTTAAGGCACTTCTCCATGTCCAACCGTCTATCGCTTTTCTAACACAAGGCATTTGGAGCAGAGAGCAACCGGTGGCGAGGAGGTGACCGAGGAGGATGCTGCTCCTGGCCCCAGCGCCTCCTGTGCACCTCCTGTGACGAGTGCCTCCAGCAGTGGGTCGTCTCCTCCCATGATGCAGTGTCACAGACCCAACTGACAGTGTTTCCACAAAATTGAGAGACTCTAAGTCCATTATGGCAGAGATTTCCCTTAGTTTGAAAGAACGAACTCCTGGCAGCTTACTGTCTATTTCACAGACTACACGCACATCTCGTGATCACATCACCGCTGCACTGGGGAAGCATCCGGTGGGTCAGGGTGTGGATCTGGGTCAGTAGGTACGGTAGTTCTAAATAAAAGTAACTAAACAAAAGTAAGTTTTTGTTACAGTGCTGAATATTAGAATTCTGACCACAGCTGACGGCTTGTCAAACCATACGAGTTGTGATTTGCGAACTGGGGAACTGGAGAGGAAGGGGCAGGATTGTGCATGCAGACCAGCACAGGAGAGTGCGAGCAGAGACTGATGGTGGAGAGATTGTGATTGGGGGTGGGGGTGGGGTGGGGGGTTGGAGTGCGATTGTGGACCCCCCTGTTGAAAGCCCATGAGTTACACTAATTGGGGCAAGCACCCAACATGAATCAAGAGTTAAGGGATTCATGGGTGAACCCTTAAGACTCAGGGGTTGCCGCAGATGTTCAAACACGACTGATATCTTTGTCAGGGGAGCAGGCCGACGCATCGGGAGACGATGAATCAAGTTTTCGGAAATAAAGAACGGCAGCGTTTTGGCGCTAACCGGGCCGCCTCGCACCATCTGTCTGTTTCCGCCACCGGCCCGCTCACCGACAGAGCGCCACACCTCTACCAATCAGAGCCCAAGCAACTCTCCACAGCCCGCAGTGTACTTAAAGCACGTGTGTGCGTGTGTGTGTGTGTGTGTGTGTATGTGTGTGCATGTGCGTGCGTGCGTATGTGTGCGCGCGCGTGTGTATGTGTGCATGTGTGCGTGTGTGCGTATGGGTGTGTGTGAGTGTGCATGTGTATGCGTGTGCACATGTTTGTGTGTGCATGTGCGCATGCATGTGTGTGTGTGTGCATGTGTGTGTGTGCATTTATGCATGTGAGAGTGTGCATGTATGTGTGTGTGTGTGCACGTTCGCGCGTGCGTGCATATGTGTGTGTGAGAGAGTGCGTGTGGCCAGGGGGAGGGTAAGGCGGGGGTGGGAGGGGGGCATTGTTTTAAATTCATGCCACTTTCACTTCATTTATAATGAGGCAGATAGCAGCGCAGTCTCACCTTCCCCGGCTTTAATTAGTCTGGTGCTAAAGTGCTGTTCGCCGAGCTCGCCCGTCCTATTTATACTCTCTCCAGAGCGCGGATAACGGCTCTTTGGGCACCGCTGATTCTTTTCTTTTCTATTTCATTATAACTTTCTTACGAGCCATTTATTGTTTCGAGTGCATTTTATACATTAGAACAACCCGAAATAAGAACCCAGGACACTTGAAGATGCTGCTTTATTGTGGAGACCCCCATATGACACTACGTTTTTTTTTTTTTTTTTTGGTTTGTTTATTTTTTTAATATTTTTTTTTTTAGCCGTAAGACACCGCGGAGTCGCAGCATGTGATCTCTGACGGATAATGGCGTCCCGGTTCAGCGCGGGGGTGGCGCGCCGGCCTTCTCTCTGTTCATTAAGAGTAATGGGCTCCGCGGCCCAGCATGCACCTCTGCGGCCCCGTGCTCATTAGCGGGCTGAGGGGGGCGCGGGGGGCGTTCAGACGCCTGCCAGTCAGCCCAACGCTGAGCCCCCGTGATGTGCCCCCCACCGCGCCCCCCACCCCATCCCCATCCCCATCCCCATCCCCGGCCCCCCTACTGTGTTTATTAGAGAGAGCTGGAGCCTGGCAGGGCCTTCACCACTGTCACCCTGTGATATTCTTCACTTCTACGGTTCTTCAGCTGCGTCCACGACGGTCGAGCACACAGTACGGCAGTTTGTGACGACCGTGAACACAGGCAGTCGCTCGCTGTACGCTGCGCATGTTTAACGACCGACCGAGCGAACTCATTATTTAGGCATCGTACCTAAAGTAGCAGAAGTCGCTCTCCGCTCCCGCTCTCGCTCGAGAAGGCACGTAACCATAGAAACGTTTACTTTGGACCAAGATGGTGGCCCCGTTTTTTTTTGCATTTTGATTTAAATGTCTTTTGACAGGAGGGAGGAGGAGGAGGAGGAGGAGGAGGAAGAAGCAGTGTAGGAGTGTAGGAGTGAGCACAGAGCCTATGTCACTCAGGAACTCATTGTCCAGTGCGGTTCTGGTGCACGCTGCAGGCTGTCTGCAATCTGATCACTGATGGACGTGCATGCAAGAGAGAGAGAGAGCTGTACGCACACACGTGCGTGGACGCTCGCACGCAGCGAGGCTACAGGGACTGGGAGCGGACAGAAACCAGAGCCCTGACATAAAGGCACACCAGGTGAGGACACTGTCACCCCTCCCTCTCCCACATTAACACACCGCACGGTTTGTGACAGCTGTGTGTTCCATCCCACCATCACATTCCGACAGTGACATCACTTCCCCACGCAGGCGGCGATCGACTGTAAGCTTCGGAATGTTCGCTGTGGATTTTTAAATAAAGTTTTTACATTTCTCATGCCCCTTATGGAAATAAAGCAGGACGACATCACTTAGAGGCTTATGTTATTTTTTATGGGATTGGCAGAGGTATTTTAACGGCTTTTGGTACAACATGCGTCATAATTATTTATTTTTTTAAGCGATCGAGTTGGCTTTCAATACACAAAGAGGACACATTCTATTTATGTTGATGGTTGATGTCCTTTATGGCTCCACGGATCCAAGGATTTGTTTAGCTTTGCCAAATCACTCACTCATTAGTTCAATTAATCGTGAACGCGCTGATGGAAGATGTTTTCCCTTCCCTTCTAGGCCTGAGAGTGTGCTACCACACATGCTTTGTGCTGTAAAAATAAATAAATTAATAAAATGTGTCACCCCCAGTCTGAATCGACTGAAGTGGTAATAGAGCCACATGAATAAATCTCACCTCAAAATGGACGACAAAATTGCTAAAGTTATATACATTTATCTGTCACAGATCGGCTTTGTGAATTATCTTAAGTACCTTATTCTGTTTTTTTTTCTCTCTCTCCGTTTCTGTAACTGTCAGAATTCCTTGCATTATGGACCCAAATGCAGCCAGTGTCAGGTAACGAACAGGTTTTAGGTTTTTTAAAAAAAGACCACATTCCGCACCACTTCCACACAAACTTAAAATTTTGAAGAAAAAAAAAAAAATTCCAAAAAACCTTCGGCCCATCTGGTCCCTCGGTGCGAGGACGCTCTCTCCTTACAACCACACTTTTTTTTTCCTCTCTTCCTTTTGCTCTCACATCAGCAGGGAATATGAGTGAAATATGAGCGGTTTTAAATTTAGGGAAATTGTGCATAGGCAGCTACCTGCAGTAAATACTCTGCTCCTCTGCATGAAGACGGCCCCTAAATCTAGCCCAAATCCCGTCTTCTTTAATTGTGCTTAGAGAAGCATAATCTGGCATTCTGATTCTAATTACCAGTCCCCTCTGGGTAGAGACCGGAGTGTGGATATGATGAATTATACGACTTAAGAATATGACAGCCACCCCCGAACCTCCCCCATTCCCCCCCCCCCACCCCTCCTCCTCCACCACTAGTGAAGTTACTGCAGTGTACTGGAGTGAAAATGGCAGCCAGATCATGTTATAATGGCCCAGACTGTGTTTAACTCACGCCCCTAAACCCCCCGCCTCCCCGCCCGCCCCCCCCCCCCCCTTACATCGCCACCATACATCTGCCCTGTCATGCTACAGCGCAAGAAATGAAATGCTGTTCTCTCTCTTTCTCTTTTTTTTTTTGGTTTGTTCTTCTTTTTAAGGGTTCTTTTTTCCCTCCCAAAGATCATTATCTCTCTCTCTCTCTCTCTCTCTCTCTCTCTCTTCACCGCCGCACTAATTATCCTCTGTGAAGTTAACCAAAAAAAAGATGTAGACGTAGAGGGAGAGACCGGTTAAAAAAAATGTCACTCTTTGAACGTAATTGAGATTTAGAGAGATTCGTCACCCGGTTCGTTAGCGGGGGAAACGTCTGGCACGTTCCCGCCCGCTCCTCGCCGCGCGGCTGGTGTACTTCCTGTCGTCTCCGCGCGGTTTGATAATTTAAAACGCGGCGGCCGGGCTGACCCCGCTGCACTACCGGCGGTTATCTCGCGATGATGTGAGGCCCTGAGAGCGACCCGCGCGCTTAATAAAATTACATCAGAGACGCTCAGAAAGGGGGGAACGCTTGTGACACGCCTCCTGATCCTGTACATTCAGGGAAGTCGTTTTCCCTTTCTTGGGGAGGGGGGGGTGTCGGAGGAGGGGGGTGGGGGGAAGTGTGCTGAAAGATGGCCCAATGCCAGCTGCTCTGCGGGTGAGGACTTTGTGTGGTGGCATTCCTCGTGGGTGAGCTTGCGGAGATCAGTCCTCAGAGGAAACGTCAGGAAAGCGTCAGAATTTTAAGATCCCAGTGAAGGTGCAGATAGACTGAGGCCTGGGGGTGTTTCCGGAGTCCACCCAGGCATGCCAGCAAGGTCACGTGACTGTTTTGATGATCACCGCGGTTGGTAACGTGTACAGTGTACAGCAGGGCTGCCCAACCCTGCTCCTGGAGATCTACCACCCTGTAGGTTTTTACACCAACCCTAACTGAGCACACCACCTTCAACAGCTAGAGATCTCATTCAGCTGCTAATTAGTGGCTTAATTACTGCTAATTACAGGACGATAAGCCAGGGACAGTGCTGGGCAGCCCTGGTGTACAGTATATAGTGAACACGGCAGCCATTTTGTGTCTATTACCATGTTTTTTTTTCAATTTTGACACAGGAGAAATTAGTATTTTTCCCTTATCATTTTAGGTATTTAGTTGACGCTCTTGTCCAGAGGCTTACAACCAGTGCACAAAGGCCTACATTCATAAATCACCAACACAGAAATCTGCTGTACGGCCTTTGCACTCAAGTCTTCCCCGTACCCTGTTAAACATGGCTTTGGATTCAGTGGGGCTTCGCCTGCACGTTCCTGAAACTGCTCCCTTGCGAGCGCGAAGGAAAGGAGGTAGGTCAGAACAGGAGGCATTGCAGAGCTGCGTCCCCCCGCGAGACGAGTTTGATCCAAGCTCAGGGAAATCTCACGCGGCCCTCAAGGTCAAATTTACCCGTGTCCTTCGTCAGGGTGTCAACCTCTTTAGAGGAAGCTCCAGGTGCAGGGTTCAACACAAATTAATTTGCTGATCTTTTGGTCTTTTTTTTTTCTTTTTCTTCTTGCTCCAATAAGTCAGCTTATGAGGTGACAGAAGCGCATGCGTTTTCCAGTCCTCTGATTGCAGTCAAGGTCACGGCCGTAAGTAGGTCATTTGGCCGAAAAGGCGATTTCAATGGCTACGCTACAGGAGCTCGAGACACTGAATCGGCACCAGAAAATAATATTTGCAGCCACGTGTTTCGTTATATTTGAGGATGGATTTAATTGTCTGGCAGTCTTGGGTTTCTTTACCCTCCATTACATACAGATTACTTTAAAGTTACTTGGTATGCACTTCTCTTCTGGCAGTCACTAATCCCATTTTTCTTTATCTTCTTTTTTTTGCGGCAGACAGAGCCAAAGACAGCTTACTCAAGGGCTCAAGTGTTTTAGATATTAAAAAACCGCTGGGCTCCTAAGACCACTGAATAAGTAGCAGCGTTTTTGTAGCTTCGTTTCTCTTTCCCAGGAAAAAAAAAGACAGAAAAGGGATTTGTTTGTAAATGAAAGTAAAAACTGCTCATTACACGCAGTCCTCCTCCATACAGGTCTGTGCGACTTGGCTACGTGGAAGCCAGATGACCTCACCTGACCCCTCCTACCGGGGGCACTGCCAACCTCGCTGTGAAGGAGAAAGGTGACCACTGCCTCACGGCACAGCAGTGCGCCCCCCTGAGGGTACTGTCAGTATTACTACGCTAAACATTCAACTCAAAATGAGCTCATTTTTTTACGCTTGGGAATCTTGCTTGTTGCAAAATACACAAAGGATTGTTCTTGTGTAATATCTAAGTATGTGAAACGTACACGTAAAAAAACAACTGATAACAAATAATGTAATTTAAAAAGAGGATGTTGCATACAGTAGCAGAAATGCCATTTTACTTTGTAAGAAATATTTTTATCAAACTGATCGAAGCCTCTTCTTGTGTTTTAGCACAGCACAACTCGTTAAATGCCGAAAGCAAAACTGTACTGCCCTCAGAGTCCCCCCGACTGAGCACTTCTCTCCCACCAAAGCCAGGAAGGACATTCTGATAGTGGGTGTGGCCATCCAGCAGGCCACACCCCCACACACCCAAGCCCCGCCCACAGGGAGCCAGAGGGGAGTGAAGGAGCTGGGTCCTCATGCATGCAAGAGGACTAGACTGGGGTACTGGCTCAGGGGGTCGGCCAGGATAAAAATCTCCAGCATGGAGCAGTTGGGAGGGCGGAAACCAGACTATTTTGGGGGAAGAGAGAAAGTAATTAGATGTTTTATTTGTGGAGCGCTTTGTCCTGCACACTCAAGGTCCTGAGCAGCACAGTCAGAGAGGACGCCGAAGCAGCCAATAAATACGCAGAGTTATGAGGAACGCTCTGCAAGCTGATGTTGCAATATAACCAAATTACAAACAAGCTGCGCTAGTGAAAACAGCAACCGTGGAAAAAATGGCTGAAGCAAAAAAATATATGCTACTTAAAAAATACAACAGTGTTTCTGTTAAAATGTCCACACCACAAGTCACTTGTGAATGATGCATTGAGAATGAATGCATTTCATATTGCTTAAGAAGAATCTGACAGCTCCCTTCCTGGTGTTAATGGCAACTTGATTTTGGGTACCGAAAACAGTTTGAATGGCCACAGTGCATTGTCTGTTCCCATGAAACCATCCAGACTTGAATAAAAACATCAGTGAAAACAAGAACCCGAGACAGTGTGATTCCAATATAAGCACCACACTGCCTACCTCTGGGAATGCCCCAGTCTGCTAGAAGGACTTCAGTAATTATATACAATTTCAAGTCAGCTCCTACAAGCTGATGCTTATCCACAGTGCAGAGTATTAGGGCCCAGCGTGAAGTTCCATTAGTTCGAGAGCGATACCGGCAGTGCCCGAATTCGACTCACTCTGAATTAGTCAAATGACAGACAGGAGGTTCAAATCCCAGACCCACCACATCCCTCAGCGTCCTCTCCCCCCCCCCATTTCCCCTCCTTCGCCTTCTCTTTTATTAACAAACACAGCTGCTTTTTTTCCTTTCTTTGCCATCTTCGAAAATGTTCATCAAATGGAGGTGGGGTGGGGGGGAAAGGAAAACAAATCTGAATCCAGTTCCGTTCCCTCAGGCTCCCCTGAAGTGTCTCTGTCGCCTCTCTCTGTCCAATCAATATCGCTCTGTTTTCCCCCCTACATTATTAAAGTTTCTTCTTCTTCTTCTTCTTCCTGGTGGGTTTGGGGGCTGTGTATACAGATGCAGATGGGTCCAGGGAGAGGCCGTAGGGGCCACGGGTGCAGGTGTGGAGGGGCTGGCACGCGCTGACGGGCGCTGCGAGGGCATGTCAGGAAGCTGCCAGCGAGACATCCATCGCTCGCCGGGGCTTAGTTCAGACACGAGCGCTGCAGCCGCCTTATTAAAAGGAGACCTGGGCCAGCTGAAGGGGGGGAGGAGTCCTTTTTTTATTTTAACTGTTTTTCTCCAAACCTTTTCTTCCCCCCCCCCACCCCTACAAGTTCAGCGGGGAGGCGGGTCGGGTTTCAGCCGAACTGAAGTAATCTGAAACTAATTGTCAGCCCCCTTGATGCAACTGCAGCTCTAAAAAAAAGTTTGGATTTTTTTTTGTTTTTTTTTTTGTGAGAAGCATTTATCGGTTCTAAAACAACACAAGAGAAGTTCTGTTGACTGTCGGCGTTCAGACGAGACATCTGAAGACTCATACCTGCAGTTTCATGAACGGTTTTGAACGGCGTGAACATCAATAGCAGTATGACTCGTCCGGGTTTGACTGAGCTTAAAACTCACTACGGCTTATAAGGCTGTCACCCCAAGGCACCTTCTGCTTTTTCTGGAGTGTCTGAGCTTGTATGTGAAGGTTGCCGGAGCCAGCATCACCGATGTGGCATTTGATAAAGTTCTCTTGAGCTGCTACTTCTTCTCAGGTTTGGCATCAGCCAGATGGAGGAGTACCAGGTGGGGTGTTGGTTACTGGAGATGGGCGGGGTTCCGTAGGCCCCATACAAGGGTAAACACGTCTCCCGTCTTGACCTGCACACAGAGTTAAGCCATGTCCCCGACAGAGAAGTTGGCAAAATGTCCCAATAGCTGATCTAGAGGCGAAGTTTTGATCCCGTAAGTTTTGGCCAAAGTTTGGAGAGTATGAATATAAACCTCTTGCCTCCCTCCTCTGTAAAAATGCATCGATATCACCCCCTCCTCTCGGTAATGTAAATACCTTTTTAAATGTGTGTGCCACAGTTTCTCTTAAACCGCACCCATTCTTAAACAACTTTGCCTGCTAGCTTGCCAGTGCTAGCTAAACACGGTTGCAGCAAAAATCCTGTCAAATGAGCTTAAGTGGCAATATTATTACTCAACTTGCAGATTAGCTTTACATTTAAAATACTTTTTTTAAAAGTACCAGAACAGAACAAACTGACTTTGGCATTGATTAATAGCTGTATGATGGATAGGAACTAATGTGCTGCTATAAAGTGTATTCTCAGAAGTACCGTGTCCCTAAAATGCAATTTTATGAACAGGAAAGTCAGTGCTTGAGCTGTCCATAACGCAGTGCCCTACCAATTGTGCAGGGCGCCATGGTTTCCGCAATGCAGAGAACATGGCAGAACTGAAGTTATTCACAGAACCTGAGTGTGTTGTCATAAAATATAGAGCCAAAATGTATGGTTATGATCTGTTATTAAATTATGTCATTACCTATGGCGCAAATACGTGGTTGGAAGTATTTTTCACCCACAGTCCCATGTATTCTCAATTGCATGTGATGTTTCTGTTTTGTTACATTCATCTTCTCTCCTTCTTTTGCAGCTTCCATCCCTCCGTTTTCACGATGTTGGCAGACTGCACTAGGTGCCCCCCCCCCCCCACTGCCCACCAACCCCTCCCCCAACCACCAACCCCAACCCCAACCCATTCACCCTCATCCTCCAATATGTTGTATGTACCTGGGGCAAGGTTACAAAATGATTCATGTACAAAGGAAAGTCGTTTATACTCTGGAAACGGCTGGCATGGCTGATTTCAGGCAACTGTGGCCAAAAGGGAACGGGAGACCTTCAATCCCCCCCGGCACTCTTATACAGCTTTCCGTTTCCTGTCCCGAGTTTGAGCGTTTCGCTTCCATTTCCTATGGGCTGGAAATGTGATTGAGACGTGTTTTTATTGACGTGAAGACTGGCGTATGGTCTTTCTCGAGTTCTTACTGCAGGGTTCCAATCCAAAGAGTCTCATATTTCACAATATTCACCTGCCCTGAAAGCAGGTTTGTTCCAGTTGTTTGAAGCATCCCTTATGGTTACTTTTTATTGCTGACACAGTGTGATGTCACTCTCCTCCAAGGCCCTACCTCAGGGGACTTCCTGTGGCCTAGCGATGGAAGCATTATGACTGGCAAGGGCCATCTCCCCAGACACCACCTGCAGCTACACCGTGCGCAAAATCCTCCAGGATTTCCCAAGACTCTGCTCCTGCGCAGCCTTTGAAATCAAGTTAAACTCCTTTGAGTTACCCCATTGCCCTTTCTGTCAGTAATATGTTGAAAATATCAGTCAGAACAGGAATAGTGCCAGTTTCGCTAGCACTACTCTTTTTCCAAAAACATAACTGAAGTTCTCTACATCTCCAACTCTCCCTTCCATCTACATTTTCTGTGGGAAAAAAAAGTGCTTGCCCCACAGTTTCAGTCCCACATGAATTCTAATCAGCTTTATGAGGTATTTGAGTCTGGATTCTGGCTCTTGCGCAGCACAGAAAGTTGCCCTAGTTAAGGCAGTTAGCAGCCATCTTACAGCTGCAGACCATGTTTCCTCTGGCGTCCCACAGAGGTCATTTTTAGGGTACATCATGTTTCCAATTTACATGCTCCCCCTTTGGTTGGATATTCAAGTGGCATTGAATTAATCTTCCCTGCGATGCTGATGACAACCAGGTCTACTCTAAATCTTACATTCTGCCCATCTCCATGTGAACAACTGTTTTGAGGTAATAAGGCCCAACGCCTTTCGAACAACTGTAGTAAGACTGAGGCAATGTCCATTGGTACTATTAGAGCAAAATATTACGGCCAGTGGGAAAAAAACACAAGAATGAGATTTGAATTATCACTATCATTTGACACATATTAAGAGCGTTTCATTTTTTAACTTTTCAAAATAACTGCTCAGGAGGGACTTTCCAAGAATGTGGGATACAGGGAAACTCATTCATGCTTTTAAGTCCTCCAGACTTCATTAACTGGAATACGCTCGACTGGCCTTCTTGCTAACTCCCCATTGAACCACTATAATACATTAACAGAGGTGCCTGGATGCCAACCGAAATAATCCCATATTGCCCTATCCTGGCCTCCTTGTACCGACAGTGGGAGGGGGCGGAAAAAACCCCCCACAAAAGGATACAAATTCTAAACTTCCAAGTGCACCTTTACAGCTGGTCCCAAAGCTGTTGTTCTCTGCTGATGACCTGCACCGCGGGAGAAGATCCCGTGAACGCATTTTCCTCTGTGAACAAGGTTCTCTCTGCAGTACCCCCTGAACTACAGGAGAGCGCTTGCGCTGGCTGGAGGGGAGCCGACTGTCACGAATGGCAAATGGGAGCGCGTGGGCACTCAGAGAAACTAGCGTGGCAGTAACCCCAAGGTAACTTTGAGAATGTGGAAATGCTCTCCATCAATCAAAAAGGTGAGCTGACAATAGGGCTAGATGTCAAAAAAATACAAACCATTTTAATGGTTTTAATGGATGTGCTAAACTACTTTTTGAGTTGAGTATTCGTTGCAACCTCTAAATGACCGTTCAAATTCCATAGTGTTGTCAAACAAAAACAATTGATTAATGAACACTGCACTGGTAAAAAAAAAAAAAAAAGTTCTGCAGAACACACATCATTTTGTTCAAGGGATAGTTTAGATCTTTGCCATCAAGCCCTATTTTCAATTCACCCGTGATGGTTTCGATTGACAGAGAACATTTTCATCAGTCCAGCCAGTTTGCTGGGCGTATGTCTCTGCAGGAGTTTCTGTGTGCAGTAAAGTGATACTTGGCAGTTCAATAAAAAGATTTAGCAGTAATTAGACAGTAATTTCAATAACAGCTTGAAATCACGATTAGAGACTGCTGTGGGATTCCGTTGGCTGAAGGTGCACTGTGGACTACGTTTAAGTGGCTTTGGAGCCGCATGAAGGTTGCTTTTGTTGACTTCTACTACTACGTGCAGCTCACTAGCAGGGGCTGGATGTGCGTTATGACGCAGATTGAAGTATGGGATTGAGGCGAACATGTTCTCCATCAATCGACATCACGGGCGAGTTGAAAACAGGGCCGGATGTTAAAAATTCCGAACTCTCTTGAAACCCAGTGGGTGCTGATTCTACAAGCCTGCGGTCAAGAGGACCAGACCCCCCCGCTGCCTACCCGCCTTAGCGGCCCCTTCATTCTCCCTCGTGTCGCCAGGAGAACACCTTGAGATGTGTCTGAGTATGAATATAAGGT
The DNA here is from genome assembly GCF_018555375.3 of Anguilla rostrata. Taxonomy (NCBI): domain Eukaryota; kingdom Metazoa; phylum Chordata; class Actinopteri; order Anguilliformes; family Anguillidae; genus Anguilla; species Anguilla rostrata. The sequence continues at coordinate 32,955,689 of NC_057947.1, read as the reverse complement.
GTCATATAAAAAAAAAACATCTCTTCTTTATTAATATCGTCGCGGTCTCCTTCGCGAGGGCTAATCTCCGAGCTAGGCTGATAAGATCGGTGGAACATCTGATATTATTACTGTCTGCCAGCTCCTCCGGAGGACCGCAGTGTACACAGCGTTTCCTTCCTTAACAACCACGAGGTCTCGGGGTCTGATTAAATAAATCAGCGGTATATATATTTAGAGCCTTCCAGTCCGACGCAAAACAAACGGTGGGGATATTACATTCCGCTGAATATTTGCGAAAGGACAGCTTCATATCGAGGCAGTAATGACTTAATCATCAGCTGAATTATGAAAAGCCCCAGATCTACAGGAACAGAGGTATGCTTCTCAGCAGTAATGCCTATAAACTGTTATGTAAAAAGAGGTTGTATTTTAAAATGCAAATCATGCTATCATTCGACCATTTCATTGTTTGACGTATGGCTCTCTGAAACCTCCACTTCCTGATTACTGATCCAACCAGCTCACTAGGATATTATTTTGTGCCGTTTTCCTAATTAATGCACTTGGATTACTTTATCTTGATTTTGAATGTGTAAGCGGCAAAGGTTTGCCGCTTACAAAGGTTTACCCAAACACTAGCCGGCTGCAAGAACTGCATGTGACAAGTCCGTCACATCCCATTAACCGAACAAGCACACAAATTCTACAACAGTTTTTTTCTAAAGAGGTTATAATAGTCTTCTACAGCGATAGCTGAGCATAGTTGAGCCGTACTGGTGCTGTCAGTGTTTAGAAAAAGAGATGAAGAAGGTGCAAGACAGGAGAGAATAAACAGCGAGATAGAGAAAGCATGAAAGAGACAGGGAGAAGGAATTAAACAGACGACGTGAGAATGTGAGCATATGCATCCCCTATTATTTCAATCTGCAGTCAATACAAATTTATACGTTTCTCTTCTGAGAATCTGAACCCAGATCTCTGTCAGGCAGGCATTCAACAGAGAAAAAAAAAAAAACAATAAAAGCCAAGAACAATTATTTCTTTATTCTCTGTAGGATGTGATTTTTCCAGCAACAAGGCAGGCAGGTTTCAGCACAAAGTGTTTGTTGTTTCCCTTTGAACCATGGGGACAGAGTATTCTGCTTGAATCTGTCCAAGGCCTATTTGGTTGTTTGTTGTCACAGGAAAAATAATGAAGCTCTTCAAAGTTTGTGGGAAGTGCGCCTAGAGTCTCTCCACGCTGGAGAAGCTTCAAGAGAGGTGGTCTGAGCCAATGTAGGCTGCTAACTTGGAAAAGAGTCCTTGAAATGACTTGGAAGCGCACAGGATTACACATCAATCCACGAACACCGCGAGTTTATCAAGACTGCATGTCTTTAATCAAATCCCAATCTTCCCACACCTATCACCATTCGAATTAAGCCACAGTTAAAACTGGAATAGGAAGTGGAGAAAATTTATTTTCTTTTTTTTTCTTCAAATGTTTATCATTGATACGATTCTGTCACTTCAGCCCCAGACTTTTTTGTAAAGGAGAGAAAGACGAGTTGGAGCGTTGGCGAGGCGACGGTGACGTCGGCGAGGTAGCGGAGCCCGCCGCGGGAGGGCTGCTCGCAGTCTGACTGGGGCGCCGCTAGCCCGTCCTGTAGCATCGCTATAAACAGAAAGCGAGCCGCGAAGCGACTTAATATTCCGAGCACGGCTTATCGCTCAGGTCTGTTTCCATAGTAACTTTCGGCTCTTTCACCCGTCCGCCCCCCTCACCCCCCCTCCCCCCCCCCCATCTTGAGTTTACTTGAGAGAAACAAACGTCAAAGTGTAGACGGATGTGCTAAGACTTGGTGCGCGAGCTTAAAAAAAAAAAGTTACGACAGAACACCCGCCCGCCCGCCCGCTTGCTTGCTTGCTGCTGCTGGAGAGGGTGCCATCTCACGAACCCATAATAATCCTCCGCACGCGAACGTCTCCTCTGCCGAAAGGCGGCTGTCGCCTGAAAGCTGATAGGTTCGCGTTTTCGGGGTGTGAGCGGCGCCGTCATGGCGACCGCGGGGCACACCTCCGCGTTGCGCGAGGCTCGCGTTCGCCTCCGCGTCCGTGCTCCAGGCGTCGGTTAAAAGACCCTCTTCTCTTGTTCGTGTTTCCTCTCCTCGGGACAGGCGAAAGGATCGCCCATTTTTCACCGTCCCCTCCCGAGACCCCCCCCTCTCTCTCCCGCTCGGACGGGTAAGCCGCTCGTAAATCAAGGGCCTGCCACGAAGCCCGGCGCTCAAACGAGGAAGATCTGACCGTGAGGAGGAGGAGGAGGAGGAGGAGGGCCACGGATTACGGGCTTTAACGCCGTCCCGCTCAGCGCTGCCCCCTCTGGTCAAAGGTTAATATTGCGCGATGACCTTCAGAGAGAGAGGCGGTCGCTGCCACAGCTCCTCCACTCTCGGACCGCAGGCTTAAATGAGATGCGCGTGTCGGGAGACGTCCTGGTGGGGGGCCTCCCGGTGCCTCTGGTGGGGGGGGTGGGGGGGAAGTGTGGCTGATATGTTCTCATGTTTTTTTTTTTTTGCAACATTGGTGAGAGGTGAATTGGGGGGGTATGACAGTGACAAATTCTGTACTGCTCACTTGCAGGACACGAGGGAGGGGGGACCATGATGGTGGCGGAGGCGGTGGTGGTGGTAGTTTGAGGGGGGGGCGGGGGGATGGGGGGGGGTGGTTGCCATACCGGGACCGTCTCTGGGAATCCTCACTTCCTGATGAAGAATCTGGTAATGTCCGAAGCCACCTTGGAGGCGGCCACTCCCTTCCTGATCTGGCTCCTCTCCTTGGCTTGATGGGAGGTCCTCTGTGAAGCAGACAAGACACTGACGTACTGCAGTAACATCGGAACGGAGATGGTGTGTACTGTGCTACCGTATTTCCTGGACTGAGATGGATGTCATTGGTTGAGGTGTTTATATTGCATTACTGCATTGCATGAACTGGAATGGTTTATATTGTATTTTTTTTGTGGATCGTGATGTCCTACCACATATTACTGTATTTTCTGGATTTGAACGGTGAATATTATGTGACTGAATTTCATGGAGTTAGATGTTTACGTACATAGCATAGCATTATTGGTTTTTTTATGGATTAATATGGTTTAAATAGCACTTCTGTAGATTGTGATGGTGCATGTTGCATTGTTGTATTTTATGGATTGAGATTATAAACACTGAATTATTGCATTTCTGACTGAAATAAGTGTGGGTGGCTGTTCTTACCGGTTAAGGATTCTGCGCCTCCCACTGCACACCCTCAAGATAATCAATTTGCGATGATGAAATGTCAAATATTCTTGCACCATTGTAGGCTGCTGCCCACACATGGTACGCTCACACACTCGATGCCACTTCATTTCAGAATTTTGGATTAAAAGATTATTCCGGTTCCAAAATAAAGGTTACCTCAGGTCTTAAAAGGCGTAAGACTTCGTGGAAGGATCATTGCATCATAATAATAATAATAATAATAATAATAATAATAAATTTAGTAGTAATAATAGAATAAGGGATTCACAGCATAATAAATAAAGAATTCATAAAGAATAAGGAACAAACAGTCAAATAAAATAATAAAATCAATACAAACCAAGAAAAAAGCGTGTAAAATTAACAATTACATATTAATCTTAAGCAAGAATGTTTTCAGCCTTAAATGGTTAAAGCTTCCTTTACTGGACGACTCTGGGATGCTGGCCTTATAGGCAAAGGATCAAATTAAAAGCCACTTCTGAAAACTGGCTAAACAAGAAAAAAAAGGTTAAAATGAGCAAAACAATCCAAAGATCTGGCGGTAGATGATTGGAAAAGAGTATTATGGACTGAGTCGTCATTTCAAAGGGGCTTTGCAATCATATGTAAAGACTGAATTTAAAAAACAGTTATTTCAAACAGTAACAGTAATTTGTAACATTTTCAATGTCTTGGCTGTATTTTTTTGGAAAGGTGAAGGCCGCACCTAGGTGCGTGCAGGCGTGGGTCCTCACCTGTCTATGGCAGACAGTGCACAGAGTCTGCAGGTTGTCCAGAGAACACTGCCCCCCTCCACTGTATACTGGCCGGATGTGGTCCACCTGCCAAAACTGCCCCTCCACAGGGGTACGGATCATCTCATTGAGCTAGGACACAAAAAAAAAACGGGGAAAAAAAAACAAAACAACGCCTTCTTAAATTCATAGCGGTATTTAATCGATAACAGGCAGGGCGTGTCATGTATTGCAATTAGTCGTGTGTGCAAAAAAATGACAAAAATTACTTAACCAATTACAAACTATAATTGAGCACGAAGTTTAACTAAGTCGCATAGCTTCAGAGTAGACACATTAAATAATTAGCTGGCTTCCCAAGCAGCTTTGCTTTTTATCTTTGTGTGTACGCCTGGGAAAACTTCGCTTGTAAGCTCTTCGGAAACTGTTGTTTAACCGTGATTGCTGTGTTGCTAATAATCAGAAAGCAGCTGCTCGCATCTTAACCAAAACCAAGAAGAAGAGTGAGCGTACTACCCCGGCGCTAGCATCCGTTCACACGGGCTAGTGATTGAGCGCTCCCACGCACACACACAGCGAGCGGAACGCAGAGCCCTCTCCCGGTCCCTTAACGGTCTCATTTCAACCCGCGGGGCATTCTGTACAAAAACTTCGGTCTCCTCAGCTAACCCGGTTTAGCATAACTACGCTGCTTCGGCCCGTTGCCGAGGACGACGAGGACGACGGATCGCTGGCGCCGCGGCCGTCGTTAGCATTCCCGCCGCGCAGCCCGTTAGCGTTCCAAGCGGTCGGTGTGAAGAGGGGAAACCGGAATACTCCAGGGATTTCGGTTACCGGGGGTCGGAGCGCCCGTCAGACTAACGCGGCGTGAGATACCTACACCCCCCCTCCTCCCCCCCCCCCCCCTCCCCCCTCCCCTCCGTCGCTGGCACGGATTTCCTGTGCCATTTGAGCGAGGAATAAGAGCGCGTGGGCAAAGTGAGGGACAGGCCCACAGTGACTCAAAGGGCTAAAAAACGGCAAATGGCATTTCCAAAAAATTTCCAAAAAAGCCGTTAGGGCTTTCCTTTCGCCTTTTTATCGCGCAGCACCCCGGGGGGAGAGTTTGGCGACAGAAATCAATTGCCACTCCGGGTGCACAGCCTCCCCCCCCCCCCTTAATTAGTTCTGCGCCACTGAAAGTGGGGAGGCTGGGGGGTTGGGGGGGGAGGCTGGTATACCGCCACTTTGCCTGTCGAACCGATCCGCCCCTCCGGGTCGATACTTATAGAACCAGCCTGGCCCCCGTCGGGCTGGTCCCACCCTGGGCTCTCGCTGACGCCCGGTGCCAGGCGTGTTTTATCGTCCGCTCTGCCAGCCGCGGCGGGCGAGGGGGAAGGCCCGCCCGCTCCCAGCACCCCCCCATTGATTTTGAGAGAGGCTTGGCGTCCGAGGGCTTTCGCAGAAAAATGGCAAACAGCATTAAAATGGGCGGCCCTGCCTGCCGGGGTCCGGGCAGCATTAAAATCAATGAGGATCCTTTGGGGGGCCAGGCTCGGTTTCCTCTGAGTGTGTCTGGAGTTGTGGGGTATCTCTACCCCCCCCCCCCCCTTCCTGCCCCTACCCCCCAGGCACCCAGATGAGCCAGCATCTCCACATTGTCAGGAGCTTCCAGGGGGAGAGCGTCCCACGCAGCTTCAGAATCGTTTATCTTGTGCTCACACAAAGCTGCAGATCTCAGGGAAGGGAGTAGGTGTTACCATTCCTCTGCCCCCCCGCCCTTCGTGCACCCCCAATCCCCTGCCCGCCCCCCCTGCTGTTTGTCAGCTACACAGACGCCTTCTCCTTCTCCTGGGTCTAAGGGAGCTGTGGTGAAAGAAATGATACTCTGGAACAGAACGGCTAAAATACACCCTTTGTCATCAAGGCGCATGAAAGGAAATTGTGAATGATTTGGGGGAAGGCAACTGCACCTTTTGTACATTATAGCAAAATGTCAATTTTTTTTTTGTCAAAGTGTATTAATCTCTTTGCTGATATACATTGTCCTTTGCATCAAGGTTCATGTGAAGATCTTTGGCTATGCTTTGGGGTCTTACTTTTTGATCCAGCTTGTCTGAATCCAGTTATTCAAAGTAAAACAAACATACATTTGTAACATTATTGAAATGGAAAGAAAGAAAGAGCCATTAAGATTTTGAGAAAGGCAAGGAGACATAGGGACTCCTTAATCTGTGTAGCCGTAAGGTTTTACAAGGAAAATTAATGTTGCTCGGTTGATGCGGCTTCTTATATTTTGCATTGTGTAACTGTGATTGTTTTTGGAAACCAGGCCAAATGAATTACCCAGAATGCAGTATGAAAGTATCACTTCTTTTCACTCTTCCTTGTGTGATGCTTGTGTGCACTCAGCCCATTTAAGGGCATACGCTATTCAATCAAACCCCACTGAAGTAGTTTTGTATTCAATCAAACAGCAAACAACACTTCATGCCCTTTAAGACCAAACATCCAAAAAACAGGAAGAAACGTGGGCTGGAAATTAAGGTGCCTGGGCAGGAGATGAGAGCACTTTTTTTAAAAAGAGCAAGTCAGCCAACTCACAAATAAATATATTTGTCTAGCTCCAACTACATAATCCTCACTGTCTTAACACAATTAATAAAATATTGTCAAAGAAGGAAGATTAAAAATAATTGAGTGAACCACACTTTACATAATTTTACTGTAAAATTCACAGATGGTTTTTGAAGTGGCTTGTGTCTGGCTAAAATGTTAGCTCCATTCTGACAAGTGTTTGTTTAGCTTCTGGCGCTACATGTATGCTTTCATGCCCAACACAGGATTCTAATAAACATTCCGTTTTTCTTCTGAACACAACTTAATTTCCATATTTCATTAAAGCAAAGCAAGCCATAACCCACTGACTTTGGATCAGCAAATGACTAGAATACTAACACATGATTTAACCTCAATGAAATGGATAAAACTGCAACCATAGCGCACCCTCAAGATGCAGTATTTTTATTTTTACCAGGGTAACTTTGTAGGAATGACAAAGAAACCTCAGTCTGTAGATTCAGCTACACAGTTGATTAAAAATAGTTAAAAATCAATGGCCTACTGCAACAGGAACACATATATGATTGAATGATATGTGTATGGTGCTTTGGGCTATGGTGCTATATGATACAGGGCTGTCAAAAACAAGATAGCTTTCTGGAAGGGAATGAAACCATTTTTAAAACTGTGAAAAGAAGTGAAAAGAAAATCTGACAAACTCTTGTTTCTTTAAGCTGTCATATATTAAAGCGAGAAGCTATATTTGAAATGACCCCAAGCAGAGTTGACCTTCTCCTGCCGATTTTAATTGTAATCAAATGAAACCAATTAAACAAAATGAACGAATCAACTGCTTAATTAGAAAACACAGATTGCCAGGATGGTAGAAAGTCATCTTGAAGTAGCAACAGTCTGTGCTCCCAGTTTGGTATCTGACTGTGTCAGAGAAAACAGATTGAGCAGAATGCAACATGCTTGCAAGACTTTTTTGCACAAAAAGACCCGCATTTTCAAAAGCGGTTTGACCAATCACAGCAGGGACTGTCGATCACTTGACGAAAACTCAAATTTTTAGCGACAGAGAACCTCTCACTTCAGCTCGCCGGAACTGAACTAAGACAGCGAAGCAGACTTTACTGAGCCACTGTGCCAGGTGAATCCTCAGAGCCCCACTGAACTGCACACGCCCTTAAACCCTCTCACTGTGCTGGACTGCATCCAACCCAAAGGCCCTGCAATACACCGGCAGGACGGGCAGGGACGGCTGTCGTGTTTCTCACTGTTACCTGTTCTCTGTACACTGTTCTCACTGTTTGAGGGGGGGGGGGGGGGTACAGTGTAGTATAATGGGTAAGGATAACGGGTCTTGTAACCTAAAGGTTGCAGGTTTGATTCCCAGACTAGGATTCTGCCGTTGTACCCTTGAGCAAGGTACTTAACCTGCATTGCTTCAGTATATATCCAGCTGTACAAATAGATGCTATGTAAAATGTTGTGGATAAGAGCGTCTGCTAAATGCCTGTAATGTAATGTAATGCCTGTAATGTAATGTAATGTAATGTAATGCCTGTAATGTAACATACTGTAACATAATGTAATGTTATGCAATGCCTGTAATGTAATGTAATGTAATGCCTGTAATGTAATGTAATGCCGGTAATGTAATGTAATGTAATGTAATGCCGGTAATGTAATGTAATGCCTGTAATGTAATGTACCTGTTTGAGAGAGAGCTGGGACAGCCAGGTGTTCTCCAGAAGCTCCTTCCTGCTGGCGGGCGGGGCGTCGCGCACGGACTGGTACAGCTGGTGGGCGTTGAGCCCGCAGCCCTGGCACACGCCCTGCTCCGCCTCCAGCACCCGTGCGCGCATGTAGGCCTGGCTGGAGCGCACCTGGAACTCCTCCTGGCAGCCCCGCCCGCAGAAGCGCCCGTCCCAGGTGGCGCTGCCCGGCCCGCAGGGCGCCTGGCAGGACAGGCACAGGGGGTTGCCCTCGCTGTCCAGGGCCTGCAGGTACCCGGGCTCCTCAGAGCGCCCAGAATCCTTCTCCTCTCCGCTGAGAGAGAGAGAGAGAGAGAGAGAGAGAGAGGAGAAAGAAAGAGAGAGAGGGAGAGACAGAGAGAGAGAGGAGAGAGAGAGAGAGAGAGAGAGAGAGGGGGGGAGAGAGAGAGAGGGGAGAGGAGGGAGGGGGAGAGAAAGAGAGAGAGAGAGAGAGAGAGAGAGAGAGACCTGTTAGAAGCTTTGACGATGGCCTGGTAGTGCATTGAGGAAAAGAGGAGAATATGAAAGTCCATCCAGTGTTTCTCCTGACTTAGCGACTGTTTCTCGAGTCAGAGACTGATCTTAGCCCTGTTCCTGTCATTTAGCATGCTGCACTTTAAGACCCTTAAACAAAAGAGAGAATTTTAAAAAGAGTATTTTCAATACTTAGGAAGTCATACAAAATGCATTTGAAAGATTCGTGCACACACAGGCACTGGCACGGAGCTGGTCTGTGTGTCTGGGCGCGAGGGCATGATGAACCCGCTCTAGCTGCCACGCTGTGCCAGTGGGAGGATGTTGACCCGCTTCGCTGCAGTGGGTCCCCCTGCCCTCCCAGAAGCCCCTGCTGCTATTCAGCCGGACCTTCTGGACCCGGCATCGCCCGTATCGGTTCCCATGGCAACGTGTATCATCAGCCAATGAGGCGTCGCTTGCCTTCACTGTATGGATTAAGACTTCATCCTCGGAGATAAATATTCACAGGTTCCAAAACCCCGCCTTTTTTAGACCCTGCAGGCTTAAAAAAGCACATAGTCTGAGGAGATATCTATACCTCTCAGACTCATGTGATTTTATATTTAACTGACTGGCAAAAACCTGTGAAACCATGTGAATGCTTCATCAAACGAAACATTGGAAAAATTTAAATAAAATACATGCACGTGCACACACACACGGTTCCATTCTACAGTACTTTCTCAGTTTTTAGCCAGATCTGCAAATCTTTTGAAATCTTCTCAGTTTCAAACCGTCATGGGTCCACTCCATTTCAAGGGTAAGACAGGGCAGGGTGTAAAGAGACAGACTTGTACTTATGTAGGTCACAGGGGGTCAGTGTCCTTATGAATCAGGAGCACATGGGCTGCCTTGCACACCTTTGGGATTACACCCAATCAAACTGTCAAGTGAAAATGTGGGCCAAGGATTCAGCCATAAGGCTGCTGGATCAGAATCAAGTAGATCAGCTCCAGTGGAGGTTTTAAAAGGTTTTTTCGCTAGTAGTTTTAGCTAGTAAAACAGTAAAGAATGGGGTGGAAAAAAAAACCCCCAAGCCCTTACCAAACATGGCATTAGGCTGAGTCAGGGATCGATTCTGTACAGGGGTAACTTTTCTCTCATGCAGTCCAGACCCATTAGCACCAGCCTTCTCCAATAAGAGGCCCGCTGCGATAAAATGACTGTTAAAAGCATCCATTATAATCTCTTTATCCGCGACGGAGCCCGAAACAAACGCGATTGGTCGGGGCTGGAAAAGGGGGAGGGTCGCTGGTCCCGTTCTCCAAAATGTCGCTGTCAGCTCCCGCCGTTCAGGAAAATAAAGAGATGCTACCTCTTACATGGGACACCTTCTTCTGAGCTGCCTGAAACTAGGGCAGTTAGTACACCTGGGTAAGATACACCTGGCTAGAACATAGGCTGTTTTCTCTACTGCTCCAGGGCTCATCCTTAGCCTTGACTCTAAAGTCATTTGAAGGGTGCGTGTTTGTCAGCCACAGGTACACTAATGTTTAGGCTCAGGGATAGGGCTGTAATTCCAAATATGGATCGCCCGTTATCTATGTAACCGCCCTCAAATTAAAGCTAACAGTCTGCACCCTTAACCTCAATTTTCACTGTTTTAGTTCAAATCCAACGTGCTGGAGTATAAGAGCCAAAACAACACAAAACTGTGTGATTGTCCCGGTAATGTTTCATTCAACCGTAGTTTTGTATCTCCAACATGAGCTCGAAGGGCAATGGTTAACTGATGTCACAGGCAAAAAAACACCTCTGAGAAGGTTATTGTGTGGGGTACAGACGCAAGACCCTGGCCTTTAATATCCACAGACATCGACTCAAAAAGGCCCTCTGCAGCCTTCAGACCAGCCTGGGGCGCCACTATCAGAGAGGAAACTACCGCCAAGCAGACACAGACAACCTGTGAGCGCTACGGACGCAAGGCTCTGGCCTTCGACGTTCACAGACAGCGACGCAAAAAGGCCCTCTACAGCCTTCAGACTTCAAGCCTGGAGCCCCAGTATCAGCGTCATCTCGGCTGTTGAAGAGAAGAAGGTGACCCCACCTGTCCGGCACGGAGTCGGCCATCTTGGCGGGGGTCCTCTTGGCGAAAAAGGCCTCCGTGGCGACCGTGCGGACGCTGCCCCCGTCCTTCTGGGCCCGGTCCAGGGACGCCTGCGCCACGTCCTCTTTGGTGAGGAACCTGAAACGTTCGGGTTCGGGGATAAAGGGATGAGATGTGGAAATATATAAAGGGGGGGGGCGGTGGAGGCGGGGGGCTGGGTGGAAACGCTGCTTCCGAACATCTGCATAAAAGAGAAAAGCTCATCAAAGAGCAGCACGCAGGGTGGGCAGGATGAAAAAGGACGACATGAAAGACGTGTCCCGCTGACAGACAGGTTGGGTGGGATGGGGTTTGGGGGCGGATGGGATGGGGTGGGGGGTTTGCATGGTGCAAATCGAATTCGAAGAGATCCCCCAGAACGATCCTCAGGGAACAGGAAGCAAGTCTACGAAAAAAATAAAAAATAAAAAAAACAGGACAGGAAATTCTCCCATAATTAATTGGCACTCTTCTCCATCGCTACGAGCTGCAAACAGGGAGAGGAGCTACTCGGCCCAAAGAGCCAGGAAGCTGGCTACCTTTCTGCGTGGGAAGCGCTTAACAATTAATCGTGTCCAGTAATGACTTTCTGACTGATGAAGTGCCTATTTTTTTAGGGAGAGTGGACAGGCCTCGGCTTTATTCAGACAATTATAGCGTACAGAGGAACGGAAGAGGGGGGGAGGGGCCAGGGCGGCACAGAGGCGCAGAACGAGATTGGAAACGGCCTCCACTGTGCATGCTACCGTGCGTATGGGGGAAACACACACATTTATTTACAGTGGAACATACTGTACACATCTCACCCACACGAGGGTATTCTAATTGTGCCAGAAAAGTAGCATAGCAGTCCCACAATTATAATATTTGGACAATAATAAGCACTAATGTATGGGATAGATGGCCTTGCCCCTGGACATAGACATGGTTCAGGTTTCTATTCCATCTGAGGGTCATTGCGGTCCATAAAAAAAAAAAACAGGTAGGCCATCCAGGAATCAATAATGACCTGGGGAATCAAATTAGAGTAGAGAATGCAAGGCACTGTAGTAGCTAATCGGATGTGAGTGGGATGATTGGGTGGCCGGATGCAGATAGACAGTTTTGAGGTAATTTGGGGTTAACACGCATACGCTTCTGAAAAGTCAGTAAAGCCAAGTGAGTCAGAGCTTCGGTTTAAAGGCCGAAAGGATGCGGTGGCTGCCATGGAAATGGGTTAGTGGACGGCTTGCCTCTTGGTGATGCTCTGCCTGCGCTGGTTGCCAGTGATGTCATTCAGCGCCAGGATGGGGCTGCGGAACTGGCGTCCGCTCCGTCGGACCACCCTCTGCTTCGTAGACGTCAGGGAGTTCCACTCCCGCACAAACTGCAGCACCTGAAAAGCCATGATGGCATTTATCACCACCTGCCCTGATCTCCCTACAGGGCCCCACTGCCCTGCTCTCTCTATAGGGCCCCACTGCCCTGCTCTCTCTACAGGGCTCCACTGCCCTGCTCTCTCTATAGGGCCCCACTGCCCTGCTCATTCTATAGGGCCCCACTGCCCTGATCTCCCTACAGGGCCTCACTGCCCTGCTCTCTCTACAGGGCCCCACTGCCCTGCTCTCTCTACAGGGCCCCACTGCCCTACTCCATCTACAGGGTCCCACTGCCCTGCTCTCTACGGGCCCACTGCCCTGCTCCTCTACAGGGCCCACTGCCCTGCTCTCCTACAGGGCCCCACTGCCCTGCTCTCTCCTACAGGGCCCCACTGCCCTGCTCTCTCCTACAGGGCCCACTGCCCTGCTCTCTCCTACAGGGCCCACTGCCCTGCTCTCTCCCTACAGGGCCCCACTGCCCTGCTCTCCTACAGGGCCCCACTGCCCTGCTCTCTCTACAGGGCCCCACTGCCCTGCTCTCTCTACAGGGCCCCACTGCCCTGCTCTCTCCTACAGGGCCCCACTGCCCTGCTCTCTCTACAGGGCCCCAATGCCCTGCTCTCTCCCTACAGGGCCCCATTTCCCTGCTCTCTCTACAGGGCCCCACTGCCCTGCTCTCTCTCTACAGGGCCTCACTGCCCTACTCCATCTATAGGGCCCCACTGCCCTGCTCTCTCTCAACAGGGCCCCACTGCATTGTCCCGTGTGTCCAATAACTGATATTTGCCCAACATTTCCCCTTAAGGAATAATAAAGTATTTTACTTAGAGCTCTATGGGATTTTGAGACCAATAACAATACCCACACAGATTACTGTTATGGTGGCCAATATAGGGTACCTTTTTCTGTGTGGATTTGCACCGATCTTGCACTGATATGACTATACAAAAGGTCCTACTCAGAATTCTGCTTTCTTAAATAACTTAAAGAATATTTTGTTATTAACATTATTAATGAACTAATAAGGCCACAGCACTTCACAGGCACTATACCTCCACATGGGGCTCAGAAATCACAATGGAAAAAAGAGACAGAAGGCTTGCACAGCAGGCAACTGCATCACCAACACAATACAACTGTATTCCGTACGTCTTGAAAATGTCTGCAGACTGAAATGTCGACCAGTCACGGATACAATCACCTGCTAAGCAAGCCTCCCATGTCTTTCCCCCCCATTGTGAACACTGAGAACATTATGTCAATCAATTTTACACCTATGTAAACATGCGTGTGCTGAACACCAATCAATTACTGACCATCAATACAGCCAGTCAATTAGTGGCATTCTAAAGCAAGAGACTTCTAAAACGTCTCTGCATGGGCACCTGCCAGAGAGCTCCACTCATCCACACAGAGCAGGGCTGCCCAACACTGTTCCTGGAGATCTACCGTCCTGCAGGTTTTCACTCCAACCCTAACAAAGCACACTTCATTCAACGGCTAGAGCAGGGCTGCTCAACCCTGTTCCTGGAGATCTACCGTCCTGTAGGTTTTCACTACAACCCTAATTTAAAACACCCGATTCTACTAATTAGCAACTCAATGATACCTGACCGTTTAATTAGGTGTGCTTTGTTCAGGTTGGTTTATTTTGGTCTCATTTGTATGTAAAACTTTGTTCCGGAACTCTCGCAGGGCATCTCCGTATCTTGGTGAATTCTAAAATGGCCTCCGGACTCTTGCTGCCGATGTTGAGTGGTCCGAGTCTTGCAGTGCAGCCTCCATGATTCTGCTCTTGAAGTCGTGTGCGTACGGCGGCTGGTGACATTTCCTCCCCCTTAAAGCTCTGTTAACGGCACCATTTTGTGGTGCATGCTGGGAGCAGACGTGCCTTTAACTGCTCAGCTGCCTCTTGCAGTTCTCTTGCTCTTTCAGTGGCCTATTTTGGCAGGAGAACTCATGTCTTTTCAGGGTCCACATTAATTCTGAACAACGTGTGATGTTTGAAATCCAGCTGGTCTAAAAACAAACACACACGCACGCTCTCCGTCTCTCTCTGTGATACATCCACGACGAGATGAAACGATTGTGTAGATTTCCCGATTCATTTATTAACACAACCGAAAAAAACCTCCCTTTCTCTCGCTTTCTTTCTCATTCTCACTCCCACTCCCAGTCGTTCATTCTCACCAACTCACATTTCCTCTCATTCACACTCTGTCCTATATTCTCTCATTCTCACTCTCGCATAATATTCTCTCCCTCCCTCCCTCCCTCCCTCTCTCTCTCTTGCTCTCTCCTTCCCTCCCTCCCTCTCTCTCCTCCCCACCCCCACCCTCTCTCTCAGACCCCCACTCCACCCCATTCCCCCTCTCTCTCAGACCCCACCCCATTCCCCTCTCTCAGACCCCCACTCCCACCCCCCATTCCCCACCCTCTCTCTCAGACCCCCACTCCCCCCCCCACTGACCTGCCGCCTGTTTTCCCGCCGTTGGAAGGCCTCGGGCAGGTCCTCCCAGCTGTCCATTGATTCCAGGGGAGAAGTTGCGTTCAGTGCTCCCTCCTAACAGCGATAGGGAAGAAATGAAGGGGCCTAGTACAGTAGAATCCTCATCCTTATCTACACCTATCTGGACAGGGTCATCATTATACACGCCCTATCCTGGACAGGGTCCATCCATTATCTATACCCGCTTACCCTGGTCAGGGTCAATCCATTATCTATACCCGCTTATCCTGGGCAGGGTCCATCCATTATCTATACCTTCTTACCCTGGGCAGGGTCCATCCATTATCTATACTCGCTTATCCTGGGCAGGGTTCATCCATTATCTATACCCGCTTATCCTGGGCAGGGTCCATCCATTATCTACACCCACTTATCCTGGGCAGTGTCTATCCATTACCTACACCCACTTATACTGGACAGGGTCCATCCATTATCTATACCTGCTTATCCTGGGCAGGGTCCATCCATTATCTACACCCGCTTATCCTGGTCAGGGTCCATCCATTATCTATACCCGCTTATCCTGGGCAGGGTCCATCCATTATCTATACCCGCTTATCCTGGTCAGGGTCCATCCATTATCTATACCCGCTTATCCTGGTCAGGGTCCATCCATTATCTACACTCGCTTATCCTGTATCCATGTAAATTCCACATAGAAAGGCAAATGCCGGATTCAAACCCAGGACCTCCTTGCTGTGAGGCGACAGCGCTACCCACTGCACCACCGTGCATGTAAAACACACATTCAAACCAGGACCCATCTTAACTGCACAAAACTGCCCTCCTTGTCTTTCAGAGACACTGCTCACATGCAGCCCTTTCACTTTCCACCAGTCCTTACTTTTCCCACACAATGGCTCTTCCAGTCAGTCAACAGAGCTTACGACCGGCAGACATCGCGAACGGGATAAAAACGGAAACAATCACCGGTCCAGGGGGAAACCGACAAACAGCCACCGCCGCCGCCGTTTAAGGATTCTTAATTAGGCTCAGCGGTGCGTCCGCCACCCGCGATCTAATTAAAAAAGCCCTTTTGTTGAGACTTAAACCAGTAAGAGGCCGGGAGAAGGAAAGCGGCGGCGTTGAGATAATCTGACACCCGGTTTAGTATAAATCGCTGGCCCTTTTGTGCTGTGCGTTCGGAGCGGGCGCTTCGAGCGCGATCTCTTTCTGAGACGCCAAAGACTCCTCTTACGCCGCGCGTCTGATTATCATCCAGGCTGTCATTGTGCTCCACTTTTAAATCTACCCCCAGACGCTTTTTCCATGGCTGTCTAGACCCGGCTACGTTCTTTTTTCTTCTCTTGTTCCCACACTTTCTCTTTTTTTTTTCTCTCTTCTTCTTCTTGTCCTTTATACACCTCCCACCGTCCTCCCATGCAGTCAGAAGTCATGTTTCATCTCACGCTTTCCCGATTTCACAGAACCTCAGCGAAATTCCCGCACGATAATTATTTCCAAATTGACCACACTCATAAATGTGCGACACACAATTACAGCTTTTCTTTTTTTTATATAAAAAAAGAAGCCTTTGCTTAAATCAAATCTAGTCTGAGCTGCATTCTTCATCTCAAGTCTCACCCCTACCCCCCCCCCCCTCCCCCCCCGTCGTGTCGTTTCATTTCTGGTTTCCCGCGAGCGGCGTTTTCTCTAACTCGAGCGAAAGGCCTTGTTCTGTTCCCGCAGTGTTACTGCGTGAGCGCCCAATCAGAGCCTAACGAGGGCAGGGTGGGGGCAGGTGAAGCGTGGCGGCGGGGTTTTAATGCAGAGAGCGGGGCGCACGGCTTCTACTGAGGACGGGCGGTGTGAACCAGACATGGGCATGGCAGACCCGTACGGCACTGCAGACCCATACGGCACTGCCAGGCAGTGGGCATGGCAGACCCATACGGCACTGCAGACCCATACGGCACTGCCAGACAGTGGGCATGGCAGACCCATACGGCACTGCCAGACAGTGGGCATGGCAGACCCATACGGCACTGCCAGACATGGGCATGGCAGACCCGTACGGCACTGCAGACCCATACGGCACTGCCAGACAGTGGGCATGGCAGACCCATACGGCACTGCCAGACACTGGCACTGTAGACCCGTACGGCACTGCCAGACAGGGGCACGGCTGACCCATACGGCAGACAAGCAGGGCGAGACGGCAGCTTTTCCGTACCTTGGTGTAGAGGTAGATCCTGTCGGAGTTGCAGCTGGCGCAGAACTTGAGGCCCTCGTACAGGGGGAGGCTGCTGTGGGCGGGGTCACAGACGCTCTCTGTCAGGTCGGGGGGGGCGGGGGCGGGTTGCGGGGAGAGAGAGAGAGAACACTAACTGTTAACAGTCAAATGCCTGAACCATCAGTGCTACCCTAACTGAACATCAAGCACAATGACAAAGCGCTATTTAATATCTTCTGGCTTCGATCCGCACCACCGGAAGGGGCCACGTACTGTATACACTGTGCGGGCCATAAAAAAAACCCTCTTCCACTCCTTTATACGCACGTCAGACCAGGTGCTGCGCTGGGCGATGGCAGCCGACACTCGATACGCACCTTCATTAAACCACATCACACTGCCGTCTCCTCGCACTGTCTCCAAGGTGTGTAAGCATTTTCAAACTTTTTCAAAAAGTTTTTTTTTTTAGTGAGCGCAATTTCAGTTAATTCTCTCAGGCACTCTTTGTTATTGCTTGGCACAATAATAGGGGGGGGTCTTTTGCCCAGAAAGTGTACTAAAGCATTCGGGTCACCCTGGCAGTGAGGCTACATAAGTTTTGGGCGTCGACCAGACCAGATGGGCATAATCTTTAAGTCCTTAAATGTACACTATGCAGGATTATTAACCTTGGAAATATTATAAAATAACCATGCTAAGGGATATCTGTGATGTCAATCTCTGTCTTTATGCACTTTCGCCAAATTTGTGCACCTTCACCTGTATGTTATTCTAAAATGCGTTCGGGACATTTCTGGGCTTGGCGCTCTCTTCTGTGTGGGCAGGGGTGGGTGTGGCTACTGAGCCTGTGGTTTTGGATCAGTGTTGGGCTTTGTTCAAGAACTGGAGTTATCCTTGGAATTGCTTTTCCTCGTATGGCGTCAGCTGAAGTTTGGCACGGGGATGAAAAGTGATGCGGGGTAGGCTAGTTATATAACGTCCTATCGACAGAACGATAAAACCGCTATTATGTTTAACATAATGGAATTAAGCTGAATTAATCGAATCTGCCTTCTTACCTTCGCTCACGGTCACTAATTTAACGGTACTAACGTCACCTATAGCTTATCCAGCTAGCTACCTTACTTGGGGTACTAACCAACTTAAACATCTTAGCTTTAGCATCGGCTCGTTGTCTTTTATTCACAGTGTGGGGCAGTTCAGTGGTGTGGGTAGGTGGATTTTGTAGCAAGAAACCATGGTCTTTAAATTTCTAGACATTGGAATCACTGTTGGCAGCTATATTTATTAGTATTCAGATATGAATACTTGTTCCTGTCAGTATGATCAGCTACAAGATGCAAGGTCATCTTGGAAAAAACTGTATGTGTTTTGATGCACAGTTATTTTGATTTCTCCAAAGGTGACAAACTCGATCAAACAGCCAAAGTACGCAAACATTTACCCATTCACCTTCCCCAATATAATGCGAGGCTTTGCTTTTTTTGTAACTAGACACTTGAGCTACAGAGAGTAAACACCTGAGAAATGTGTTCTTCGACCAAAAATAAAGGAAAAACATCAGACCGGTGTACACAAGAAGGGAACACAATAACAAGCGGCTCGGCGTGCCAGATTTAATTGAGCAGATCAAGGGGTCAAATCGATAGCCAAACAGAAATGTACCGAAGAAAATCTCTCAGTCCAAACCCAGGAAATTGTCTGCAGACGGTAGGCGCTGGCTAATGGAGGCGTGCGTACGGGCTAATACATAATTTATAAAAGCCATGTAACATCGGTGCCAGAGAGGAAGTGACCGGTATTGTCATTTCTGCCGCGAGGAAGTGTACCCCTGCGCAGCCCCCTGGAGCTAAAAACAGAAGCTTAGCGAGCGAGCCGCTCGCGGTCTTCCGCCAGCGACGGGGGGGCTGAAGTGGAAGCAATCAGCGCGCGTTTGCTGCTGATGCATTGTGGGTCAATTTTATTGGCCGGCCCGGCTATGTTCTGCATTAACAGACAACAACCCCCCCCCCCACCCCCCCCAGAGGATAAAGAAAGCGCTGTCTGAAAATAGCCCGCGGGGGGGGTGTCACGTCGGGAAAAAAAAAATCACACGGCGCTATTGTGCACCGTTAAGAGGACCTCTGAAGAACAAATGCGCCAACACCGCGCCGCCGCAAAACGAACGGTGGAGGTGGAGAAGGAGGGAGAGGAGGAGGAGGATGAAGAGGAGGGGGAAAGAATGAGACGGCTTGCGTCTCTCAGATCTCGCGCATTTACGTTTCGCTCTGTTCAGCGAAGCAGGCGGCGGCTGGCTTTTGGTGGTACGGCTGTTTGAAAGCATCGACCCGCCTGCTCTGTGTTGGGGTGGGGTGGGGGGCAGGGTGGGGGAGTAGGGGTTGGGAGGGGGGGGGGGTTCAGAGGAGCTGGGGTGTTAATTGGAAACGCTGCCCCGTGTTAGCTGTGCCCTTCCTGCAGCCGATCCTGGGTGGAGGTGCTTCTCTAACATCGGCCAACTGACTGCGGCTCGGTGGCGAACACGTCGCGCGTGGCGCTCCTACGACACGGCTAACGGCTTAGCGCGCTAACGGCCCATCTCCCATTACCCACCATTTTACCCTACTGCTCATACTGGTGAACCCTGATAGACACATCTGACTTATGGATTGCTGGTAAAAGAGAAACAGCAGAGTAAATACGAAGGAGTAATCCATTTTCAACAGAAATGATAAATTATGAGGTATTCCTCCAGGGATGACTAATAAAATAAAGGACAAAGCTGTTGTGCTATGCAGCAAATATCAGTTACAGTATATAGATTTTTCGCTGTTTATACATTAAAAATAGACACGTAAAATGCATTCTTTTATTGCTCCGTTCTTGCAGAGGGACTCAAACCTGTGAGACATAATCCCACTAAAACAAAAATAAAATAAAACGAAATTAGAACAGGCCGCAGAAGCAGAAATATATATTTCGGGCTTTTTTAAAAACTCAGAGGACCGAGGAGGGAAGCAAGGAAACTGGCAATATCCTCCCAAACGATAACGATCCATAATCCTGGCCGTGCGGAATACTGATGCATTTATTAGCGGTGAGGGCGATACGCCACAGGGTGAGGACTCACGCTGGGCAGGGAGGTGCAATTCGACAAAAATAAAAAAATTAAAATTAACACGTGTGTTAGCATGCATGCGAGAACGCAGAAAACGCAGGAACGGTCCTCAGACAAAGGGCTGGTGGTAAGACCAGGGGATATCAGGAAGTAAAAAATGTTTTTTTTTTTTTTTTTAAATGTATCACTGGATTGACACACAGAGAGGTACAGGTGAGATTAAGGGGGCGTTACCGTCAGCCTGGCTGTGCGATGGGGCGCTCTCTCCTCCCGGCGAGTCCTTTCCCTCGCACCCGTCTTTCTCCGGCATCGCCCCTCCCTCCGCTTCCGATTCCGACGCCCCCGGCCCGGGTGCGCGGGCGGGGCGGGCTGGGAGGGCGGGGGGGGCGGGGTCCGGCTCCTCGTCCGAGCTGGAGATCGCCACGCAGGGGCTCGCTGGTGCCGGGGGTCGGCCCGTCCCCGGGCCGCCGCTGCCAGCTGACGGGGGGAGACGAAAAAAAACAAAATGTCCGCCAAAGCATCGCTGAGCTCGCCGCGCGTATAATTACAGCACGTAAAGGCGCCTGAAGCACCTCTGCTCTCCGCGCTGCAATTAAAGCGACCGAATGCACCAGAAGCCTCGCTGGAGAGGGCCTTCAACTGAAGAGGGAAAATGGAGAAGCGTCAATTAATTACTGCGCCATTATGTCTATTATACCGCGGACCTTGGCGAAATTCTCATGGCTAGCCAGTCAGCGTTTAATAGCCTGCATCTCGGTTACAATAACATTAATATCCGCACGTACGCCATGACACGTTCAGCATAACACAAATTGAACATAAACTCTTTGCAGTAAAAAATTCTGGTTAATGTTTTATTTTTTTTTTGCTATTCCACCACTTTTAAAATCCAGACATGACCAAGCGTCACATTTGACTGCACAGGCGGCACAAAGACGCATCACTTAAATAATTTTTTAAAAATACACCGAATTGCTCAGGCAATACCACGTCTTAGCCTCGGTGAACACACATAAATATAGCGCAGGAAAATCATGGCTTCATGTCATCCGATACTAGCAGACGATGCATAATTTATTCGCCTCTGATCCGCCGCGGCTGTAACACGCGGCACAAGAGGCCCCGAAAAAAAACACGTGAGACGCTTTTCAGCACACCTCGGAAACGCCGTCTTTCAGCTTGCGGCGTCCAGAAGAACCGTTTCCTCAAAGGTCAGCCCCGCATGGATTTTTCTCAAAATGGACGTCTGAATTCTAACCCCCTGCCTGGCTCTCTCAGAGAAAGGAAAGGACTCCAGGCGGCTCGATCTCCCCCCCTTGTTTGTTTGAAAGATTCTGTCTGTGAAAAGGCTCCTTCGATACGTTGCTTATGAACGAAGGGCGAACACAGTACTGGAAACGGTGGTGCCAATCATGTCGATGCCTATATTTCTGGGGAAATAAAATTATTACATGCAGGAAAAACCTGAGCAATTAAAAAAATAAAATAAAAGAACATATTTTTTGCATAAAGTATAGTTAATTATCTGTGTTGTTCATCTTCATCAAAGACAGCAATCATATTGGAGGTGGGCACACGATCGTATATAATGGAATATACTCTGGAGATGCACGTCAGCACACGGCACAGTGTCCCCATCGTTTTAATATTGGGACATGAGATTCGTGGCAGGACTGGAGCTGTAACCAAAGGGAAGGTCATCCCAACACTGGCCTATCAATGCTTTATCAATCAACACCCCTTCTGCTCACTCTGACAGCCCTTGGTCTTACAGGTCACTCTGAACTCTTAATCGATCCCTTTTGTTAGCATCGCGCTACACCGGCTCCTCTGTGAGATCAGTCTCACCCCACAGCCAGCAGATCTGCTTTCTGCTCTCTCTGCGCCACTGGAAATGTGGCAGGGTGTCAAATTCCATATCCTGTGTGCCGAGATGCTAACGTACAAAATGTACAATGTAGAGAGAGAGGGAGAGGGAGAGAGAGAGAGGGAGAGAAATAGGGAGAGGGAGAGAGAGCGAGCAAGAGCCAGGGAGCATGAGAGAGAGAAAGTGAGAAAGTGCGAGAGAGAGGGAACGAGAGGAAGCAAGAGAGAGTGAGCAAGAGAGAGCGATGGAGAGAGAGCACAAGAGAGGGAGTGAGAGGGAGTGCAAGAGAGAGGGAGGGAAAGAGGGAGAGAGACACTATTGCATAGTGCAATACAGTGTCTCTCACAGTGTACAACCACAGACATTTTAAAAAGCTTCATTCTAACAAGGGGCACTACATTCTTCTGACACTGGTATTAAGACGTTTTCTAACTTTTTAATTAAAATGCTGGTATTTATACACCTTTGCCATTTATTCATGTGCTTCTTGTTTTTCCATTAATCTCAGCACAGTCCTAGCAGATGCATGGTTCAACTATGACATAGAGGGAGAACAGTAGGCACTGTAAGGGCAATGAAGAGGGCCAATGAGCGATAAACACATCGATGTGCTGGAGGGTCTGTATCAGTCATCCGTCTGCAATAAAAACAGCCGTCAGCGCGAAGGTCCAAACTACGCTGAGATGCTCATTTCATCCAGCTGAGCGCAGAAATGGACAGATGTCACTCAGCTGTGAAATAGTCCCCGAGGGCCCAGAACTGGAAAGTGTGCGCAGCCCACTCTATGACTCGTCCCCCCTCCCCTTCCACAGGTACGCCCCCCCCCTCCCCCCCCAAAACGGTGTCCTCGCCTGGCTTTTAGATCCTCAGGGCTCCAGCGCATCGTCACAGGTTGCGCTACGGAGACACGCGTTTGATCTCTTAAAAGCAGGCCGGTCCCCTTTTAAAAAGGTTTAGTGAGAGTCCTGAGAGAGTCCTCAGCAGGGAATGAAATGGAAAACGGCCTGGTCCAATCAAAAGAAAGACAGCGGTCATGTGACGAGTCGCTCAGCTGTAAGCGCTCGTTTCCCAGGGCGATGCTGGAGCGGGGTAAGCGGACGGGGTGGGGGTGGGGGGGGGTATGTGGGGGGGGCAGGAGGGATCTTCACGAGCGGCGGATATACCGCGAGGGGGCGGGACGACGACAGAGAGACGTCACCATGGCGACGGACGGCTGAAGGGACAGGTAAGACCTGCCCGCGCCTTCACGGCGGGCGGACAGACGGGCGGACGGAGGCTGACGCCGCCGGGCCGGGGAGGGAGAAGGAGAAAGGGACGTTCTCCCAGAGTCTTATTAGACGATATCACAGGAGCAGACAGTGTGACAGAACGCCGCGCGGCTTCAGGCGAGGCTGTTCGTCAGCTCCGTAAAAAACCCAGAGAGACCGGGACAGATGCCAAAAATCACACCGTGGCACCGTCACGGGACAGCCTGGCAGAGCCCCCGTTTCCCCCCCCCCGCCCCCCATCATCATTCAACTTTTCAAAGGGAGCGCTGCTTTGGCTCAAAACTTTGCAACAGCTGAGGACGCGTAGGATTCGCAGATCAGATGCTCAGGTATGGGCTGCACTTCTGCACTTCCTGAAAGCCACTTCACTACGGGACACGAGTGCAAAAACATTTTTTTATGGAGATCGTTATTCTCAAGAGTACTTACAGTTTTAAGAATTTCTTCTTAAATAATCCTTATAATTTTATTCCCAATTGTCTCCTTTAATATTATTAAAAATAAAAAAGGGTCACTATATATTTATATATACATATATCATCTCTGATAGGGTGACTATACAATATCTCATGTACATGCATTTAAAAAATTGCTCAAACTGAAAAAAGACATTATGTCTAAATTCAACCATACGTAATTTATTTCAAGTGACAGTGAAGTATGGAAATGATATATAATTCATTAAATGCACCCTATTTTTAATATATTACCCAGGCCCTGGTGGTTTGCAGTTCCAATCCCCTGGCAAATACAGTGAAAAATCGCTGTTTATTCTTACCTTTAAAATTTCAAAATGTCAACATGTTATATCCCCCATATAATAATGAACTGTATATGAGCCATTTGCAGGATGCAATTATTTTACCTGATCTTCTATTATAGGAAAGAGGACATTTTCTGCCCAAGAGTGACATTTTGACATGAGGAGAAAAAGAAAGCTAAATAAAGTGGCTTGGCAAGCAAACAGAGCTTGTTGGCACAATGCTTTTCTACTTGGGTAACAACAGCTGTAGCCTGGTAGCCACTGCTGGACTGGCTATGCTACACCCTGCTAACGGTTCTCTTTCCACACACAGCACTGCGCGAGTCATTGTGGTCGTGCGATATTGTGTCAGCAAAACCATGCGAACCATCGGCTGTGTTTAAATCTACTTCAACGGCGGTTCAGACAAACGGCCCAAGCAGCGAGCTCACGCACGAGGCGGAGGGAAAGCTCTCCGGTTGCTCGTGTGTGAGCGCCCGGCGATGTGCTTCTGAGCGGCTCCGTCAGCTCGACCAGCTCCGTGCTAAAAAACGCGGGAACACTTCCAACATGGAGCGCTCGTGATCGAGGCAAATTAACACATCTCTTCCACGTCGCAATTTGACTCCGTACAACCTCCGTACAATTTATTCCCACTCTACCATTATTCCTCTGCAGTCCAAAGTAAAAATGAAGGGATAATCAGTCATTAGGAAGTGAACTGAATTTAACCATTTAAGCGGTCTTATTCCTCACAAGAACCCGGATGAACTGGTTATTATGAGACAGTGGTTTTACAGAAGTGGTTCCCAAACGTGTGTGTGTGTGTGTGTTGGGGGGTATGGGGCTTTAAAAAAAATTACTACAACCAATGGTAGGTCTGACAAAAAAAGTTTGGGAACCACTGATTTACAGGATATAGCAGAAGCTACATTCATTTTGTAGGTTAATGGAGCCCATGATTCTGGCCCATCACTCAGACCGTTAAATGCTGCCTGGCTTCCATGGTTTACAGCTTCATATTAGTGTGTAGTGTAACGTAATGTTATGCTTCAAAAGTAACACGATGCCATATGGTCACAATATGCTTACCCAAACACTGACGGATACCAAATGTTGATGTCTAAAATCAACAATAAATAGTAGTAGTAGCAGCAGCAGTAACAGTAGCAGCAGCACTACTAGTAGTAGCAACAGTAACAGTAGCAGTAGTAACAGTAACAGAAGCTGCAGCAGCAGTAGTAGTAGCAGCAGTAGCAGCAGCAGTAGCAGTAGTAACAGTAGCAGTAGTAGTAGTAGTAACAGTAACAGTAGTAACAGTAGCAGTAGTGGCAGCAGTAGCAGTAGCAGCAGTAGCAGTAGTAGTAGTAACAGTAACAGTAGTAACAGTAGCAGCAGTAGTGGCAGCAGTAGCAGTAGCAGCAGTAGCAGCAGCAGCAGCAGTAACAGTAGCAGCAGCACTAGGAGTATCAGTAGCAGCAGTAGTAACAGTAGCAGTAGTAATAGTAGCAGTAGCAGTAGTAACAGTAGCAGTAGTAGTAGTAGTAACAGTAACAGTAGTAACAGTAGCAGCAGTAGTGGCAGCAGTAGCAGTAGCAGCAGTAGCAGTAGCAGCAGCAGCAGCAGTACTAGCAACAGTAGTAGCAACAGTAGCAGTATGAGTAGCAGCAGTAGCAGTAGTAGTAGTAGTAACAGTAGCAGCAGTAGTGGCAGCAGTAGCAGTAGTAACAGTAGCAGTAACAGTAGCAGCAGCACTAGGAGTATCAGTAGCAGCAGTAGTAACAGTAGCAGTAGTAATAGTAGCAGTAGTAGTAGCAGTATGAGTAGCAGCAGTAGTAATAGTAGCAGCAGCACTAGGGGTATCAGTAGCAGCAGTAGTAACAGTAGCAGTAGCAGTAGTAATAGTAGCAGTAGCAGTAGTAATAGTAGCAGCAGCACTAGGGGTATCAGTAGCAGCAGCTGTAGTAGTAGCAGTAGCAGTAGTAATAGTAGCAGCAGCACTAGGGGTATCAGTAGCAGTAGCTGTAGTAGTAGCAGTAGCAGTATGAGTAGCAGCAGTAGTAATAGTAGCAGCAGCACTAGGGGTATCAGTAGCAGTAGCTGTAGTAACGTAGCAGTAGCAGTAGTAATAGTAGCAGCAGCACTAGGGGTATCAGTAGCAGCAGTAGTAACAGTAGCAGTAGTAATAGTAGCAGTAGCAGTAGTAGCAGCAGTAGTAATAGTAGCAGCAGCACTAGGGGTATCAGTAGCAGCAGTAGTAATAGTAGCAGTAGCAGTAGTAGTAGCAGCAGTAGTAATAGTAGCAGCAGCACTAGGGGTATCAGTAGCAGCAGTAGTAATAGTAGCAGTAACAGTAGCAGCAGTAGTAATAGTAGCAGCAGCACTAGGTGTATCAGTAGCAGCAGTAGTGGCAGCAGTAGCAGTAGTAGCAGTAGTAATAGTAGCAGCAGCACTAGGGGTATCAGTAGCAGCAGTAGTAATAGTAGCAGTAACAGTAGCAGTAGCAGTAGTAATAGTAGGAGCAGCACTAGGAGTATCAGTAGTAGCAGTAGTAGTAGTAGTAGCAGCAGTAGTAATAGTAGCAGCAGCACTAGGGGTATCAGTAGCAGCAGTGTGGTGAGGGGTGCAGACTGATACCCACCTTTATCAGGGCGAGGGGTGGCACACATCTCACAGTAGGGCAGCAGGGTGCTGTTGGCGTAGGTGCAGGCTCCACAGCTCCACCCCTTCCCCACATTCGCTGGGGGGGTCCGGCCCCCCACCGACAACCGACGGGAGGCCAGGAGGGACGCTGGGGAGGCCTTCCCCGCCCAGGACCTCCTCTTCCTCCCCGCGGGCAGCTGGGGGCTTGCAACCCGAATCTTTTTGTTCAGGGGGGCGAAGTCCTCGTCCTCTTCCGGCCCGTCGGGACAAGGGCTACGGCCCCCCCCCGGGCTCTGTCCCTCTCGCTTCTTCACCTCCACATCCCCATGCTCCTCCCCCATCTCAGAAATCGGGAGGGGGGAGCCTTCCCCCTCTGTTCTCCTCCTCTTCATCTTCTCCTTGGACGAGTTCGGTGAGAAAAACGTGCGGATGTCGTGCTGCTTGTCCTTCTCAAACTGCATGGGGGGGGGGGGCGGGGAATGGGGGGGAGGGGGTAATAGCAAAGGCAAGAACAATGGCAGCCATGCAAATCAAAAAAAAGGGTTTTGACAGAGGACACATTAGCATCGCGAGTGTATTATTACGGTCATTATCAATGTTTTTTTTTTTTTTTCCTTTTTCCCCCCACTCTCTAATGCAGCGGTTTCTATAGGTTACAAAATGGCTTCATTATAATACGGCTGATGTAGCTCCTCGAGAAACATTACAGCACTCGATGCTGTTAGCCGCGGCACCGAACGGGGGATTCATTTAAACGAGTCAGGCAGGTCAGAGAGCCTTTCACAGCGTTCGGCTTTAACTAATCTGAATTAACATAACTCCCACGAGCACACAGCCTCGTCCTCTGCAGTTAAAATCCACCACTGAATGTACGAGGCACAGCACAGGCCACCTGTCCTTGTACAGAAGGGTCAGAGACCGTCTTTAGAGCGATGCAAGACCACACTGCGGCTGTAAATGATCTTCCAGCCCAAATGCTGATAAATTAATTCACTCTTTGTAACAGAAAATAACAAAGTTTACATATATATATATACACACACACACATATATACGTATATACACTACCAAACCACAGGTCAGCCCAATTTTCCAAAACAAATCTGAGTTTAATATCAAATTATGATGCATGAGTCTAGAGACCTTCTAGAATCACTTCAATAATTTCTGAAATTCATACACAGCAGAGGTCAGGAAGCTTGGTCCCTGGGACCCAATGCGTTTGATGGCTTTTGTCACAACCGATAGCATGATGAATTAGGGTTGCTGAAAAAAATGGACTTAAATTCTAACATAATGCACAGTGCCATGAAAAAGCATTTGCCCCTTTCCCGATTTCCTCTATTACTGCATATTTGTAACCCTGAATGGTTTCAGATCTTTACCCATCTCACCTATATGAAAACGTTTTTCACAGCACCATATATTCACTAATTCCAGCACAACAGCTTGTAGCCATTTGCTCTGTAAATTAACTCCACCAGTTAGTACCCCTCCCTATGAGCTCATCTGTCAGTCTATAATGGAATCAATTGTTACAAAAATATAACCTCTTGCTCTAAAGGAATTACTTGTCATACAGCACATAACAGAAAATAGAAGTATTAGTTGATCTGACTGATTAAGAGTTCTGGGATGTGAATGTGGAATGTATATTCCTCGTGGCCTACATGGCTATTTCTGTGATATAATACGTGACCTTAAGTATGCAAATCACCCCTTCAGTAGACTTTAAGCATCTTAATTAAGAACAATTAACAGCTCGTTACTCGGCTGCAATTAGGCGGCAATGAAAAGCAGCATACGTAGTGGCTCCCCTGTTTGATTGCGTCTGAAAATGCTTTGGATTTCAGAGAAATTCATTTATCTATTGTTTTCCTTGCACGTGCCCGGGGAATTAGCATGGAACAATCGGAAACATACATGTCAGATTTGTCACTTTCCAGAATTACTTACATACGAGAGCCGCAGCAAAGAGTTTAGTTCGCCACTCGAAATGAACAATAACAGATTATATGGAAATGTGAAAATCAGAAGAAGGGATCGGAAAGAAGAATCTAAAGACGTAATTTGGCTTGGTTACAACAGCCGTTTTGATGAGATGATTCATGCTGAAATGAAGATCCTTTCATTACGATGGCAGGTTATTAAAGTCTGCTTACAAAGTTCTCCTGTTTGAGAATGCAGGGTATCGGAGCCCGTGCTTTTATAACATTACAGTCAGCATGCTTTTGCAAATGGGAAATCAAGAGAAAATCTAACAAAAATTGCTTCCTCTTGTAATGATTTCTCTGTCTACATTTTATAATTATTATATTGATGTTCAGCAGTTTTCTTTAAAAAAAATGTGCACACAAGATGGTTATTAAAACCACACTGCATTGTGGGTATACACAAGCAAGGTTGCACTAGTATTCCACATAAATACAAACTGTATAGCAGATGTAATGGCAGCTTTTCAAAAAAAAAAATTCACTATTAACATTATCCATATAAATACCTAGGTTTAGTAATTAAAACATGTCCCTACTTGGAAACTCGATTGCAAAATGAAGGTCACTGTTTGATCAGTTTTATAAACTGATCCACTATTTGTAATATGTATAGGATTATAGTTTAGTGTTCACAGAGTGAACGGGTAGATTTATCACAGACCAATGGCCTGAATCGGATCTAGTTCTGCTTCTCTCTGGCAACAGGCACCATTTCTGCCGAACCTGTCTGAAAAAAGGCTTTTTTTAAGCATACTTTAGTAAAGCCCCCATTATACCACGGTAAAGTTCATTTACTAATAACCGCATTCTGAATCATAAAAATGTATTGCAGCTCAGCCACTCAAACACATTCCAGCAGCGATTTCCAGCAGAGAGAACCGTGCGAAATAATATTACAAGGATATGTTGCAAATTATAATTTATGCCACCGCCAAACCCCCCCACCCCCGCCCCACTCGCCCCCATCCCCCAACCCCCCCCCCCCCCCCAATATTGGCCTATCCTCAGACTTATTTATAGACCTGACGAAATGAAAATTTTCATACCCAACATATGCTTTAATTCATGCTGTTGCTAGGTTTCCAGAATCCCGTTTTTTTTATGGGTTTCAGAGGTTGGCGGTACAGCGAGCGCTGGATTCACTGCGGGCGGGGCGCGGTCGGACTCACATGGGAGAAGAACACCTCGTCGTGGTCCCCGGCTTCCCGCACCAAAGCCTCACCGGGCGTCCACGCCTGGGCGAAATTCAAGAAGTCCCACTTCTCCTTGTCCCCGAGATCGGCCTTCAGGTACTCCTTCCTCCCGTTCAGGGTGCTGCCAGTGACCGTTTCCTGAAACCATATTATTTTCGACATAAAAAAATGCCACATATTTAAACTTAAAACTAATTTGAAATCCTCTAATTAAATAAAACAGTAAAACAGCAGTTGGCTACCACAGGGGGCCACAAAGCAAACATGGAGTGGTTCTGAGGGAGAAAACAGACCAAATTTACACACTGAATATTTGTTTGATTCCCAGTTAATTCCCAGCGAGCATTCCAAAACGATTATAACGATTCTTGAATTTTGCGCATTCATAAAAAAAAGTTCACTGCTCTATGTCATTCACACACAGTGCATGTTGCAGTATTACACAATAATGGCTGTGTGTGAACAACTGGCCAAATCTTCTTTCCTTTGTACTTCTAAAAAGTCAGTAATGGAAAGACAGCTGTACAGGCAATTGTGCTACTTGAGGCATGTTATCCTGCTTTTCAGCCAAAAGAATAATCCAAGTATTACATTGAAAACTGAAAACATTTTTCAACTGAGCTGTCCTGCAGTAAATTCACATCACATTATATACGTATATAAACAGTCCTTAATAAAGCTGGATATGTATATATATATAATGTTCAGTGGTATTTCCACCTGGGGTGTAAACGAACAAAGACTGTTGCTAGGTTTCACATCTGAAACGACCGTCACCCACGCTCTCATTTCCTGAGTCGAACGCATTTCCTCCTATTAGTTCATTCGCGTTTGAAATGACCTCAGGCACCGCTCGTGTTAACACAGAAGCCTAACTGAACACGTAACGGATCCGACAGCGGCCGACAGACGTGGATACGGTCTCCGGCATCGCCGGGCCACGGAGACAAAAAAAAACAGCGCGGTAGGTAGGGAGAGCCATCTGCAGCATTCACACAGCACGCCACAGCAGACCCTGAGAAAAGCACCCGCTGCATGATGTCAGATTCGCACAGCTCCCAGTGCCAATGACGACAGACATATGCCTGCTTTCAATTAACATCCACCCTTGACTTTGACGTATACTTACATGTTTCTGATTTTTTTTTTTTTTGCTTCAGAAACATAATCATTTGTAAAGTGAAGGAAAAATGTTGAATTTTTGAATCCAGTGCACAGTTCCTCACATGGAGTGCTGACCTTGAGGTATTTTTCCATATGTAGTCATGTTAAAGGGATTCAATGCTGGATTTTTAGCCTGTGTTTACATACAATCAAAGAAGCCTTCAATCTAGCCCGCTCGCTCCTGAGTAACCGACCGAGTCACAGACACGCAAATTCATTAGAAACTACCAGTAAATTTCTCCCATCAGTTACTTGGACCAGACATTAGGCTACACTGTCTGGTTGGGACTACAAACTGAACATGTACAAATAATTTGAAAACACAGGTGCACAAATTTGGCAAAATGTGCGCAAAAAGACAGGTTGCCAGTGCATCATAGACACACCTTAGCATGGTATTATTTTAAGACATTTTCAAGTTAAAAATCCTGCCTAGTACTCCTTTAAGTTATGCAGTATACAGTTAAGGAAAGGTCACACAGCTGTTCAGCCCTTCCCCACCTTCCTGTTGAGCATGCCCCACATGATGGTGTCGAAGGTTCCCTTGGCGATGAGGTAGTGGACGTGCACGGAGCTGGTCTGGCCGATGCGGTGGGCGCGGTCCTCCGCCTGCTTGACGTGACCCGGGTTCCAGTAGAGCTCGGCGAACACCACGTGCGTGGCGGCGGTAAAGGTCAGGCCCTGTGACAGAGGGGGAGGAGTTCCAGGTAGGGGCGGGAGTTAATGTGGGCGGGTTCCAGTGAGTCAACACGTGCTGGCGCAAGCGCGCCCTGTGACACGTGATAGAGGAGGAGGAGTCCCACAGTGGCGGTTAAGTCCGTGACACGAGAGGAGAGGAGTCACGGTTATGGGCGGGGTTAATGTAAGGCCCTGTGACACGCGACAGAGGGGGAGGAGTCCCACGGTTAACGTGGGCGGGGTTAACGTGAGGCCCTGTGGCACGTGACAGAGGGGGAGGAGTCCCACGGTTAACGTGGGCGGGGTTAATGTAAGGCCCTGTGACACGTGACAGAGGGGGAGGAGTCCACTAGGCGGGTTAAGCACTGACACGCGACGGGGAGGAGTCCACGTTATGGGCGGACTCGCACCGAGCATGCGCTGAAGTCACGCGCAACGCGCTATGCATCCCGCTATCCTA
Source organism: Anguilla rostrata (assembly GCF_018555375.3). Classification (NCBI taxonomy): domain Eukaryota; kingdom Metazoa; phylum Chordata; class Actinopteri; order Anguilliformes; family Anguillidae; genus Anguilla; species Anguilla rostrata. The sequence continues at coordinate 32,923,640 of NC_057947.1, read as the reverse complement.
TCCTAACAACGAAGTCACGCGGCAAATAGTCACGGAGTGGAAAAATCAGGCTTATTTTGGCAATCTGAGTTATTTAAATGTTAACAGCTCTTTCTTCAACTTCACGTTTGTGAAGATTCCAAATATAAGATCCCGTGTGAAAGTTCAGTGACTGCAAGTTTGAGCTGGCAAAACAAGGTGAAGAGACTGAAGTGGGGTAAAATACTTTTGCAAACACTCAATTTTGTGCGGGTGCACATGAGGTATATTTAAATATAATTAGATTGATGGTAAAATTTACATTTGAGAAAAAAAAAAAACAGATTTTGTTGAGGGAAATAAAGAGTACAGTTAGGCACAAAAAGCATGAACTAAGAACATGACCCTTGAATGCTGGACTGACAAAAAGCTTGAAATATCCAACCAAGCATTTCCCATACATTAATTTTTACCCAGAAAACACCTCTGTGGCGCTTTAGTTCACATTACAGCAGTTCTGCAGTGCACATTTCCTTCAATACCAGACACTCCATCCCGTTAAAATCAAGTGCTCCTTCCGCGGGAAGTCATTACTGCCGACGCTGTGCAAACAGAACCTTAAGTCTTAGAGCTGAGCGATGCATTAGTGAGACCATTTACAGTGGTGGGGGTGGGGGGGGGGGGTGGGGGCCCCGAAATGCCAGCGCTGTGCAGAAGGGCCTGTTCCAGGACTCTGGGCTTCAGCTCGTTTCTTAGTTACCGTGCGAACGCGCACTGCAGTTACGCGGGAGGGAGAAGAAGAAAAAAAAAAACACACTTTTTTTTTTTTTTACTTCTATTCCAAAAAGTGCCAACAAGTTCTTGATTGGCTCGGTTGCTCTAAGTGGTCATGAAGGACCAGGAGCGCCTGAAGCGATGTTTGGAGATGGAAACATGCAAAGGGAGGAAGAGGCTCATCTCTAAGTAATGACTGAGCAGAGCAGCTCGCTGGGGAGACTGGATGAGGACACAAGTCTAACGTGTCACTGGATAGAGCCACGGCTCCTCGTCCTCCACATCCCCACAGCGGAGCAGTTACTCCTGATTTGTCTCAAACTTGGAGAGTACCTGCGAACTAAGTCCACTAATTACGCGCTCGTTTGCATACGTGGCAGCTCTCCAGATCCTGTACTCTTTTTTCATACCCCTCGTTCACTGCTTTTATTCTTGAGCCGTTATTCAAATGCCCGTCTCAAATTCCCTTCTGTGCCTTTATTTTAATACGCATTTCCACAATTTCCTATTTTGACTCCATTTAATATATTTTATTTTGAATGATTTTTTTTATGTAAAACACATTAAATCCCTTGTGTTAAAAGCACAGCGGAAGTGATAATTATCCTTATTATGATGATGATGATGATGATCATCATCATCATCTTCCTCTGAATTCGGCGCATACCTGTCCTGCAGCCTGAATGCTGAGGATGGCCACCCGCGTCTCCGGATCGTTCTGGAAGCGGTGGACCAGGTGCATTCGCTCGGACGACGGGACGCTCCCGTCGATTCGGATGTACTGCGCCTGAAAAACACCACCGGGCACGGCCCCAAGATGGAGGAGATGTTTCAGGCCAGACCGAAAGACTGAGCCCTAATCAAACTCCTTCTTCAACAGAAAATTCATGAAGCTTAACTATCTGGTATTCATTTTCAGGACGAATGTAAGGCTGAATGTTGATTAATCCAGGACATCTTGGGACTTTACAATGAACCATCAATGCCAGCCACAACCCCACCATACTCTTCCACTGTAATCATCTCATTATGAGCAATCGTCTGGTGATTTGTCGGCCATTTTGAGGAAGTGGTAAATACACTGCTGTTAAGTGAACACTATTACCACAACAGCCTTGCACTCTAAGTGACAGAAACTCCACATATTAACAGCAACTCTCTAAAAATATATAACTGAATGTCATGAAATGTTGTGTTACTTAACCCCTTCGAGTATATCCAAGAGTAGACTTTTACGACCGCATGACCTTTCAAAGGCGGTTTGTTAATCTCACCTTTTCCGTGTTCAGCTCCAAGACAAATTATTGTAGATCACTGCACCGTTGAGAATGTTCAAGGTTTCTGTTTTTAGTCCAATTTGTGTTAATTGGAGAGGATGAATCCGAAAGTGTGACAACGTTACATTCACATGAAGGGGTGTGATCGTGTGCAATTTGCCAGACACTCCCCCCCCCTCCCCGCCCCCCGCCCCCACCCCCTCTTTTAACATCCCTGGCTTACTTCTAATGTGGCACTGTGAAGATTCATTTCCCCCGAGTTGAGGAACTATCTCCAAACTAATCTCGGAACCACGTCAGTAAGTTTTAATGCAAGTACATTCTGCGCCGGAGGTATACGAGGAGTTGTCACTAGATATTGTTTTCTTTATTATTCACAATGAGTGAAATATATCCAAACAGTCTGAAAGGTGTTTAAAAGCACAACAAAACAATGGTCTTGTTTTCATGTGCAAGAAAAATGATTGCGAATACAAACAAACAGGCTGTGTGCCATTGGGGTGATTTGACATGCTAACGTGCTCACTGGCACCAGCGCAAGCTGTATGCCATTGGGGTGACTTGACATGCTAACTGGCACCAGCGCAGGCTGTGTGCCATTGGGGTGACTTGACATGCTAACGTGCTAACTGGCACCAGCCCAGGCTGTGTTTGGCGATTGTCGGCAGCGTGAAGCCCACTGACCTGGCCTGTCAATCACTGCGGAAGCAGAATCCCGTCTTTTCTCAAACCCGTCTGCACGGAGGACTGATCCTCTCTTCGCTCCCTCTTTCCCAGGCGGAGTTAAGAAATGAATCCCTCCATTATCCGCCACGGAGCGCCTTTTCTGCGCCCGGTTCGGGGGGGGTGGGGGGGGCATCCTGCTTCCGAAAGCTCTGGAGCTCCGAAAGCAGGTGTCTCAGCCCGGTGATCCACCTCCCCAATGCCCCCCCCCAGGATCGAACCGCATTAACGAACTTTGCTCAGGCAGAAAAGCGCGGCTCGTTTAAGTCGAGGCGAAGCCCAGCGTTTCCCATCTATAATGCGGGTGACCTGTACAAATGCATTGTGGGGCCTATTTTTAACGGGCGACTGGGAAGCGAACGCGCGGGCAGGTGCTTTGACAGGTTTGCGCGAGCGATGCGGCCGGCCTCGTGTAAAAGGGAAGGAAATGGAAAGACAGCGAACACTCTCTCTCTCTCTCTCACCCTCTCTCACAGCGAGCAACACTCTCTCTCGCTCGCACAGCGAGCGGCGCTCTCTCTCTCTCACAGCGAGCGGCTCTCTCTCTCTCTCTCTCTCCTCTCTCACAGCGAGCAACACTCTCTCTCTCTCTCTCTCTCCCTCTCTCTCTCACAGCGAGCGGCTCTCTCTCCTCTCTCTCTCCTCTCCAGCGAGCCCTCTCTCTCTCTCACAGCGAGCAGCTCTCTCTCTCTCTCTCTCTCTCTCTCTCTCTATCTCTGTCTCACAGTGAGCGAGCGGCGCTCTCTCTCTCTCTCGCTCACACAGCGAGCAGCTCTCTCTCTCTCTCTCTCACATGACACGCGTCTCTCTCTCCTCACAGTGAGCGAGCGGCACTCCCTCTCTCTCTTTCTCTCTCACAGTGAGCGAGCGGCCTCTCTCTCTCTCTCTCTCTCTCACAGTGAGCGAGCGGCACTCTCTCTCTCGGGCCGGGGCGCTGCTGCTGAGGGGGGGGGGTATGACGGGAGACGAGGCGGTAATTACCTTGGCCTGGATGACAGCCTCGGTGCAGGCCTGCAGCATGGCGAGGTGGTGCGCGAACACCAGGAACTTCAGCCGCTCGTTCTCCAGCAGCATGCGGATGTAGTCCTTCACGGCTCCCGCCTGCGGAGGGAGAGAGAGAGACCAGAGCTGAAAACCCATCCGACCGGCGGCCCAAATGGGCCCGTCCCCCGTCCCCCCCCCGTGCGCCAGTCGCCAAAAACGCACGACACGACAGGGCCGTCCTGCAGTCACCGGCTCGGTTTTGGGGTTTGGTAACGGGGGGGGGGGGAGCACCTGCTGTAGCCTCAAGTCAAACAACCAATCCTGTACACACTTGTCACATGATGATACCAACAAACGCTCTGTCATTTGTTTCTGCCTGTGTAGTCACTTTAACTGACAAACCTTGGTAAATGGTAAATGGACTGCATTTATATAGCGCTTTTATCCAAAGCGCTTTACAATTGATGCCTCACATTCGCCAGAGCAGTTAGGGGTTAGGTGTCTTGCTCAAGGACACTTCGACACGCCCAGGGCAGGGTTTGACCCGGCAACCCTCCGACTGCCAGACAATCGGTCTTACCTCCTGAGCTATGTCGCCCCTTCAAGGAAACTAAAGCAAAAAATATATATATTTGGCTTAAGGTAAAAAAAATTTTAAAAAAGAGATGGTGTAAAAACAAGTAGGCTAACGTTGCGTCCATGTTCCAAAACTCTTGCCTCCATCTCTCTCTGCCCCACTTCAGAAAGAAAGCTGCAAAAAAAACTGTCTAAAGCTGCTTCCCTCTGCAGTTTTTACAGCTCGTTTTTTTTTTTATTTAAAAAAAAAACGACAAACATGTATATGTAGGGCAGGACAGTTTGCATTTACAGCTGGACTGGCTCGGAGAGAGAAAGAGAGAGAGAGAGAGAGACCGCGTTTTGACACCAACAGCCAAACTAGTACTTCTACGACAGACTTCTTTTCAATTCATATTCTATACAGCACATTTGCCCCCCAAACACAAAAAAGAAAGAAAAAAACACGGAGGAACCATTTCACACACCGCCTTCCAGGAAAGACCATTGGCATCCCTATACCCACCCAGGGTTAAACAACCAGGGTCAAGGAAAGGCTGACTTTTTCCGCTTGTTTCCCCCGTACTCCAATTTCGCTAACCTTGGTACCGCCCTGGTTCTGCTTGCACGTGGGTTCTGGACCGTGTCTTCCCGTGCTGTACCAGGCACTGCTGGGAAACCTGCTCACTGACTGATCTGGTAGCGTAGGCTTTGTGCCATTGGGGTGACTTGACGTGCTAACATGCTAACTGGCGCCAGCGCAGGCTGTGTGCCATTGGGGTGACTCGACACGCTAACGTGCTCACGGGCTCTAGCGCAGGCCATGTGCTGTTGGGGTGACTCGACACGCTAACGTGCTAACTGGCGCCAGCGCAGGCTGTGTGCCGTTGGGGTGATTTGACGTGCTAACGTGCTAACCAGCCCAGGCTGTGTTTGGCGACTGTCGGCAGCGTGAAGCCCACTGACCTGGCCTGTCAATCACTGTGGAAGCAGAATCCCGTCTTTTCTCAAACCCGTCTGCACGGAGGACTGATCCTCTCTTCACTCCCTCTTTCCCAGGCGGAGTTAAGAAATAAATCCCTCCATTATCCGCCACGGAGCGCCTTTTCTGGGCCCGGTTCAGGGGGGTGGGATCCTGGTTCCGAAAGCTCTGGAGCTCCAAAAAGCAGGCGCCTCAGCCCACTTCAAGCTCACATTGACCGTGTATTAGCTTCCACGGGTTTTTTTTTCAAACCCAGCAAATGAGAACAGTTAACCTACCGCAACCGTCTTTGCCGGGTAAGACAGGGCAGGGGATTACAAGACAGGGCAGGGGAACACGCATACAGTCTACCCTGGGCCTTCCGTAATATCTCATATCTCGCACACACGCACGGGAAATCAGCCACATCAGTTAGTAAGGCATTACATTACATTACATTACTGGCATTTAGCGGACGCTCTTATCCAGAGTGACTTACGCAACTTCTTACATGGCATTTACATCGCATCCATTTATACAGCTGGATATAATATATTATATACTGAAGCAACACTGGCCCTGCCTCCGGGTTTAGCAAACTCGTGAAACAGGACAGGGCATTAGCTGAAAAATCTGAAAATCAGTCGGATCAGCCAGCGAGGCAGTTGGGGCTAGAACAGGCCCCCACCTGCGGGGTTTTCAGCAAACTCATGAAACTTGCAAACAGGCCAGCTCCTATTGGCTCCCGGGACAGCGCAGATCTCAGCTGAGCGCGCGGTCACACGTCCGCTGCGCTCCCACCGCTTTCTAGGCCACCTGATCCAGGATTTAGGCCACCTCCAGCAGATAAACTGGGCTTCTTACCCGGGCTGCCGGCAGCAGCACCCCAGTGTGCTCTCCGGCACGCCCAGTAAAACAAGGGCTACCACTGGCTACTCTCTCTGGCGTATATATCGAAATACGCGGGCTTGCATTTCAATGAAAATCCACCCTTAACTTTTACTCACAAGTACATGAAAGACTTTTTCTTCACTAACTCAGTTTGGCCGGTTGCTATCAGTGTTGAATTCGCCAAACTGTTCGTGAAGAATAAAAAAATTAATTCTTCCTTCTGATTGTTAGTCAAAATTAAGGACAAATGCTGACTGAATCCCAGCCATGGATTGTGCTTTCAAGTCTCTAACGTCCTGTGTTAGAATGATTTATTTATTTATTTATTTTTTTAACTTTCATCTAATAGTCTTAACGTTGGGAACATTGTAAAATCTACACATATATTATGCTAAAAGTGCAATGACTGTAAGTGCTTAATTAATTAGTCTGCACCTGTGTGCCTCAGTTTAATTAATGGTATGTTTTACGATTTACTGAATGGCTGTTTTTCTGTTTTGGTTTATGTCTTTTACACTCCCCTGTTCAATTTTGAGTGGTACCACTAGGTACCCTTCCTGAGTAGTACACTATATACCCTGAGTGATCAACTACAATCTTCATTGAGTGGTACACTATGTCCTTCAATTGAGCAGCATGTACAAACATGCTTACTTTCTGTCTCTCTCTCATACACACACACACACACACACACATGCACACACGCACGCATACACACACACACCTACGCACACGCACGCATGCACGCACACATGCACACACGCAAGGTGCTTAAGCGAAACAGAATTGTTCACCGCACAATTGCAGCAACCACAGAACGGACAGGGGGGGTTGGGCGGGGGCAGGTGGGGGGTGAGGGGGTGGGATAATGACATTATCCAGACTTCAGCGTTCTTTTCTTTTCCCCTCCATCAGCGATTCTCCTCAACGCGCCGCTGAACACCAACATCCCCGCAGCTGCCTCGTTGCCGCCGCCGCCGCGCGCTCACCTGTCACCGCCGGCAACGGGGACGCTGCCGCGCGCGCCGCACGCCACCCCAGCCCGCCCGCCAGCCCGCCAACCCCTCGCCTCGACATGCCGCTGGCACCGCTCGCAGGCGGGCTCTCGGCGACGGTCCAGTGCTTCTAATTACCCAGCAGCCCCGGAAGGTGAAAGGCGCGACCCGAACCCGTGTCTAAAGAGACGCACAGCTCAACGCTTTCATTAGCGCCAGCGCTAAGCTGCGCTAACGCTGCCCAAAGCTCGCAACGTCCTCTCCTCTAAAACAGTTCTACCTGTTCTTTTTCTCTATCTTTATTTTTTTTTTTTTTAAAGGGTCGGCCACACACACCCACACACACATACACCCATGCGCACACACACCCACACAAGCACACACCAACACACCCGCACATACATCTACACACACGCGCGCACACACACACACACACGCACACACCCACACACACACACACACACCAGCACACACACACACACACACACACACACACACACACACACACACACACACGCGCACACACCCACGCACACACACACCCACACACACGTGCACACACACACACAACCACACACCCACACATACACCCACACACACACAGGCACACACGCACACAGAGCCTCTGGGTAATTGGAGACAGATGTTGAGCGTGGTAAAAATACATGCCCGTTTCGATTCGGTTGCTCGCGATTCTCACTTTTAGAAGTGACACTAGACGTGCGGGGCAGAGACTCAATGGTGTGTGCGAAACCTTTCTTCACAAGTTTTTTTTTTTTCCCCGAGCCCCCCTCCCACCCCCCCCCCATCCCCCAGATCTCCGCAGAGCATACCGAGTTAAGAAAGCAAAAAAGAAATGAAACCCAAAGCTCCAAAATTAAATGAAACAACAAAAAAAAAAGATTATTAGGGCAAAGACAAACTTCCTCCTTAACCTCCCACTCTGGGGCACGCGGAACAGAACACCTGCTTCCCCGCCGCTTGTTCCTCAAGCCGTCTAATTCCAGAGCTCATTAACGAAAGGACATACCACAGAGCACATAACCAAACAGCGGTCTTATTCCACTGTAGTAATAAAACTAGATTGTCCTTCATGAACTCAAAAAAAAAAACTGAAAATGATGTAAACTGGTGCAGTTTCTAAAGCCGGACTTCTGTAATGCTTCACTACCTGGTTAAAAAAAAATGTAAAAGTTGGAAACTTGTACACAGCACACCTGCCAGAAAACGTGAAAATATGAATCCAGTGCTCGTGTCTCTTCTTTGGTTTCCAGATAAATTTTAAAGTAACTACAAGGTTCTTCTGCTAAGTTATAATGCTTTAAATGGTCTCGATGAAGAATATTTTAGTGAATTTACTTCTTCACTCTTTACCCCAATCGGTCCGTCTACAGGACGCTCGGTATGGGAAAGCTGCACGACTGCAGGTGAAGCAGAGCGGGGGAGATGGGTCTGGAGCTCAGAGCTCCCGGTGCTGTCGCTCCTGGGAACACGGGTTAGCGGCTCTGAATGCGTTGGGGTGCCGTGAGTGTTGGGGTGCCAGGCGGCATTGTAGCGCAGTGGGTAAGGAGCTGGTCACACCGACGTCGCACCCTTGAGCAATGTACTTAACCTGCATTGCTTCAGTATATGTCCAGCTGTATAAATGGATGCAGTGTAAATGCTATGTTAAAAAAAAGAGAATAAAACAAAGTTGTGTAAGGCACTCTGTATGATAGCCCCCGAATCGCTCCTGGTTCAGGTCGAAGCCACGATGCAACCTTGAGGCACAGATGTATTACCTCACACTTCTGAGCTGCATATTAATATACGCTTGCTTAGACTGTCTGTTTTACCAGCTAGACGATTACCATGAGCTATAATCGGTCCATTATCATTTAGCCTAACTTTTATGGACACCAGGCCAGCCAGTGGAGGATGAGCTTCACCTCTCAGCCGGGTTCATCCCAAGATTCCTTTTTATTTCGCTGGTTTTCTGGGGGGGGGGGCTCAGACGCGGTGTTTTCAGATTTATCTATTTTGCTCCAGACCCTCCTTGTGACAGTGCCTCTGTAAAAAGCGGCATACAAATAGAAGTGAGACGAACTGAGAAAGAGCAGGTTATTTTCTCCGGTTTGAGCCCGGTGTCAGAGGTGGCGAAAAACACTTCATATTTTCCCCCGTTTCTGGCGTGCGTTCTTCGCTCGAGTGTTTTCTGAAAGTGCCGTTAAAGTAAAGTCGAGTTCTCGCAGTTACCATGGAAACCATTTCAGCGGGGGGTGGGGGGGGGTGGGAGATAAAAAAAAAAGTTTCACTGCAACCTGATCGTGCAGAGGAAAGTTTGAGGAAAAACTGAGGAAATGAGAAAAAGGTTGCAGTTGCGTCCGTTGACATCTTCGCGGTGTACCTGCGCAAGTACCCCTGGAGGCCGCGTCCATGGTGACAGCCCAGCGTTGGGCGGATCTGAAACAGGAGGCCCGTTGCCATGGTGAATTTTCCCTTCAAGGCGAGTTCAACACAGAGGCACCACAGTGCGGAAGAAGAAGTTGAAACTGTTTGCTTAACCGGGAGAGTAATATACTCAGGGCTGGCAACACACTGTCAGCAGACCTATCAGCAACCACCACAATCTGTTTAAATCTGCTTTCCAAATCAACAAACAATTATCTGTATTTTTTTTAATGTCTCTCTGCATCCCCCAACTCCTGCTCTTTGTTTATGAATAAGCAAATACACTGTCCAGATAAATTTCTTACAAAAGCCACAAAACTAATTAATTAAGGCTTTTACTTTTTTTCTTTTTTTTACCAATTGGCCTCTGCCTCCTTTGAGAAAAACACAGCGCCTTCGCATGGGAAAGTTCTCCATTCTGCATTGTGTATCTATTTGACTAATTAATACTTTTATAAATATGTCCTTACATAACCAGGATGCCAGCTCAGCACCGGAGAGCAAAATGAAGCGAATCTCATCATCTCTCCGTCTCTGCAGCTGAGAGTGGTCCCTCCCCACAGAGTGACAAGCCCCTGAGAACCAGGCGCCATGCCGCGCAGGGATAGGCCGGAGGCCACTGGAGCGGCGCACCCGATTGGCCGCCGTGGCGCGGGTACCTTGGCGATGGCCGTCTGCTTGTACATGCGCGTGACGAGCCCCATGACTTCGCCGAAGGGGTTGGCGTCCGGCCCGGCCCCCGAACCCAGCCTCCTCATCAGCCTCTCCCATTCCTCGAAGCTGGCGTGGGCTTCCTGCGAGGGGCGAAGAAGAGGAACCGTTTTTATCCCCCTCCTCCAATTTTCTCTTTTTCGTTTTCTTTCTCTCTTTTTTTTTTTTTTTTTTTTGTTTGAGCTATAAAGGGCAGAACAATTAATGGAACCGTGAATGTTGGCCTACTTTCCCTCCACTCGCTCGCGAAAGAAAGAAAGAAAGGAGGGAGGGAGGGAGGGAGCAAGGGAGGGAGGGAGGGAGGAGAAAAGGGAGAAAGAAAATTCCCAAAGACGCTCGTCCTCTCGCACCGCGAAAAGAAAAAACAAAAAAAAACGTCTGGTGGGTCACATGGCCTGCCCAATTATAGAACGCTTGTGACAACCTGGGGGCGAAGATGGAAGCTCTCCGCACCAGCACCATAAATCACAGGCAGATAGTTCGCTCTCTCAAGGTGAAACGCGAGGAGTGCTTAGGGAAGTCAGAAAGTCAGGAATTACACAGGAGGAACTAGGCCATGGAATACCCAGACTGCGCAGAAACCCACACTGTGGAGTGGGAAACGGAGGGGGAAAAATGCGCCGTGCATCGATCTGAAGCTATCGTTACACTGACATTACATTTATGTGCATGCGCTTGATGTGCATAAACACCACAAAAGTTAATAATTTATTAAAAAATAAATAAATAAAAAAAGAACAAAGGAAAACTACTTAAGGAAGTGTCACATCATTAGGTTTCAAAAATGTGGTAAGAGCAAGTTATTGAGTTATTGCTTTTGTGTGTAATTATGGATGGGTCCATTAGCGCAACACAATTATCTTTTCCTATGACATTATGAAGAAGGGTGAACTTCTGCGTTTACGGATGCATAGCCGTATGTGTGCACACATGCACGCGTGTGTGCGTGTTTCTGTGTGTGTGCAAATCTACAGTGTGTGTGCACACATGCACGCGTGTGTGTACGTGTTTCTGTGTATATGTTTGTGTTTCTGTGTATGTGTTTGTATGTGCAAATCTACAGTATGTGTGCACACACGCACGTGTGTGTGTACGTGTTTCTGTGTATGTGTGCAAATCTACAGTATGTGTGCACACATGCACGTGTGTGTGTACGTGTTTCTGTATATATGTGCAAATCTACAGTATGTGTGCACACATGCACGTGTGTGTGTACGTGTTTCTGTGTATATGTGCAAATCTACAGTATGTGTGCACACATGCACGCGTGTGTGTACGTGTTTCTGTGTATATGTGCAAATCTACAGCATGTGTGCACACATGCACGCGTGTGTGTACGTGTTTCTGTGTATATGTGCAAATCTACAGTATGTGTGCACACATGCACGCGTGTGTGTACGTGTTTCTGTGTATATGTGCAAATCTACAGTATGTGTGCACTCATGCACGTGTGTGTGTACGTGTTTCTGTGTATGTGTGCAAATCTACAGTGTGTGTGCACACATGCACGCGTGTGTGTACGTGTTTCTGTGTATATGTGCAAATCTACAGTATGTGTGCACACATGCACGCGTGTGTGTACGTGTTTCTGTGTATATGTGCAAATCTACAGTATGTGTGCACACATGCACGCGTGTGTGTACGTGTTTCTGTGTATATGTGCAAATCTACAGCATGTGTGCACACATGCACGCGTGTGTGTACGTGTTTCTGTGTATATGTGCAAATCTACAGTATGTGTGCACTCATGCACGTGTGTGTGTACGTGTTTCTGTGTATATGTGCAAATCTACAGTATGTGTGCACTCATGCACGTGTGTGTGTACGTGTTTCTGTGTATATGTGCAAATCTACAGTATGTGTGCACACATGCACGTGTGTGTGTACGTGTTTCTGTGTATATGTGCAAATCTACAGTATGTGTGCACACATGCACGCGTGTGTGTACGTGTTTCTGTGTATATGTGCAAATCTACAGTATGTGTGCACTCATGCACGTGTGTGTACGTGTTTCTGTGTATATGTGCAAATCTACAGTATGTGCACACATGCACGCGTGTGTGTACGTGTTTCTGTGTATATGTGCAAATCTACAGTATGTGTGCACACATGCACGCGTGTGTGTACGTGTTTCTGTGTATGTGTTTGCATGTGCAAATCTACAGTATGTGTGCATGTACGTGTCCGTGTGTGCATACGTACGTGCGCGCATGTGTGTGTATGTACGTATGTACTGTATCTATGCGTGTGTGCACAAGTGTGTATTTTTGCGTGTATGTGTATGCACGCAGGTGTACGTGTGTGTGTGTGCGCTTGCGTGCATGTGCGCTCGTGCATGTGTGTGTGCATGTATGATAGAGAGTGTGTGTGTGTGTGTGTGTGCGTGTGTGTGTGTGTATGATAGAGAGTGTGTGTGTGTGTGTGTGTGCGCGTGTGTGCATGTGAGCATGTGAAATGACAGGCTGTGATTTATGGCAGGGGGGAGGCAGGTGAGCAGTGTTTGAGGTGCTGGGGGGGGGGGGGGCTGCTCGTTACCATCAGCACACAGAACAATGGGCCGGCTGAGACAATGCTCTGTGCCCCGAAATAAATCGCCCAAAACCGTGCCTCTTCAGCACAGACCTGCACATTTAGGAGACCTGCCCACCCGAGGTGTGTCTCAGTACCCACTCCTGTTTCATTTCTTTATGGATACACACATGACCCAGTCTGTGGTTTATCTCTGCACTGGTGCTAAGCAAACCCGGGATCCTGCAGATGAGGGGGCGGATCAGGAAAAAAATGCATTTCGTTTGTTTTAAACCGCATTCCAAAATCCTACATTTCTATTCTATCGCACCTTCTCCTTAGTGCCAAACAAAGGTTTTTTTTTTTAAAGGAATACATATGTTGCATGCTTCAAATTACTCAAATCTACGAAAAAAAATCAACCTGCCTGTCAAGCACTGTAATTATATCCAAACGTGAAAAGCAGTGCATTTCTGTGATATTTCACTGAACAGGCGGTGAGCCCACAGACAGCTATTCAATGCAAATGATGAAATTGACGTTTTCGGGCTTTGAAAGGGAAAGCGAGAAAATGTCAGGAGCAAAAAAAAAAACAAAAAAAAAATGTGTGATAAAATGATAATTAGTGTTAATCTGATACCATTGCCTAGCAACAGAGAGAGGGCAGTAACAATGAGGTAATGGGGATCTATATTTAGCTGGCCCCCCCTGGTGCCTGTACTCCCGGGCACCCCGTGGAGGGGGGGGGAGGGTGAAGTGGGGGGGGGGGGGGGGCGCGTACCTTGGCTCCGTCTTTGGGAAGGTCGAACGGGATGCGCTGGCGGATTTTGGGGGGGAGCTGAGTGAGGACCTGGGCTTTCAGCCTGCGGATCATGATCTCGCTCAGGCGCTGGTGCAGCTCCTCCAGGTGGGACGCGCCCCGACAGTCCCACTGCCGCCGGTTCCCGAAAAACCTGGGGGGGGCGGGGCAGAGTGCAAACATGACACAACATCACCACTGAAATGGCACATCGGTCATGCGAATGGGAATCATTCCGAAAGGCTCTCTCTTTTGCTGAATTTTTAAAAATGTCTAAATGAAAATCCTTCATCCATTCAGAAGGTATAATCTGAACAGAAATGCTCATGAGCAGCTCACAATTCATAGCTTCATATCAGAAAATCTGACTAATTGACCCATTTACTCCACACTCATCAAAAGTATTGCGTTTATACAGCTACAAAAACAGATGACATTGGGAAGGGGTGCAAGGCAACATGTCATATGTGCAGCTGCTACAGCTACGGAACAGGTGTACACGCGTCAGAGAGATCAACAATTTACGTGCGATTCAATTAATTACAGGCGAATTGTTGATCTTCGTGCAGATTTGCACCTGTGTTGTAGGCGTGGCAGCTTTCTACAGTCCATGTCGATTATGGCTAAAGGTATTTAATCTGATTCACATGATTCATGAGGAGGTGACCAAGCCAGGTCAGGACAGTCGCTCTTTCTATTAAGAGGCCAGTCCGCACCCCAGAGTTTAATCCAGGCAGGAGCACAGCTGTTTCTTCCATGTCTGGATAGCGTAGCTTCCTCTGCTGCAGAGAGAGTTCAGCGAAGGTACGATTTCATTCTGCGGCGATTTCTAACAAGCCTGCAATTTTAACTATAAAATTATTGATTTAAAATGCTTTCCAGTACATGAAACATCAAACTACACAAACGAGTGTGCTGCATAATTAATCATTACAACTGGCTTATAATATCAGGGGTTGAGCTAGATTCTTAGATGTAATATTATACCAAGATACTGGGACCGAACACAGACTTCTCATTGCACAGCTTGAATTTATTTTTTTTATTTTTTTACAAGATATTTGTTTTTTTAATAGTCCATTGTGTCCTAGTGTTCCTATATGTTGGGTATGAGTAAGAATATTACTGAATTAGAATCTGTTGTTGCCCACTGAGGATATGCTCATAATGTAATTCAATGCAATGTGGCCATTTCTACAGTTATTGTATGTAACTGCACACCACCCTTTAGAGTGTGCCTCAGGCCCTATATCATTAGAAACACAACTGTAGCTTAATCTCAAATACTTCATTAAACTGTGAATGTATACATATCTAAAAACGCATATGCGGTATACAGAATACATACGTATCCATGCATGTACGAAGAACATACTGGTATTATCCAACTTGCATGACTATGCAAACAACCATTCTGAATGTATATTAAGATTATTTTTTTAAAAGGGTAACTTATTTGTGGGTTACCCTTTAATTTAAATTAACAAAAGGTTTTTAATTCAAAAGTTCAAATGCCATTTACACTACTGAAGGACATCTGAAATGTATTTTTTTTTAACATACACAACTACGTCAAGGAAAGAAGGTATAAAAAATAAATTCAGGTGCTCTGATGCAAATGAAATTTTCATTTTTTTTAAATATCACAGATTAAATGCAATACCCAGGTGAATTTAATTACCCACAACTTTTAAATCTGTTATTGAGAAAGTTCATCCCTCAGAGTTTACAAGTTGAATCAACAACTGATTGATGAATTATAACATTTACGCTTAATTAGATCACTGATCTCTTGATGGATCACATTCATTAATACTTGCTTACAGTTACAAAACATACGGGAAATGTCAATCAGTTTAACAGGGCAATCAAGCAATTATCAGGTCTGGTATGATGTCAAGTAATTTGTCAAATGGAAAGACTCACTGTGAGCAAACCTAATTTTTATAATATATCTATCCTCCAGGCAAAAAACAAAAAACAAAGTCAAAAGCGAGTTATAAATAATAGCTGTGAGAATGACTGCACACCTGGATATAAGGGAATGCGACTCATTCAAAGATAACGAGGAAACGTGTACCTGTAATGAGCATTACAGTATTTTTTGGCATAGTCCGACCACGTTCCAAATCTTCTGGGATACAGAGCGTCGATCTGCATGAAAAGCTTTAGAGAGAAAGACAACAGAGAAGTGACTTTAGGAAAAACTAAGACACAGAGAGATGCTTCTGCTATGGCACCGTCACTGAATTAACTCCAAAGCCTGAAAGTCTCAAATAGAATGGAAAAAAAAAAAAAGTTCTCTCTTGAAAAGATAATCAGATATTGAGTCGGCTTCAAGCAGCCTGGAATATCAAATGCACTCCTCATTTCTACTTTTCCTTTTTTTATGGGGGTGGGCATGTGCGTGAAGACCTGCAGCTCTCTCTCTCACACACACACACAGACATACACACATAAACACACACACAGACACACACACATACGTACACAAACACATATGCACACATACACGCATGTACTCACGCTCGCACACACATGCGCACACACACACACACACACAGACACACACACATAAACACACACACACACAGAGACATACACACATAAACACACACACACACACACACACACACACAGACACACACATACGTACACAAACACATATGCACACATACACGCATGCACTCACGCTCGCACACACATGCGCGCACACACACACACACAGACATACACACACACACAAACACACACACACACATAGAGACACACACACACACACACATGCACACAGAGACATACACACACACACACAAACACACACATGCACAGAGACATACACACACACAAACACACACATGCACAGAGACATACACACACACACACAAACACACACATGCACAGAGACATACACACACACAAACACACACATGCACAGAGACACACACACACACACACACACGCACACAGAGACATACACACACACACACAAACACACACATGCACAGAGACACACACACATACACACACACATGCACACAGAGACATACACACACACACACACACACACACACACATGCACAAACACACACATGCACAGAGACACACACACACACACACACACACATGCACACAGAGACATACACACACACACACACACACACATGCACAGAGACACATACACACACACACACACACACACACACACACACATGCACAGAGACACATACACACACACACACACACACACACACACACATGCACAGAGACACATACACACACACACACACACACACACACATGCACAGAGACACACACACACACACACACACACACACATGCACACAGAGAGACACACACACACAGACACAGACACATGCCACACACACACACATGCACATGAGAACACACGCACACCCCACACACACACACACACACACATGCACACAGAGACATACACACACACACACACACACATGCACAGAGACACATACACACACACACACACACACACACACATGCACAGAGACACATACACACACACACACACACACACACACGCACAGAGACAGACTCACACACACACACACACACACACAGCACAGAGACACATACACACACACACACACACACACACACACACACATGCACAGAGACACATACACACACACACACACACACAAAAAACACACACACATGCATCGAGACATACACACACACACACACACACACACACACACATGCACAGAGACACATACACACACACACACACACACACACACACATGCACAGACACACATACACACACACACACACACACACACACACACACACATGCACAGAGACACATACACACACACACACACACACATGCACAGAGACACATACACACACACACACACATGCACAGAGACACACACACACACACATGCACAGAGACACACACACACACATGCACATGCACAGAGACACATACACACACACACTCCACACACTCGCCGTGTGAATGCGTTTGCCTCTCGCTGAATCGGCTCCTTAAGAGCAGAGCTTCTCATATCTGAGGAGGCCGATTCATTGGCCACGACCATCATACCTCTTTCAGACGCTGCCAACGTCTGGACAAAAACCAGCATTTTTCATTCGCACGAACTGAATTTGTTTGCCAATCACATCCTTTTTCCGCAAAAATAACAGGTGAAATATTTTGCTACATCAACCCACAAATAGAGATACACTTGATAACACACATTGCCAATGAAGAAGGTATTAGAGCTTGTACAGTAAGAAAAATGAGAGGAGTAACATCTTTCTCTATCTTGATGCTCTATGGCAGATGTAATGCCTTTCAACACTGGTCTTAGCATAAAAACTGGACTAAAAATGGAAGATCGCTGCACTACAGAATTGCACCCGAGAGGTTCACAGAGGTTAAATATATATGCCTATAAAATATTAAGGGAGACAAAAACACACATTGCTCATTCAAAAAAAACAAAACTGCCAATTTTATCCCCCCCTCCTGGCAAGATGCAATTTAAAACAGGTTTGCAAAAGCATTTAAAAATTCAGTGAGTAAGACAGCTTTAAATTGCATGTGACAATTTGAATACAAATGCTTTAAATTAGAAGCACACTATTCCAAATGTCATATGACTGCTCACGGAATTCAAATTTTATTACACTTTCTAATGTCGCTGTATACTTGCAAATTGCATTGCTCTAAATATAGCGAATGCATATGAAGTGTTAATTATTTTTTTATAAAAGACTACGTCAATTCAGACTAAATATGAAGTTTGAATAAATTGGGTAAATCACAAGGTTTAGGTGTTCTTGCTCCCAGGGATGATTAGATTCATTTAAAATGTTAGAAACAAAACAGAACTGCCAATAGAACTTTGTTGTTTGTAATATATGAAGACTTTTGCAAGTACTGCACATGATTTAAAACGGTATTAAAACATCTGTCTATTTTTTCACCCTCTTATATTCAGGAAATTTTTTTAGTGCCTCACAGAACAAGTGTGAAAAAGCAGCTATGAAGGTCCATGGGAATACGACTTTTTGTGGAAATTAACCAAATACTTAATATACATTTCTCTTATCCGAGTTTTACATTTCAAACAAGTATCTGAATATTCAGATATACATTTACATCCCCAGAGTCCATGCACCAGAACTCACCACACTGCTCAAGGGATAAGAACTGGAACTGGCTACTTTCATCCCCGAGTCATTACAATAGCCAAAAATATTAATCAAATAAAAAAAAATTTTAAAAACCCTGCTGGTCTCACTGTATGATTTGCCCGCTCCACTTGTGCTGTGCTGTTGATGTCAGCTTCAGTGAGCATGAGATATGTAATAATGACCCAAAAAAAGGAAAAACAAGTTTTTGGATAAAAGCACTATATAAATGCAGTCCATTTACCATTTAAAGCATTTTTTTTATTTTAAAGGCATGCTAACGTAGCGTGAACGTTACCTCTTCGGGACGCCCGAGCGCCGGCGTGCCCGTCAGTAGTATCGCCCGCCGCGCCCGCTGGACCAGGGGCACCAGGATCCTGCTGCGGGCCGCGTTCCTCGACTTCAGGTAGTGGGACTCGTCCACCACCACCACCCGGAAGCTCTGCCTGGTGAGGGCGTCCACCAGGACCTGGGCATCGGTGGTGAGGAGCCCGTACCCCAAAACGGTGACCTTACTGCTGCTGATCCCCCTGTGGGACGTCCACACAGGATTAGTGCCCCTGCATGTTTAGAGGCTCACAGGTTAAACAGCATTGTTTATTTGTAGGGAAACGTTGAGCACTAAGGTGCCCTTTAGTGGTAGGAAAACGGCGAGCATCGTTGGGCTGAATGGCTTGTTCACATTTATGTTATGTTACGTCATGTTATGTTAACATGTAATTTAAGGCATTTTGGCAGGATTTACTGGCTGTGGAAGAATGCAAGCGATGGAGTTCTCGGCATAATGTATGGAACTGCTGAAATTACTGCGCTATCCATTCCAGCAGGCAACTGAGATCCAAACTAAAGGTTACCATGACAGCGATCAGCAGGTCAGCTGTATTCGATGCTGAAATTCAGAGGAAGGAAGATTTCTATGGCAACAACAACACTCCTCCAATTTGTGCGATTCTTTCTTTAGAACAAATACTAATGCTTTAGACGCTGTAATAATTTGGACCAATCAAAGGCAAGCAGCCACCTGAGAGCTTCCACCCAATTAATTTTCCTTTAACTGGCAGTTTATACAGGAAACACACCAGCTTCTAGACCGCTTCATAATGTGGACAGTCTTATATGAACGATTTACACATCCAAACTAGGGATGTAAACGATTGTCAGTGGCAAGAAAACACATGGTGAATGTTAAATAATCAAAAATAGTTCTTTATTTTTTTAAAATTTATTCTCAAACCGTTCAAAACAAAAGATCACCGTATGTTACCTAGGCTACGGCTCTGAGTGGGTAATAGAGGGGGTGGGCGGGGCTTGTTGTCGCTCACTTTACTTTACTGTCGGTTGAAAAGATGGCCGGAGCGCTATGCCGAATGATTTTGAGAAGCTCACTGAAAACACTGTTCAGTGCGAAACACGCGCGGCCAAATTCGCACACCACATGTGGACACCTGTGCTGATAACCCACTTCCCAGCCATGGGATCAGAGCAGACGAGCACCCGACTCTAGAGTGAGACCCCGGGGAGACAGCGGTCGAGCGGAATCCATCATTTTAACTGCTGAGATGAATGTGAAATGCATACTCCCAGTAAGCGCGGAAAGGGTTTCGGGACCCACTAGCGCTTTCTGAGCCCGAATATACTCTGAATGTGTACTGCTGCGCGAAGAACCATCACAGCTCATAGCGAAGCGGCCGCCTCTCTCCGCGCCATTCTATCAAAGTCTGACAACGTTGTGATAACCATCTATGTGTGGACAGCGCAGACCGCTCAGCCTTACACTCTGAGCCTTATACTGAGACTGTAACTTGCCACTTCGCTGAAGACCTGTGCAGTCAGTGAAGAAGCATTCTCATCTTTTTGTAAAGAAATATAGCGATGCTTATTTTTATATTTGAATCTGCACTGTGATCTGCGCTGATTCAGGCAGTGGTGTGTTTTTATTAGCGGTGTCCTACATCAAACGGTTATAAAAACCGATCTGTCGGTTATTTCCCTTCTCAGACGGCAGCTAGTCCACGGTCAAAAACGAGCGTAGTTCGCGTCCCCCGATTCAAACCCCGAAATCCACACGATACTCGAAGCGGTACTTTTTACGCCGTTACAGTAATATTACATGGAATCATCCTTGAAATTATACCGAAGAAGGATGGCGTAAGTACACATCATCAAGCCCTCTTACGCAGTTATACGTCCCAGGCCGGGGCTGTGGCTCCGATGCCTCCAGACTGGCTTTCGTATCGCTGAGGCATCGAGGAGAGGAGAGAGGTGTCAGATAGTTTTTTTTGGGGTGTCTGAGGATTTGTCTCAGACGCCCGGTTTCTCCCCTATCTT
Source organism: Anguilla rostrata (assembly GCF_018555375.3). Taxonomy (NCBI): domain Eukaryota; kingdom Metazoa; phylum Chordata; class Actinopteri; order Anguilliformes; family Anguillidae; genus Anguilla; species Anguilla rostrata. The sequence goes on along the minus strand of NC_057947.1, from coordinate 32,902,559 downwards.
CCGCCCCCCCCCCGCCCCCCCGGACCCCACAAAACAATTTCCTCAAGTAGCCGAACACCGCGCCGCACAGGCCCGCACGCCTCAGAGTCATAAAAAATTTACCAACCCACGACAACAACAAGAGATCGGGCTCTCTCTCTCTCTCTCTGTCTCTCAAAGGAAATGGCATGAAAAAGGGGGGATGGTGGGGGGGGGGGGTATGAATTTCACATGAGCCTCCTGCGCCAGCGGTTTCAATACTAATGTCGTGCTTATATTTGTGACGACGGGAGCTTGTGGCCACAACCGTTAACATTCGAGGACAGGGGCACGTGAATGAGGACGGGAGAGAGGTCTCTTCTCCACTCAACTCGCTGCCTGCCTTTCACTCTCCCTTTACAGGAGCACACAGATCCCGCATCGTTTAGGACGGACGCGTTCCCGTCTCCGGGATCCTTACCAGTCAGGCGATGTGACAATCGCAATGACACGCGCTGCGCTGAGATGGAAATTCAGCTCGACGCCAACGCGCAGGCAATGCAAACCGTTACCCCCAGCTCTCTGCGCACCATCCCTCCCATACCACGTCGGATTCCAGCACAGTGTACTTTTAGTGCTGGGTAATACGCTTACACAATGATACGCAGTAGATGCATTACAGCATATACAGGAATAGATTTCCATATAGATCTACATTTGCACGCAATTCAGAAACAAAACTTAGGTAAGGAAGTCAGGTAAGGCCGATTAAAATACATTCATAATGTATGTGTTTATACCTACAAATTCGCATTGCAACCACCTATAGGAAATAGGAAATATAGCTTAAAAATAATAATAAACTTCAAATATTTGAATTGTTTTTCCAAGAATGTTATCAACCCTGTAAGTGAAGGAGTGAAATCCTCCAGTTTAAATGGGGACACTTACGACACGTCCATCTTGTTCTCCACCAGGTGAATGTCCCCTGGGCTCAGCTCGGGGATCCACTTCTCCATCTCCTCGATCCAGGGGTATTTGAGAGAGGAAGGGACCACGATGAGCAGCGGCCACTCCTTCCGGTACAGGTAGGCCACGGAGATGGCCTGGACCGTCTTTCCGAGCCCCATCTGCGATAACACAAATCAATCAACCAATCAAAGCCCCTTCTGCCATAACACAAATCAGTCAACCAATCAAAGCCCCATCTGCGATAACACAAATCAGTCAACCAATCAGAACCGTCTTTACGAGCCCCATCTGTGACAACACAAATCAGTCAACCAATCAGGACCGTCTTTACGAGCCCCATCTGTGACAACACAAATCAGTCATCCAATCAAAGCCCCATCTGTGATAACACGAATCAGTCAACCAATCAAGACCATCTCTCCGAGCCCCATCTGAGATAACACGAATCAGTCAACCAATCAGGACTGTCTTTACGAGCCCCATCTGCGATAACACAAATCAGTCAACCAATCAAAGCCCCATCTGCGATAACACAAATCAGTCAACCAATCAGGACCGTCTTTCCGAGCCCCATCTGTGATAACACACATCAGTCAACCAATCAGGACCATCTTTACGAGCCCCATCTGTGACAACACAAATCAGTCAACCAATCAAAGCCCCATCTGCGATAACACGAATCAGTCAACCAATCAGGACCGTCTCTCCGAGCCCCATCTGAGATAAAACGAATCAGTCAACCAATCAGGACTGTCTTTCCGAGCCCCATTTGCGATAACACAAATCAGTCAGTCAGTCAACCAATCAATCAACAAGTCTATCAAAACATAATCAACAGCCTGTTTTTACAGCCATTTCCTCACGTATTATTCAAGGGAAGTCATGTTAACAGAATGTAACCAATGCATGCTAGTAAACTATATATGATTTTACATTGGACAACTTAAATTATTCACACACAAATAATGAATAACATGTTAGTATGATCTTACCTCATCTGCAATCATACACCTGAAGAAAAGAAAAATACATTTTTAATGCATGTGTCACACAGTATATTATATATATATTATACAAGTGTTCTTTCAAGTGTCCTACCATACAGACAAAAATAACTGAAATAATTAGTTTATATCTGTATAAAGAATTATCATACTGCAGTCTGATATTTTGCTAAATTATTTATAATTAAACATAATACTTGAGTTTTATTTTTAAAACTGGCTAACAAGTTATGTAGCTTTGTAGATCTATGTATAAACATGCATACTTTGAATTTGTTTACAAAATATATTATTTGGTATGGATAGTGAAATTGTATCGTAAGATCTTACATATATCTGTACATTCATATATCAAAAAATTGATACATTCAAAATCTTCATGGAGCAAAGATGGCTATTAAGTCAGCAGCTAGCGAGCGATACCAACAACAACTGCACAGCAACAATCTCCATGGAAACATGTAGCCACAGGGCTGTACAGTGCTCCCATTTTAGGAGCATATAATGTGTGTCAAACTAAACACATTATTTAGGAGCTCATGTACTAATTGGGATGCGTTACTGTCCTCAAAATTTTTCCAACTTAGGAGCATGTGTGTTCCTTGGAAAAAATATATATGCGTGGAGCCCTGAGCCTATATGCATGTATAAATATTAAGAATATATTGTACATAAATGAAATATGTGCATTTGACTATTTGAAAGCAATCATACATATCCTCCGTTTTCAAATAATATAAATTGAATTGTTTCCTAATGGGAAACAATAGTCGTTAAGCACTGTTTTATTGACCTTTATACAAATCAATTATTACACATTTATGTATGCTTTTACCAGTGGCAGATCAATGTATTCTAGACCACTGGAACAATTCACTGACCATATGAGGAAAGAGCAAAGCTTCAAAACAAACTACCACTGCAAGACTGATGTCACCAGCCGTGCAATGGTAGTTTGTTCTGAGGCTGTAAAGTTGGATGTTGAGTTGTGGTTCACGTTAAAAGGCAAACTGTTCGCATACCGCTCACAGGCGCAAGCCAACGCTGACTTTAAATATCAAGGCGTATTATCCCTAATGCGTCACGAATAGATATTGGCAAATATTTCCCCGCGAGCTCCTTAACAAAGGAAATAACTTCTATACCTCCTCCCTTTCAGTTAGGCTAATGCCAAATAACTCTAATCCATGTTAAGGTTAATTAAATGACAGAGAAAGAAAGCAATCTTGAGTGAGATTTCCTTCCTGAACTTTGGAATCCAAACAGTACAGAATGGTAAATGTCATCTTGTTCTCATATTCGAGTGTGTTCTTGCTTTTTTTTCTTCTTCTTCCCCTTCCCCCCCACACCAAACCTCATAATTTCAGATACTAATGAGAAACATCTGATCTTGATCAGGTTTTAACTTTCGTCGGTTCCAAGTCTGCTTTATTGCAGACATTTTTAATAAAGCGAGATTTACAGAATTGTGTTTGCCGTCGAATAGAATCGCTCCGTGCGCACCATAAGCGAGCTCAAGACACCCCCAGAAGAGGAACCTGTCAGTGGAGTGTGGGTGAAATTTAAAATAACGGAAAACTTTCAAAACCCCCGGGGGAGACACACTGACGCCACGTAACTGTGAATAATATCCACTGTCTTCAGGAAGTGTCCCGAGGACGCAGGAGAACGTTTAAATATTCCTTTGCAAAATACGTGATTATGTGAGAGGAGAAAAAAAAAGAAGTTCTTCCCGTTACATTTATTTAGTCCACAGTAATCATTAACAATTTAGAGTATACAACAATAGGAAAGAGTACAGTGTATTAATAGACAAAGTACACACTCACATTCATGGAAACCATAGGATAGGTAAGGCAAAGGAATAATATCGGTAAATAATCAAATATAAAAACCCCGTTGATCGGAAATGTGTCCATTTCGACTGCAGCAGACGCTCTCTGATGGCATGCTGCCACAGTCGCAAAAATGACACTTTTTGGGGAAAACTGAGACGACGTGTGCCTTTTCCCGCGCCTGTGGCGGACACCCCCCCGCCCCCCTCAATTAATGGGATTGAAATGACTGCAGGAGGACCGGGGAACAGGAGGAACTGCAGACACGGGACCGGGAGCCAATGACAGCTGCCTGCCAGGCACGGCTCTCCACAGGAGCCCGCGCCCATCCTCCCATTAACGCAGCCGCAGGCCCCTCTCCGCAGCCTGCGGAAGGTTCCGGCGCTTTCCGTACATTCTGTCCATTTCACGCTGATGAAGGCACCGCGCGAGGAACACGTCTGATTTACAGATTAGAGATAACGGAACGTTGAAAAATAAAATGCATTAATATGTCAGTAATAAGTTGAGACTTTTATTGCGTTTTTGTGTTCCCCTTTTACATTTATTTACAGTCTAGTCTATTCATAGTCAGTAATTAAGTCAGTTACTGCATTAAGAAAGAAACACATTTGGCTGCACATATCCAGGGGAATCGCACAGTGGGCTACGAAATGAATAATATCGGCACTTAAAGCTAAAAATTGGGCGTTTAATTACAGTTCTAGAAATTTGAGGTTTGGTGGCTTCCGTAACTCGAAGCATCCATTTCTTTAGGAGATGGAAACTCATCTCTCTAGCAGACCCATGATGCATCTAGTTAAGAATCCGCACAAGAACTGTGCTGTTCAGAGAAACTGCTCTTCAGATAAACATAGCTGGTGGCGGATATACGCTGTCAAACACTCAATTATATGCAACACTTGACCTGACCCTCAATCGAAAACTTTCCCCAGCAGATCAGGGCGTATCATTGACAGGTAAATCATTTTCAATTAATATCAACACCCGAAGCGTAGTCATTCACAAAATCCTTCAGCAAACAAATTACATCGACAAAGATCTTCATTACAATTAGTTTTTTTTTTCCCTACCTTTTCAGTTTTGCAATTACATTTCTGGCAGGGATCGGAAAATCAGAGCTGACAGTTTTATTAACTCCCGTTGCCCGGGTTACAACCTTGGCCTGTTTCATTTTACTCTACAGGGCAGCAGTGCTTCATTCACCCCCACCTTTAAAGTTGTCCCAAACACAGAGGTTGGGCTGGTTTGGTGGCCTGAGAGAGCATGTGAGTGTGAGGGTGTGTGTGTGAGGGCGTGTGTGTGTGTGAGAGAGTGTGTATATATATATATATAGTGTGTGTGTATGTGTGTGAGAGAGTGTGTGTGTGTGTGTGTGTGTCTGTGCATGTCTGTGAGTGTGTGCGTGTGTGTGTGCGTGTGTGAGTATGTGAGTATGTGAGTGTGTGTTTGTGAGTGTGAGGGTGTGTGTGTGAGAGAGTGTGTATATATATATATAGTGTGTGTGTATGTGTGTGAGAGAGTGTGTGTGTGTGTGTGTGTCTGTGCGTGTCTGTGAGTGTGTGTGTGTGCGTGTGTGAGTATGTGAGTGTGTGTTTGTGAGTGTGTGTGTGTGTGTGCGTGTGCATGTGAGTGTGTGTTTGCGAGTGAGTATGTGAGTGTGTGAGTGTGTGTGTGTGAGTATGTGAGTATGAGTATGTGAGTGTGTGAGTGTGTGTGTGTGAGTATGTGAGTATGTGAGTGTGAGTATGTGAGTGTGTGAGTGTGTGTGTGTGAGTATGTGAGTATGTGAGTGTGAGTATGTAAGTGTGTGTTTGGGGGGGTTCTCTCTGCTTGATGGATGTGATTAATGTCCTCCTCGCTGCTGATGTTGTTTAATTGCGCCGGCGTTCTCTCTCTCTCTCTCTCTCCTGTCGTACTGCAGTGGCACACCGGGCGAGGCTCCGTCAGGCGCTGGCCGTTTCTCCGCTCGCATTAATCACTCCGTTCTCCGCGCCGCGCGGCCGACTCGCGCCAGACGGCTCTCTCGCTCGTTTCTCAGCGGAAGCCACTCCGCCGTTGCTTAACGACGGCACAGAAAACTTTTCCAGAACGCCGATCTTCCGACACCCCCCCGGAGAGTCCGGATGCGCAGGCGACTGCGTGCCGTTTCCCTGGAAGGATTTTCCTGCCGCAGATTATAACACAATAATCCACAAAGGGTCACTCTTCTTTTCTTGTATCTGTAGCCCTATTTTAGGTAGAACTGTATTACACGGGGGGGGGGGGGGGGGGGGGTCTGACAGGTCAATATTGGAGCAGCGTACCCCAGTATAAAATTGTATATGCAGCAGGGTCTGGTTTGAGGGCAGTTTCATTGGAAGATGGACGCTTGATAACGGTGTTCAACAGCAGCTCTCCAGAGCAGCTGGGGCAGTAGGCCGTTAGTCAGTTATGGTTCAAATTCTGTTTGAATATTGCAGGGCTGTCAACAGCGGCCAAAAATAAATGACGTCTGAATGTTCCGATCGCACCAAGGAATCAGGGATGAAATGTTAAGTGCACCTTCATTTTCAACAGACGAGGCGTTAAAATGCGAGATATTTATTTTTGGCTCAACACAACCCAAGTTGAAAGAAACACAGCTGCAATATAGACACGCTACATTTTTTTCCCCCCTTTCATATTTGAATTTTAACTTTCACACTAAAATGTAATTTGTTTTTACAATTTGAATATCTAACAATTGATCAACAGCCCTAGAATGTTGTTTTTCTTGTCGTTATTGCTGTTGTTGTTCTCATCATCATAATCATTATTATTAGGGGAAAAGCTAGGCTTTCGTGCAATTCATGAGATATCTATGGTGAATACACTTACTGTACCTACAGGAAATGACCAATCATTATATACAGAATACAGGAAGTAAAAAAAACAGGTAACTCAGGCTGAAATGTAGTTTTGCTTAACAGTTTATGAACCTAATTTTAGTTCAAGCAGTTTCCTAATTTGCCCCAAAAAGGTAACTGGTCAGTGACTACATCCGGTCGTAGCCTAACCCCACCCCGCTCTCCCCGCCCACCCCTGGCAGGACAATAAGCTCCACTAGCGCGCACTCACCTAGAGAACACGAGCCGTCGCACGCCTTCCACACGCACCTGAGAACCTTAACGTTTGACGTCACCGTCGGATTGATACCGCCACCGAAGCCTCAGTAGAAACGTCCTCGCGTAGCGCTGTGCTAATTACAGGCCTCTATCGCTACTGACCCCCCCAGGTGCGAGACTCGCCGCTCGAATCAGGTGTTAGGGACACCTCCCATTAACCCGGGTAATTATGTCAACGCGCAGGGATCACATCAGCACTCATATGGAGTTCCACGTGGCCCTGCTGCATGATGGATGAGTTTGGGCGCTTCTTCGTAATTGCTGTGCCCCCCCCCCCACCCCCAAGCCCCCCCCACACCCCCCTCCCCCTCCTTCTGCTTCTGTATCTGTATTAACGCATTAGCGTCGAACACCACTGCACCTTTTAAAATGTAACTGCGCGCCTAGAGTGGGGGGGGGGGGGGTGCATCATTAACACTATTATGGATGAAACTATAATGAACTGTCAATCATTGAATTGGTTTGAACCAATCAAAACACTCTGTCCTCTGGAGCACCGAATGCATATGGACTCTTTAATACCATCATAAACTCTTAAGAGGGTTTATACTGTTTAATAAGGGGTGCGATGGGCTGGAATAATCAGTAGTCCCAGTTAAGAACAGTTAGCTTGCTTTTGTGTGGGGTCAAGCCCACTGCATGTGCACAGGTACAGCACAAGAAAAGATAGGCAGGGCTTTCTTCTGTAATGGCCTTTCCACACGGTCTCAAAGGGGAAATCACAGCGGGCCGGAGACAAATCGATGGTTTTGAAAAGGTAAGAGGGCGGCCGTGCTCCTGAAAAGGTTTACAGAGCGGCCTTAAAATGTCATACCCCGTTCCCGTTCCCACTCCCAGCCCAATCAGCCACGAGGCGCGTCCCACGACATCGAGACTGCGGTCACACGGGCGATGGCGAGCTGACCGAGGGGCTCGCGCGTGCAACACGCCAGTCTCACAGGCGACGTGATGCAAACTGCAAGGTTCACCCTCGGGGGGGGCACCGCTTACTCAAATAACCAAGCACTTATCAGCACACTCTTAATGACAGAGAGAAAAAAAAAACGTCATCGGAAAAGCTGATTTTTTTTTTGTTTGTCGATTGAAAGCAACAAGGCATAACCGATATACAAAAATGCATTAATAAAAACAGCTGACATCACATTGTGTGTCTGTGTGTATGGTTTCAATGTTTTAAAAAAATTAATAAATAAATAAATAAATAAATAAATAAATAAATAAAAAACATACTTGCGTAATCGCATGGACAAATCTGCTTGTCATCATGAACAGAAAATAGTCTCACCTCTACTCTAAAATGTCTCACCTCTAGTTCACACACACAAAAAGACACGCACACACACCGCAGTGCGTCTGTCCCCAGTCACACAGGCCAACATTGACAAGCATCAAATCTGAATTCCTACATTTCTGACAACACCAACATCTTCGCCCCGATTTCTCCTTTGTTTTGAGGCCTGCGTGGAACAGCCATGTGACGTCCCCCCCCCCCCCCACTGTCAGACAGTAACAGGGCTCCTCCATCTCCCCAACCCCCCCAGCCCCGCACACACACACCCCCCCCCCATCTACTTCAAAGGCAAGTCTCCACAAAATGGCTGTCAATAATCCTGGCTTGCACTGACTCTCTGCTCCCACTCAGGCGGCTGGCTGCTGCTGCTGCCGCCGTTAGCCTCCGCTAGCTCCATCAGGAGACAGCGCTAACGGCTCGGGGACCGTAAAAACGGGGCGGGGCGTTTAGCATTAAAGAACACACACCGCGCTGGGAGAGCAGGGCTTTTATCATCCTCTTCCCCCCCCCCAACCCCGTGCGGTACGACGGAAAGAAAGCCGGGGCAGGAGTGGGCGGAGGACGTGGGCGCGGCCCCGCGTTCTTCGGGCCCCGGACCGGCGGCGGCGCGGGTGAGTCAGCGAGGGGCCGCGCGCTCACAATACGCCGGGGCCCCGACGCGCCGGCTGCCTCCCACTCACCCAGCGCAGGAGCCGCCTGACTGAGAGATAAGCGCCTTCCTCCCCGCCCCGCTCCGCGCGCAGGCCCCCCCCGGGCCAGCGGCAAACAAAAGGCCCTTCGTCTCCGCACCGCCCGCCCGTCCTCCGCCCCTCCCGTCCTCCCCGTGACGCGCGTGACGCACGCGCCCATTCAGTCGGGGGGACCGGCAGCGGGGGCCATCCAGCGCAGCCCCTGCCTTGGGACGCTTCCTTTTTTCTTTTTTTAAATTTTTAAACAAATCCGCTTACACGCTCCGACATCAGTGCCTTTGAAAACGAAAGGTTCCGTCGCATCGCCAGGTCGGATAATGATTCTGACTTCTTAAAATGTGGAGGTGGTGGGGAGAGTGAGGGGGACAGCTGTGGGGGGGAGGGGTGGTGTATGCGCCACTTAACACGATCAAAGAAAATAAATATATAATGCCGGTATTCAGATGAACACCACTCACTAAAAAAGAAAGAGAAATACTACCACTTAACTGATTTATCCGATTAGCCCGCTCAAACTCTTGAAGCACACTGAAGGATATTTACTAAGAAAGCCCTCCCACATACAGGCCAGCATTAAAAAAAAAGGTAGAAATGGGCCCAGCGGCAATAGATTAGAAAAGAAAAAATAACCAGAGGTGAATACCCTGTAATATACAGTTTCTGGGGACCGATAACGCAAAAAATGTAAAAAAAAAAAAATGAATAATGCAGCAGAAAGCATCGGAGAGGCGTTGAGCTTGAGAGCACGCTCAATGGGGAACAGATTGCTCCATTAGGCAGACTGAAGCCACTTCAAATAAGAGCGGCCTCACCCGGCTCCCCAATTTCACCGGGAGATGCGCAAAGGCAGACACCGTCCCAGGAGGGTTACCGATCAATTTGCAAATAAATCACGGGTGCAGAGAGAGCACCAGAGGAATGGCGCAGCCCTCCCACGTCGGAAGCACATTAAAAAAAAAGAAAACATTTTTTAAAAAGCCCGTGTTTACACACTCGCGCATCTGGGGTATATTTAAGGTCAGGCGGACCAGAAATCAGATGCTTCTGATTTCAGCCAGAGAAACAACAGCCTTGGCACTGGTGGCTTTAGATTTTTCTGGCCATTAGTAGATCAGGGGAAATATGTATGGTGTCAGTCCATTGCTCTGCCATAAAAAATATTATAATAATCATAAAAATAAATAAAAAATTTAAACGGTATAGCCGATGACCTCCAAGGTGAGCCAGAAGCACTAAACCATATAAAATCTAAACATACCTTTAGCAGTATACCAACAATATATTATTAAGAATTTACATTTAAAGAAATTCACTTTGAGTCAATAAAACGCAGCTTTAGTCTTAGTCTATAGTCTCTGCCCTATGCATCTAGTATTCTTGTATTTTTTAAGTCCAGCCATTTTGTTTGATTTTTTTTTTGCATCCTCTTCTCTTATTTATCCCACCCCATTTTGCTATAATGTTGTAAAGAATCTTTGAAAAGTATAAAAATTCAATGTATTATGCATTATTACAGCTCTTCAGAGAATGATTAAAATATGGACTAAAATAAGGCTCAATAATTCAAGCACACTGTTTGATTTAAGAACCAAAATTGAGATTCATTGTCGCAATTAAACATGATATATTGGCAAATTAAAGTATGAGTTTGTGCTTAACTAAAGCCCTCCCCGTCCATTTCCAGATCCTATAATTACTTTGCATAATTCCATTGCTGTTAGCCAGAGAGAGTTTTCCTTTCAGAAGATGGCTGCACACCTGCCCAGGGTGTATTCCTGCCTCTTGCCCAGTGCATGCTGGGACAGGCCGCAGCACCCACCGTGACCCTGCTCAGGATAAGTGGGGGTATAGATGATGGATGGATGGAAGATGGCTGCCCACACATTGCAGCAGCAGGGAAAGTCTGTTTCGCGGGAGCAGTCTGGACCATCCATGACTGCTGCAGACAGCCCACGCAGCAGCTACACAGAAATAGCGGGACGTCACGTTGGCCCTGTCGCTGCACCAGCGCACGCATCAGGAACGGTTCCCTCACAAACAGCGTCAATCGCTGCTACCGACAACCTCTGAATGACCTGGGTCAGTGTACTGCGCTTTAACCCAACTAGGACATTCTAGTGCCGGTTCTTACCCCAAACAGGCCGTCTCCGTTGACCAGTCGGAGAGACGTTACCTGTCCTGAGAAAGATAACGAACGCTACCTGATCCTCGCAAAGCATGCTTATTAGCTCTAAACTGTCTTTGGAGATTTACAGGAGACTGTGCTAATCTACACAGGACAAAAATAGATAATTATTGAAGTTTTGCCAGTGCACCCTGTTAAATTTATAGTGGCCGGAACACGCCGATGACGTCAGGCTCCTACGATCAATACCCGCAACGCAGTGTGCCCAGATTGCCGATGGCTGCTTACAGCTTGCCTTACCGGCCTCCAGGGAGAGCCCTGCTCGAATTCCAGCCGCGGTGTTTGCGTCACGCCAATTTCTCCCACTAACGGACGGGGTGACCCTGTCCAAACGGAGCAGCTGTTCCCGTGTCCCCCTGGATTGACGGACTTCCTCACCGCAAGACCCTCATGAAGACTTTCCCTCACCTCACTGCTCCCCAAAAAAAAAAAAAAACTTCACCCCAATAGAGATGGGGTTCATTAACAAGTCGAAGATTCCCTTACCATTCGACTGCCAAAGGGGCTCTGGGATTTAGACAGCCCAGATGTAAGGCGAGGACGGGAGGATGGGAGGGGGGGTGGTGGTGAAAGAATCAAACCTGTCAGCAGTTTTATGACATTCAGGGGAGAAAATGAGCCGGTGTTTAAATGTGGTATGCGAGTGAAACTTCGTGACGTGATCCCACACTGCTGACAAAATTGCTCCGAATGCCAGCTTCTCGTTCCCGTTCCCGTTCAGAAATGACGACCTACCGTCCGTTTCTGGCCAGCGCGAATTCGACCCCCTCCCTCTGGAACGGCATCAGCCGTTGGCGCAGTTTCACCGGAAGGCCAAGCAGCTGGCTGTCCTGCAGATTTTCGGGGCCGGCCTCCTGCTGGCCCACAACCGAACCGGAACTCATACCTTCGTCTTCGCGCGCGTTGTGCAGCGATGGCTGCGTCTGCAGACACAATCAATTCAAGAGCAAAATAAATAAATAAGTAAAGAAAAAAATAAAACAAAACACAAAAAAAGAAAGAGGGTAAAAACTCCACTCTGACATGTGACAAGCCACCGCTCCAGCGCGATGCAAGCAGCCAGCTCCGCCTGACTAAAGTTGCTACCTTAGTCACCGCTGGCAGCAGCCGGCAGATTCACTTCTTCCCTTGTCACCTAACAATGACACTTAGCTAATAAAGCCAGGCAGAAGCTGACTAGCCAGTCACGGAAGCACAAAATTATCACCGCGTTGACTCTGAAGGCGCTGGCATGTGCTGCATACGCTTGCACTTTCCTGTAGGAGGGCTTCGGGCAAAACAAAAATGCATTTCACTTTTCTCGCCAATTTATTGAAACGGAAGGTTTCATGAGCCAGGACATATTTGAAGTGTTATCCTTACTGCATAGGTGCGCGTGTTAGAGATAGACAGCGGAGCCTGAATTTAACTTTATGACGACCAGGTGTAATTGTGTGGGAAAAGTTGCGGTCGATAAGATCTACATGGTAACTTATACTCAGTAAGTTAAATTTACATGGGCCGCCGCTTTTCCCTACTTGGTTCTCACAACGTAAACTATGACCCTCGAGGACTTTTCCACGTGCTATGTTGTCCAAGTGTACCAATGGATAGGACTGAGTAACTTGTAAATACAAAAACAACAACAGTATCTAGCTATCGATGTGTAACGACAGCTTACTGCAATTCAAACTTTACAACCAAGTGTGGGAGCCATTAATGTTACCTCACTAACAATCTACTGTAGCAAGCTGTACACGTACACTTAACACAACATGAGCTAGCTAACAAGTTACAGTAATATCTGCCAACTGACATTGCGTGTTGTAACCAAGTGCCTTCTGATATGTTTGTATCTAGATCGCTAGCGAGTTGTCTACTATGAATTTTAATTCCGCAGTGCCCTCAAAATGATGGTTCTCCATGCTACCATATTAGCTAGCGAGCTAATGCTCTTGTTAATAACCAGAGTTTACACAACCAACTAGCTAACGCTAGCGTTTGAGTCTTTTTTTAATTGAGTTGCATTCATCTTCAATTCAGCCCTAAACCGTTAGCATCCAAAACATTCAGCTAGCTAGTTGAGTCGCTAACGTAGCCGCTAGGTCAGATAACACGTTCTGTTATAATGTGAAAGGGGCTACGGTCATTCCAGAGAACGATTATATTTACCTACCTGGCTATGGCTACATTCAATTACTGACATGCATAAAGCTGAAAATGGACGCTACCAAGGTCAGATACACTTACCACTATATTCATAATCTTAGGACTGTCACGTTTGCTTCTGCAACTTAACAAGCAGGCGTGTTTTTTACATTTCCCGCGATCACGTCACTGGACTTTGTGCCTTTACGTCAATAAGATGCGGCTGTCAGCTGACCAAGCACTTGGACAGTGGTATGCTATAATGAGATTCTCACGTTTTGTAAACCTTACTAGACAATTTGTCAAAACTAGCGAGACTAAATGTCGAATGATTTAGTTAGTGCTGCCAGCTAAACTTTTATCAATAATACTTTAAATTTTAATATCTAATAATAGATATTAAAATTGACTGACTTTCCTCACCCACCGTTTTCCTCAGTTGCTTTTGTATTGTTAGAATGTCTTTGTTTTAAAATAACCAGAACTTCTTTATAAACTGCAGTGAACAATTATTTTTTAACTTAAACATTTTACCCGTCACATTACTTGCTTTGAGAAAGTTGCTCCCGAAACATCCATCCATTATTTTCTGAATTTGGACTGTTTTGTTCATCGGCGGAGTTATGTATTGCTCTGTGTAAAGCGGTTACCTTCTCAGAAATAATTAAATTAATTAATGCTTCAGGCCCTCCCAACTGCACATGATAGACTGCTGTAGCTCAATCCCGTATGGCTATGCACACACCGCCAATAATCGGTTTTCACTTTATGAGTAGAAAGCATTTGGCTTTCTAAATGATTTCGTTTTCTAAAAACAGAAGCCTAAATACAAACATACGCATTCTCTGCAACAGTTATATTGGGTAAAGTCATATGATGATGGAACACAGCTAAATGTTATGCGTCTTTTTCTGTCTGCCGTCTATAGAGCACTATAAACTCTACCAAAATTTACCGCTTAAAGCCCGCCTCTTTAAATGTAGTCGGTCGTCAATTAAACCTAAAGCGAGCTCGGAATGGGTCTTTATCTGTGATTGTCCGCTTTGATTGGCCAGAGTGTCTGTCAGTTATGTTTCTTGGTGCCCTTCCTCCCCTCTCATCGAGTCCCGGACTCACTGCCTCTCATCGTCAAGCTCAGTGTTACTGATAGGCTCTATATAACAAAATAAATATATAAAGCATCATTTCTATTTTAGATTACAGAAAATTGACACCCTTACGCACCGGTAAGGATATTTTTTACGTTTTATTGCTGTTATTCGTGCGATGTGTTTGAAAAGATCTACGAATTATTTGCGTACACTAGCTAGCTAGCCAGCTAGCTACTGTAAGACAAGCAGATCCAAATGCAATGTTGACCAAGGCCTAACATTAATTATAGCTAGCTTAGCTAGGTGCTAACTATACTGTAAATACATGTGCGATTTTCCTGAATTGCAGTGTTTTTAAGCTACGATTCTCTGTATTTTAAACAATAGTATACTGGTTTACCTCACTGTAACTATTCTGTTTTGTTCATTTTAAGGGAATGTTTTACATGAAAACGCTATGTGGCAAGCTTGATGGCTAATGTCTGAACATGTGAAGGCCTGCCATAATCTCATTTGGCATTGTGTGGGCTTGGTGTGTTCGTTCTCAGGTTTGCTAGATTTTGGCTAGCCTTCTAGCTAACTAACGAAGAAGCTAGCTAGCTAACCACCATACTTTTTCTTAAGGAAAATGCTAGTTTTGACTTATGTTACCGGTGTAGTGTTTATTTTGGCTTATATTTTGTGTGTATGTCTACGTCATGTGAATACCCAACGTTAACTGAAGAACATATTGTAAGCGCTAGCTAGCAACCGTTAGCCAAGTTAGCAGCTAAAATTTGGCTAGCTGTGTCTGGGCCGAGCTAATTTAGCTAGCTACTCTGATTGTTCTGTCTGTATAATATCTGTGTAATTTATCTAGTTAACGCTAGCTGGCCAATATATATATATTAATATAATAGCAGTACGATATTGCATTCTCGAACTGGCTTGTCAGGTATAGCACTAGCTTGGAAAATATATTATTATAGACGGGGATTAAGTAGCTAAATGTAATTAAATTACTCTGATAAAATGGATGTGGTAACCTTATTTAACTTTAGCTAGTTTTATTAGGCTAATCGTGCGTAAATCTAGCTAGATCTAGCTGCGTATCTATCCGACTGTCCAATTGTTAGCGATGCACAAAGCGCTAAGCAAGTGGTGTGTGTTAACCATCGTTTTCAACCATTACAGTTAGCTAACATTAACTATAAAACTAATTTAAACTGCCATGACATGCAGTATCTTGAAAATCAAATCGGTTAAATAGCGGACCAAGTCTGCGCAAACTTTCGAACATTTGGAAATGGGCACTTAGGAATTAGTTTCAATTAATCCGATTCTGAAATAAAAACCACAAATTGTTGCATATCACCTTGGACACACGGATGTTATAGGCTGTCAATTTCCATTTTCAGGAATATATCGGAGAGACTGAGTTAGTTTTGTGCTGAAGTCCATATTTCGTTAGTTAGCATCTTCTGGTCATATTGCTTTATTTCTCTGACCCCCTGCATTGAGACTATTGGTATCCCCTAAAAATAAATTTTATTCAGGGACATTTTTGTAACGTATGTCCTGTAAAATATTACAGTGTTGTGAAATATTTAGTTTGTAAGAAATTCATATTTCTGTTCTCACCATTTGCCATCACAAGTTGAAGGGTGTCAACTCTTTTTGAGTATTTCATCTAGGAAATGATCAAAGTTTTAAATGCCCTCTTTCTTGCTGCTTTTCTCAGAAAATGTAAAGATTTTAATGTTGACCTCTACTGTCATTATTTTTATCGGACCATTGTACAAAGTTTATATCTATGTGTAAAAAAAGACCAACTGAAATTAGAGAGAGTGGTCAGGCAGGCCAGTAGGATTATAGTTGTCACTTAAAAATGTGTAGCTAGTCTCTATTTAAAGCTGATGCATTATAAAGTAAAATAAATCATGGTGGACCCTAGCCACCCCGTTCATGGTAGCCAGTGTAGGTGTTGTAGGAGATGGGCATGGATGGCTGCTCCAGCATAAGATCAGATCTGAACGGTTTTCGTAGATCTTCTCTACTGGCTGCAGTCAGAATGTATGATGAATCTTTTGGACTAACTGAGATTTTACTTTGCATTTTCTGGCACTTTCTATTAGTGAAATTCTGTTAGAGGGGGGAGGAGGGAAGTGGTGGGATGGGAAGTTTTGTCTCTGAGATTCACAATTTAACATGCCAAGATGTTTTATCTGTTTTTTTTAAAATTATTATTATTATTATTTATTTTGAGTTTGTTACCTGAATTTCCCTTTGGGCATATGAGCCTGAACCTGAACTCCACACTCAGACCTCTTAAATCTCTAATTATTATATCTATAGTTGTTGTTGTTATTATTATTAACATCATTATTTAAAAGCCAGACTTTCACACAATATATGAGATGCCTATGATGGTTGGTAATTTCCTGGAATTACCTCAACTAATGGGGAGATATGCTTTAACATTAGTACTTTAGTTTTTAATTTCGTGTGAATCTGTGACTCAGATGAGATGTGATGCGTCTTCATGGTTGTGTCCTGCAGCATCGAGCACTAAAACTGAAGCAGAAGAAACATCTTCCCTGAAGTTCCCTGTAATTTTACTTGATATAGGCTTGGAACGCCTTTGTTTTCATTTGGAAAAATATCAAAATGAAATTTCAGTGTCCTGCCAGGAAATGTGGAATTTGGCCACTAAAGGGGTCTTTAATCAAGACAGCTCTCTCTAGCCATACCTCTGAGTCAGCCAAGACAAGGTTAACTGATCACAAAATTTAGCAAAATGCTCTAGATTTGTGCCCAATTGTGGATTTTAATTGAAGAAGGCAGTCCATAAGTACAGACTGAAGGGTCTTGATAAATTCTGTATGGAGGAATAGGCAGTGACGCCCCCCCTCCCCCCCGCCCCCACCCCAGCATTTTCACCAGTCTCTTAAAACACTACAGAAGGCAACTGAGTCAATCAAGTTATCCTTTGCAAATGGAGGGGGCACATATTTATCGAGGGTGTGAGTGCTTTTTGAGAGCACTGTATAAATTTCATGATACCTTAAAGCTGATGTTACAACAGGAATATGCGCTTAACCATCAGAATTTCTGCGTATGGATTACCCGCCATTTTATTTCGTGCTTCTCGGTTTGACACTAATTGGTCGGTCACATCGCCGTAAAACAAGCGCGATGGAAGTTGAAATAATTTGCCCGCTGCTGACCACAGGGCAGCCGTCTCTCGACCCGCGTGCGAGTCCCTCTGAGTGGACGTGGTTCGATCGTCGCCAACCGCACTTTCAAAGCTGTGACCCCATCTCTATCCGGGGCCCGTTCTCTTTTTTCTTTTTTACCTGTCAAAATAAAACACAAAATACAAGAAAAGGAGGGGTGCTCTGTCCACTCTCCTCAACAAAAAAAAGAAATGGAAAATAATAACTTGACCTTTGGCCCGTCCCTTTGGTGCTGTACGCACAGCTTCGTGTGCTTCTGTAAAGTGTTCTCCAGTGGAAATGGAGGGCGAATCACCGCTGTGGCTTTACTCGTTTCTGTACGGGTGACTCATCGGCGCGTGCTTTTTGGGAGAGGTTTGTGCGGTCGAGGTCTTTCCCACCTCACCGCGCAGCAGTCGCTCGTCCGGGCGGCGGGACTGGAGCCCTGCCTGGGCCCGGCCGCGCGTGAGCCTGGCAGAAACGCCCGGCCGGGCGGCTCGGATTGAGGCCTGCTGGGTCAGAACTAGCGCCTGTCTGAGGACGCGTGCTCGTGCGCGCTCCCAAATTTCGCAAAAGCCGCGGCACACCCGTCCTGTCGCTGCAGGAGCGCACCAGGCTAACAGAGGGCTGTTGGCCGTTCCAAATTCGAACGAATGAAGGAGCGGATGAAAAGTTGTTTCAGAAAGTGAAGGGTGTGTAGAAGAATTCTAATTTTATATTTGTAAGCATATTTACTAACCTTTCAATACGCAGAGGAGAGGATTGGATTTATTTAATACGGTGATTGCTGTTCTTAAATTAAGTCTTACTTGCACTCCAAATGATTCCGATTGACCAGCTTTTTTTGCAGCTGCCGACATGCTGGCTGCATATTTGGTTTTCTTCCCCTTCAGCTGCAATATTTTAAACGCTTTTGACCTTGCAATTGTGTCCGCTAATAAAAGCTCTTCCCCGGTGACAGCACGGAGCGGGAGGTTATTGTGGACGAAGCTCTGCTTGTCGATACTGTGGTCTAGCAGTCCACATTTCCAGAGTTTCAAGGGCTGTTTTAAAGATTTATTGAAAACAGGATTGAAGTCCAAATGTGCCCATTAGTGTTTCCACTAAAACAGAAAACTGTGCAAGTACCGGTATGATACCAGAGCAGAAATATTTTATTTTCCTATATATTGTTAATGCGCTGTCTTTTGTTTAAGGGATCAAGTGCTGGTGAAGTCAGCAGTTTCAGCTGTGTAGTCATACTCCTCCAAAGCTGCTTTGGATGTTTTGCATTGCCTTGCACTCCTACATTTATACTGAAGGTTGATAAGGGATGAAATATTAAAGTGAAATGAGAGATCATTCTAGAACTAGACCGTTTTCCGCCTTGTATTATTTGAAATATGGGTGACAACAAGCACTCAGAACACACCAGTCCCATCAGAAGGTGATGCAAGTCCCCACCATACCAAAAAAAAAAATCAAAAAACATTGCAAATGGAACTTTTTGGAAGTGGGCCTGTTTTTTCGGGAAACGTTTTGCCAGCTTCCCCTGTCCTCAGTTTCTGTGGGATTTGGGATGCATCTTTCGTGAATCACAGCGAGATTGTCAGTGTGATTTGAAATCTATCGCGCGGATCATGTCGGCTGGTTTATCCTTCCCTGCCGAAAAACCCCCGCAGTGTACAGACAGGTAATGCCCCCCCCCCTTGCCCCCCGCCCCACACACACAGCAGCATTAAGGTCGAGGAAGCAGCCGCTCGGTGCCTGGTGACGGCTGATCGGAGAAAGCGCCCCCCTTTCTGAGAACCAGACAGGAAGGGCGGGTGCGAGCGTGCCGTTCTCCTGCAGATGCGCTACGCGGCGGCCGCTGGAGCACGTTTCTCCGGCGGTCTGATCGCATTACCGCTAATCTCACCTCAGCATTGTTTGGCAATCATCTCTTTTCGCTGCCCTGTATCTGTCAGGGGGGAATATTAATAGCGCAAACACGGCGGCGGTGCAGGGGGTGGGGGGGGGTGGGGGGGGAGAAATGATGCATGAGTTTGGGGCGCCATCGGAACGCGGCGGGAGCCAGCCGCCGAGCATCGCTGGGCCGTCTTCATCACTCTGGGGAGTTCTCACCTGGGAATACGGGGGCCGGGCCGGGCCCAGCGTTGTGCCAGCGCAGCGCTTTCCTCCTCTTCCTCGCTGTCTCAGTAACCCCGCGACACGCTCAAACTCAAACTCGCACCCGTCAGCTGTTTGCCCCCCCCCACCCCCCGATGCGGGGCTGGGCCACCGGCCAATCGGCTGCGTTTCACTCCCGTTCTCCTCAGATAACCTCTTCAGATTCATAGATAGATTGTGCGTTCGCTTGCCGGGCCTTTATCGTGGCACACGCATTGTCGCTTCGTTGAATTCATCGACCCGTTTGAGGCTGCTTTGTTTGAAAACACGGCTGGTTTTATGGGGAGGGACGTCGCGGTGCGTTAGTGGAGAACCGCGAGCTTGGCAGTGGTGGGCTTGGGAGCATGCTGAAGGAAATGAGTGCTCCTTATTTGGAGAAGAGTTTGAAGGTTTTGTTTGGGTGGTGATGTGGTCGGATGGGGTACTGGTGGCCTCCTAAAGTAAACCACAAGGGCTAGTGAGTATTTTTGAGTATAAGAATCGTTGTAGCCATGTGGCATATCCGCTTTCCATATTTTTTTTAATTTTGATTTAGATTTTTTATTGGACCTGCTGCATGGCCATTGAGGGTCCATACAATCACAGGGTGTGCATCAGATGACCTCACAGAAGCTGCATCGCTTTGCTGCTGATTGGTCGCCACATCGCCACCGAATCGATATGAATGGTGATTTAGGCTGTTCTATATTATAGCTGTAGTCTTTTGAAAAGACTAATTGAAAGCAGGTGTGCCATGTGGTAGCGATGATTGTAGTTGCACTCAAAAAATATTAATTAACGATTTACCGTCAAACTCTGTGTCGATGTGTGAGCCTTAATTTCCTTGAACAGACTTGAGAGTTTCTCCGTTTATTCACACACTTTCGTCATTTAGGAATCAAGAGCTGTGAATTAGACTACTTAATAATGATGAATATTTTTCTAAATAAATGAAAGAGCATGTTCTCGAAGGAAGGTTTATCTGATAGTTTGCGTGTGTACATTCTCTTCTTTTTGCGGAAACATTTGTCAAAAGAGTATCTTATTTTACGGTTTCTTTCAACGGCAGGACAAGAATGATAGTTTGGGAAAGGGCACAGGCCCAGGCCGGACGGTTCTTCACTTGACAGACGACAAACATGGGCTTAAGAATGACATTCTCGTGATGGTTTTCTGTAAAATAAAGCTAAACGATGTTAGGAGAGCAATATTCAGTATTCACCCCTCAAAGCTCGGTCTCGCCTGTTATTTACTGAAAACGGGTGTGAATATTTGTGACACTTAATTTTCTGGCAAATAATTTATGATTGATAAGTTATTTGTTTATGAAGGGTGTGAATAATCTTGGGAGGTCTGCGTATAATAAGCATGACTTCTGTCCATTTCATGTGGTTCCCTTATTGCTGATTCGTGCAGTTTATAACGGGGATAATGAGAGAATGAAACTGAGAGAAGAGCAGAAAAGCAGTGTGGAGGATAGTCTTCGATTTGGAACGTGTTCATTGCTGGGTGAATTGGGAGTCCCCCCCCCCATTAAAACGAATTGTGAGAAATGTCCCTACCGTCCAAGCTGACGAGTTGCATTTCCACATCAGGCTGATGTTGAAGTTTTTCCTTCTGTGAGAATCTTATGCCTTCACAGCTCCTCAACCGAAAAATCTGTTTCACTCTATAGGTCAGGAAACAGACGCATCAGGGCAATTCCATGGTAACCGGTGGTAAAAATGCCGGATATTTACGTGGTGAAGTCCGATACAGTTACATAATCGAGACTGATACAGTTCTTTCCTCCTGATGCCTCCTGATGGCAGAAACAAACACTTACAGTATTTGGCTAAATTATCGAGTGGACGATAACGTACAGTACAACATCCTGTTTTATTGTGACAGTCTATTTTATAGTGGCAGTCAGTGCTTATTACATTGAACCAACCACAGTAAGCCTTCTACATGTACAGGCATCTGTGAAGTTAAAACAATGATGTCATTCCAAATATGTCTTTGAAGCAACGGTTTCGTTCTACGCAGTGTGTGTTTCAAATACAAACAGAACTTGCTTGTGAGGTAATGAAACAGAAAAAATGAAGTATTTTCATGCAAGATGCACATGTTCAATCTGCTTTATTAAGCCCTACAACAACAGAAATGACTTTTTTATGTTCAGCATACATTGAATACCCAATTAACAGGAAGTGCTCCTGCACACTGCAGTACATACTGACTAAGAGCTCAGCTGGAGCCTGCTTGTCACAATGTGTAATGAGAAAATTTACGGGAGAAAAACAAAATCTATATTTTTACGTTCAAAGTTCACTGAATTCTCTTTAGAAAAGAAAATGTTTGCTCTTTTTTTATTTTTTATTTATTTGTCTGCTGCTATACCACCATGTATCCCGCTGCTGCTGCATGGCTGGAGCTGAGAGAGTGGGGGCTTGGTCAGTGCCTGGATGGACGACCTCAGTTTTGTTCCCATTTTGATTTGCCACTGTGCTCTAGAACCTTTCTTGATGTGGGAACCTGTGACCTATGACTTTGTCTGACAATATTGATTGATTGATCACTCGGTCAGTTCTTGTGAAAGGATATTGTGGCAAATGAAAGCTGCACTTAAAGGGATGCAGCATTATAAATAAATTTTTTAAAAAATAATAAAATGAGGTGTTTCACAAATCTTGAAATTATCTGCATGAAGTTTTGTTGCCTGAAGTCTGTCAGCCCCACAGTCTGTGACCAGGCAGAACTGGCATTGACCTCACTGTATACGAGGATGCGTCTTCTAAATGCACAGCAGTCGGTGCATGTCTTTATCACTGTCACTGCTGGCTGAAGTTGCATCTTTTGGTCTTTTTGCTCTGCAGCCGTGCTCACTCTTCCTGTTTCTGATCTCCGATATTACCCGAAAGGCCCCTCTGATTGCTAGAAGCAGGTTTTAATGTGAAGAAGCTCTCTCTCTCTTTCTCACACACACACACACACTCTCTCAATCACTTCCCCCCCACTCCCCTCAGTTTCTCTCTCTCTCTCACACACACATCTCACTCACCCCCCCCACGCTTCCCTCAGTCTCTCTCTCTCTTTTCTCACACACACTCTCTCACTCCCCCCCACTCCCCTCAGTCTCTCTCTCTCTCTCTCACACACACACTCTCTCAATCACTTCCCCCCCTGCTCCCCTCACACTCTCTCTCTCTCTCTCATTCACACACACACACCCCGCTCCCCTCAGTCTCTCTCTTCGTTCTCTCTTTGCAGGGAAAATGTTATCACTGGATGCTGAATTGAAAACATGTTGACAGTTCGCTGTCACCTCCTTTCGCGTGATGCGCACACAGATGCTCTTCCCTTTTCTCCTTCTCTCCTTCTCTCCTTCTCTCCCGCACGTGAAGCCGCCCCACGCCTCCCATCCCTTTTTCCCCCTTTTCACTCTGTCTCTCTGCTCTGATGGCAGGTGACGGTGCGGCACTGCGGTGGGGAGAGGTGCAGAAGTCGCTCCGCTGCAGAGCGCTGCATTTTAATGCCTCCGCTTGCCCACGTCGGTGTGAAATGTAATATCAGTTCAGCAGGTTATGCTAAGCGTTTGGGATTGGAAAAAAACCGAAATCTGTCAAGACGTCAGTGACACGTTCTGTGCATTATGAATTTGCTATCCGAATTCATGCCACATTCCTATTAACTGTCTATTTTCATGATCTAGCCTTTTTTTTTGTTAAGGCAATGGCCACAGCTGTTTCCTTGTTGCTCGAACATTGGAGAGCAGCTTTGCCTGTCTTGTAAGCTTTTTCTGCCTGGTCAAATATGTAGGAATTGAATGCACATTTTCCTTAACTCTGAAATGATTTCCCAAACTGGAGGTGTTATTTATTCATTGCTGTGACCACCCTCGAACATTGGCATCGGCAGACTGTATTCTGGAAACGCAGGTGTATTGTAGCATTCGCTTCCCTTTCGATCTGAGAAATGTCAGGATTGATTCGCAAAACCTGCAGATTCTGAGTGCAGCCCACTAGCAGCCGGGAGCAGATTGATTGAAATAGCGTGCGTAAACGTATCCTAAATGCAAAGCGTTTACAATGCACGGCAGGCTGATTTAGCCACCCACGTCAACTGCAACGGTTACAGTGTTGATTGACAAGCTCACTTTTAATTGTCACCAACGGCACTTTTTTTTTTTTTTTTGCTTTTGTCTGTGAGTATGTGAAACGAAACGATCACCAATCAGATGAAAGGTGAATATTTGGGTAGCGCTAGTGGGGAATGCGATCTTATGATCTGATGCAGACAAAGGTTTTTTTTTTTTTTTTGAAAATGCTGATATGAAAGCTAGTTCAACCTCAGTATGCTAATATGCGAACGTATTTAGACATATTATGCTCCCAACCTTTCCTTGTATTCTCTTTCATATCTTTTTAATTTAATGGGGAGTTTCGGCCCCTGAGGTGAAGCCAGCAGCTTTTGTTGCATGATAAAGGGGCGATATAGCTCAGGAGGTAAGACCGATTGTCTGGCAGTCGGAGGGTTGCCGGTTCAAACCCCGCCCTGGGCATGTCGAAGTGTCCTTGAGCAAGACACCTAACCCCTAACCTCTAACTGCTCTGGCGAATGAGAGGCATCAATTGTAAAGCGCTTTGGATAAAAGCGCTATATAAATGCAGTCCATTTACCATTTACCATTTACCATAAACATCCTCTTCACCCAGCCACCAGGTCACATCGAGCAGTTTTCACTGCATTGTGTTTGAAAAAGCCTTTTTAAAAAAATTATAATTTAGCTTAATTAGCCTAGTTTGCTTCAGCTCATTTCACTTTCTGTTTCCGTGTCATGGTTTCTGTTTCGCGTGAAGTGTGTTTGCTGCCTGACGGCACAGTGCCACTTCATGACTGGTTTTGTCGGTGAACGAGGCGGAGCGCTCTGTGGTGGGTGGTTTGGGATGTTTTATTTGAGCTATAAAACTCTTCGCTCGACTGGCATGCGGACGTTTTCAGAGCGACAGGGGATTGCGTAGCATAGCTAGTGGCCGTGGTACGTGCAGGTGCCAGTATTTCCATATGGGGCATTTAATAAAATGACAAATTATTGTTTTAACCCTTAAAAAAAAAGTGCATTTTCAGTATGCCTGGTTCATTTGTTAGTGATGTACGATGAGCACACACTGACAACCATTTAAATACAGTTAGTAGCCTGTACACTAATAGTGATGCTCAAAGTAGTATGTTTCACTTCAGTACTTTAATAGCAATATGGCAAGACATTTTTATCTGTAAGGGTCATGTGAATACAAATGCATGCCAAGCACTCAACAAAAGGGGGGTACTGTGAATTAAAGACGGTAGTCATGTTGTTTGCCTAGAAGAGCGAGGGTTTTATTTTGTTTGTTTGTTTGTTTGCTTGCTAGCTGGCGCTCGGTGCAAACCCCAGCCCTTGCTCTGTTGTGTGTCATGCGCTTGTGTGTGCAGAGCAGGATTTAGCATCTCCTCCTCTGCAGGTATGAAGCGCAGAGCGATCGGTGTGCTGCCCCTGGCCTGGCCCGACCCTGCTTGGTTTGGCTCGGCTCGGCTCGGCTCGGCTCGGCCTGGCCTGGCCCGGCCTGGCCCATTTTCAGCGTGTGCAGTGACTGTGTCTCTGCAGTCTGTGTTCAGTGTCTGTGCAATGACTGTCTCTGCAGTCTGTGTGCAGTGGCTCTGTCTCTCTAGTCCGTGTGCAGTCTGTGTTCAGTGTCTGTGTGCAATGACTGTCTCTGCAGTCCATGTGCAGTGACTGTGTCTCTGCAGTCTGTGTGTAGTCCGTGTGCAGTGGCTGTGTCTCTCTAGTCTGTGTGCAGTGGTTGTGTCTCTGCAGTCTGTGTGTAGTCCGTGTGCAGTGGCTGTGTCTCTTTAGTCCGTGTGCAGTGGTTGTGTCTCTGCAGTCTGTGTGCAGTGGTTGTGTCTCTGCAGTCTGTGTGTAGTCCGTGTGCAGTGGCTGTGTCTCTTTAGTCCGTGTGCAGTGACTGTGTCTCTTAGTCCGTGTGCAGGGCTGTGTCTCTGCAGTCTGTGTGTAGTCCGTGTGCAGTGACTGTGTCTCTCTAGTCCGTGTGCAGTGGTTGTGTCTCTGCAGTCTGTGTGTAGTCCGTGTGCAGTGACTGTGTCTCTTTAGTCCGTGTGCAGTGACTGTGTCTCTTTAGTCCGTGTGCAGTGGCTGTGTCTCTGCAGTCTGTGTGTAGTCCGTGTGCAGTGACTGTGTCTCTTTAGTCCGTGTGCAGTGGTTGTGTCTCTGCAGTCTGTGTGTAGTCCGTGTGCAGTGACTGTGTCTCTTTAGTCCGTGTGCAGTGACTGTGTCTCTTTAGTCCGTGTGCAGTGGCTGTGTCTCTCTAGTCCGTGTGCAGTGGTTGTGTCTCTGCAGTCTGTGTTCAGTGACTGTGTCTCTGCAGTCTGTGTTCAGTGTCCGTGTGCAGTGGCTGTGTCTCTCTAGCACGTGTGCAGTCTGTCTGAAGTGCTTGTGTGTGTTTAATGGCGTCTGCTCTGTCTACTGCAGGTGCTTTTCACTAATTGCTGTGGATCTTTCTCGGGGCTTCGTGAAAACCACGTTGATTAATTATATCTGTAGAGATAATAAAAATATTATCATCTTACAGCGCAGTAACAATCATCATCGCCATGCAGCAAATCGGCTTATTTTGCATCCTTGTTCTGTCGCTGAAACGAGTTTTAAAACACTATTTTTTGCCTAAAATCTTTTCCACACATTAAAGAGCTTGTACATACAAGTGCCTGCTATAAGATAATCCTTCCTTTGAGAATATGCTCTTTCATTTATTTTAAAAGTAATCATTCCTATCAAGTGATTATTTTTTTTGCGCAAAACTATATTCTGTAATTATCTCTGTGGTTTGTTACCAACCCCAAATGCGTCCCCACAAAGTTGTAGTTGGCGGCATACATAGCTTTACTATAGTTTTTCCTCCTCTTCTAATTCTGATAAACGTTGGTAATTGTATGAAGCCTTTAATCCTCGTAGGGTACTGTTATATACCACCACCTTTCACCATTCACCAAGAAAAGACTTTTGTGTTTTTCACATTTTTTTTAGTCAGCCCTTGAAGGAAGTTCACTCGATGCACGGTGCTGTGCATCTTGGGATTTGATGGCGAGCCCTGCCCCCTTATGTGTGAACGTATTGCGTTAGTCACCTCATGGTGCTGTCTGAACTACATGTTTTAGGGATCTGTGTGGCTTCCTGGAACAAGGCAAAAAGTGTTCGGCGTCTGAATCTTTCAGTGCTTCGGCACAAACGGCCTCCTGTCCAAAGTCTTGGCAAGAAGTCCTGGCTTTGGATCATGACAGAATCGTTCTGGAAGGCTTTCTACAGAATGCAGCGGCAGGACTGGATTGGCTTTAAACTCGCATTTAAGTGGGCAGCGGCTTTGTGTGAGTTCACTGGAGGTGCCTGCTTTCCTCCAGCACTGATACAGCCTGTATCATCATATTCAGTGAGATGCAAGTTATCCTCAGCTCTTAGTATGGTTGTTGTGGCAGAGCTCCAAGTTAAGATTTCAGGTGCAGCTGTTTCACGGAAGGTTAGGCACGATTGACTCTCGCACCCGTCGCCGCGGAAGGCACAGACCCGCTCAAGTCTGCGTCTAAACACCCTGAGCTCGAGTCTGAACACCTTAAACCCCCCAACCCCTTAACACCTCGACCTGTTTCCGAACCTAAAACTTCGAGCCTATCGCGTCGCGGTAAATTCGGCTCGCTGTAGGCTTCGCCGCGTTGGCGCATGACGGCGCCTGCGGACCGCTCGCTCGCTCGCTCGCCCGCCACGCGCACCCCACGCCACGTCGCCACGGTAATGGCGTCGCGGGAGCGCTGTCAGCCTCCACGCTGCGGGGAGACAGCGGCTCGTCCCCCAGCAGCCCCTGGGACCTCATTAGGGTTCCCCTCGTACCTTTTTCTTTTTTGGGGGGGGGTGCAGATCGCGCCGGACCGGGACGTCCTCGGGGGAAATGGTAAATTATGGTGTTTGTCACTTTCCCTCAGAGCGGGTTGCATAGCCGGCCTTAATTATAAAGCAGAGGCCTTACGTCTGCTCTGTTATGCAGATGGGCCGGGGGTGTGTGTGTGTGTGTGTGTGTGTGTGTGTGGAGGCTTCGTAACGGGTGTGTGTGTGTGTGTGTGTGTGTGTGTGTGGAGGCTTCGTAGCGGGTGTGTGTGTGATGCGCGGTGTCGGCGGGTGAAGGGGAGGGGATGACGGTGCGAGTTAAAGAAGGCGTAGCTGAAAGCCTGACGGATTTTAAAAAGTCAGGTTTTAAGTGCATTTCAGCACCCTACCATTCACTTCCTAGGTGGCAGGGAGGGTGGCTCTCGCTCTCTCTGAGCTGTGCTGCTGCTCAGCCCCCAGTCTTCGGTGTCTGTCCCGGGCAGAGGGGCTCCGAGCCGGCAGCCCGTGGAGAGCGTCCCGCCCACGAGAGCGTCCCGCGGAGGGGCCGGGTGTTGGGCACTGATTAATCGCCGAAACGCTGACTTCCAGAGCCTTTGGCCTCAGGTCAGCGGATGGGTGCTTTAGCGAGCTGGACCACTGCCCCACTGCCCCATTGCCCCATTGCCCTGCTGCCCCTGTCACCCCCGCTGCCCTGCTACCCCTGTCGCCTCATCGCCCCGTCGCCCCTCACCCCGCGCGCGTTGTTCAATGTGACGGCAGGTGCCTGTCCGTCAGCAGCGGGGGTGGGCAGGAAAACATCCCGGATTGGCTGCTGTGGAAGGGGGCGTGTTTAGGTTTTTTACAAAGGGAGGCTTTCGCACGTCGTGAAACGCCACAAAACCTGCTCTACACCTGTACCTACATCCTTACAGTGACGGGCTGTCAGGCTCTGGTGTAGCTGGGGTACAGGCTTGTGACAGTGCACTGCACAGCTTTATTACCCATTAGCCTGTGGACAGACCTGCATTCACAAATCAAAATGGCTCCCATTATAGAGACTTCCTCTCCCCCTCTCCCCCCACCACTCCCCACCCCGTACTCCCACAAATTGATGATTAAATGCAATATTTCAGCTCTGCGGTGTCTTTTCATTAATTTTTGTGACATATGCTTCCGCAACACGCTAAGTCTCTGAACCGAAGGCCTGTAATTAGCAGTGCAGTGACACCGCACCTGATTTATGCTCGGTTTCTGCTTGTAATTTGCGAATGCAGGATTGCCCGTGACACACATACTCTTTAGCTAATTGAATGACAAAAGGGACAGAGTTTCATTAGGGGAGGCTGGAGAACAGTTGGGGGGGGGAGGGAGGGGGGTGGGGAGTGGGGAGGGTAGTTAGTTTTAATGCTGCTAATATTTTTTTCATAGCTGCGCTGTTGTTCTGGTATTTTTATCACGGAGGGTCTCCTCGGTTACTTTCTTCTTTCCTGCTTTCCTCCGAATATGAATTACCCTTCCACTAGCGCCCACCTCATCCTGGCCAATCTGCATACGTTCCTCCTCCCCCAGCTGGGATTTCAGTGGTCCGCGATGCACAGGAGTGAGTTTTTTTAAATGTAACGAGATTAATGGGTAGATTTTCGGTGTTCAGCCTCAACGCCGTGCACTCCACAGAGCCCCGGCAGACCGTCAGGCCAGTGCACTGAACACTCAGGTGCTGAACACGGACAGGTGATTATTCCCACCGCGGTGAACGCCTCTCTCTCGCCTGGGTCACCTTCACGCCTAGCGCTGCTCCTGTAAGCCCGCACGCGAGTGCATCTTGGCACGCAAACAGGCTGCCGAAAATGGTTGGTCGAGTCATGTGACGCGATCACCTGCGTTTCTGGGCCATCCGGGGTCACTGGATACCACCCCCCCCCCCCACCCCACCCACTTTGCTGTGATTTTTGGCTGGGCGGTCAGTGCAGGAAGATCCTATCAAAATCGAGAAGCGTGAAGCACAAAATAAATAAATAAAATAGAAAGTCGCTTTTCTGCCTGGTGCCGCTGCCCGGCTTCAGGTTTTCTTAAAGGACGCCCGTCTCAGCTGTGGCCTAATATTCTAATCGCTGTTGTGGGGGGGGGGGGGGAGCGTAGCATGAGCTCTGTAATTTCAGCTATTTAAGGAGGCGTCATCAAATATTAACGACAGCAGAAATGCTCTGGGGAGGTTTTAATCTACGGTGCAATATCGGCAGAGCTGTTCGACGGTAACGTTGCGGGGGTATTTTCGGAAAGCGGGCAATTTGTCATTTCCTGGGACGCCCAAAATTGTGTTTGTCTTACCATTGCAGACCCGTGTGATTTTAGACGCGTGTTTTACCTGCCCACTAAGCTCATTTTCCATAGTGAGGTATTCCGTGTACACATGAAAGGGTGTTTTATCATATAAATGAGGGAATGAAAAATAATATTTATGAATTTTATATTGAAATACATTGGGTTGGAGTCCTATTTTAAAAAATTAAATAAACAGCTTGTGGCGAATGTTATATTTTTTAAATAGCCTAGATTTATTTATAGCCATATAGCATCTGGCTGTGTGTTTGTATGTGTTCCTACCTTCCACACATACATACAAATCTTTCTGTCTTGTCTCTATATGTCATATTTCCTAAAGATTAATCCCATAAAAAAGCCGATTTTGTGGAATACAGATCCCTGTTCACAGAATTATGGTTTTGATAATGACTTTCGATAACGTCTTGTCTTTTAAAAGTTCTTAAAGGAATAGTTGTAGTATTTATTTATTTTTCCCACGGCATGCAGGAACTGGCGCCGTGGGCTATGCATGACAAATTGTGGTCACTCACTCACTCACTCACAGACGACCTTTGAGGGACGTTTTGTGGGATGCATGCGCAGGTGGTGCTTCGTTTAGTAGGACACATGCGCAGGCGGTGCCAGCTAAAATGTGTCTGCGGAAGTGAGTTGCGCCGTGGGTCTGGACGGTTCTGTGCTTGTTTGTTTATAGATCAGTAGATTACCCCCCTGTTTAATCTCCTCATCTAGTTTATACAATCTTTAAAACCTCCATTCTGTGTGGCTTGTTTAGTCCGTTCCTTTAATTCAAAAAGATGCGTTGTAGAGAATTTCACCAACGTTGGCCACGACAGAAATTGCAGTTAGTCGTACAAATTTTCAGATCCTCATCCTTGTAATTTCAGCAAATCTTGATATCTGTTCAAAAAGTAATAACATCCAGAGCAAGGCATTATTAAAAATGTAAAATTTCCTTAGATTTTCCTGCACTGACAAAGGTCATATCAGGTTAATGTGAATGTAACAGTTGTATTCTTTGTTACTGATGTTTCTAAACTAGATTGCAGATGCATTGCTTTATCTTTTCTTGGCCTTTGTAAATTTTGTATATCCTTCACATTTCAAAGAATTCACTGCGCAGTCACTTCACATTTCATTTTTTCATTTCTTTTCATCTTGTGAAACTGAGGGGCTGATTTCTGTGTGGAACAAAAACGTCTGTTAACCGAAGTTTCAAGGTTCACTGCTAGCAGAGCCAAATCATTTTAGGCACAATTCTCTTCAGGCGTTGTTTTTGAGTGTGTGTTATAGCACTGTGAATCACCTACTTTAAAACAGCCCTGGTCCTCTACTGCAGACCCCCACCCCCCTCCCCTCCCAGCACCAATGCAGCACCGACCATACCCCCCCTGTGCTGCTTCCTTTTCCGTGCGCCGCGTTGCCCTGCGTTGGGGGGTCGTGCTCGCTGTCCGCCCTCCCGCATAGGAATGGAGGAGAGGAGGGAGGGGGGGTCTGCTTTAACAGCTCCCTTCCTCACCCCCCCCCCCAACCTCACTCCCTCTCTCTCCGGGCGGCAGGGCTGCTGAATCGCTAATGAAGAGCTCAATTTAGTCGCTGATGCGGTGCGACCAGCATGGCGCGCTGTGAGTGGCTGAGCCGCCGCTGACATCACGGAGCCCAGCTGTTGATTTGGCTCTGTCTCCGAGGCTCCGGCGAGTGCCTTGACGATGGGCTCCGGCAGGTAGGCTCAGACGAGCATGCGCCACAAAGAGGCTGCCGTCGGAGCGGCCGCGTCCTCAGCCAATGCCGCCTCTGATACTATGGAAACTAAACCTCTAACCAATGGACATAATGAAGGCTACTATGTGGCAGGTACGTTGCCCCCTCTCGCGGACAGAGCGGTTGGTAGCGCGCGCGGGGATCGGTTGTATTCGCTAGCCCGTTTTCTTGCAGCACACGGGCGAGCAGACTCGCGAGTCCAGTTGTTTCTGTCATCCGTCACGCTGCTGCGCATAACGTTAAACGGCAGGGCTGAATAGAAGCGCTTAAGAGCGTGGTCAATTGAGCACCTCGAGCTTACGCGTTTTAAAGTTTTTTTTTTTTGTTTTTTGCTTTTTCCGGGAAAAGGAGAGGCTGGGTTGTAAAGGCACGGCGGATTGTGCATTTCTTTTAAAAGGGGATTTGCGCAATTTGGCATTCAGCCATTCTCTGGCCGCGGTCCATTAGTTCTCACATAAACATTATTATTTGCTGTGGGTTTGTGAATTACCTCGTGCTCAGGTTAAGAATGCGTAGTGGTGAAATCTGACAGAGCGGTCCTCCCTGCACAGATGCTGATGAAATTTCCAGCATGTGCTCTGAATGACTGCAGTCACTCCATCGCTCTTGAAATTCACCAGCTCCAAAACTGGAGGGGGGGTGGTGGCGCCTACAGCCCGCTGTAGTTTGTGTGATGTCTCTATTGGGTGTCTGTCGGGGGAAAATGTGTCCTGGTCTGTTTTCTGCACATATTTACTGTGTTTGTTGTCATACACGTTGTGCGTCTTGTATGTTACGTGTGTGTTTGGTGCACGACGGGTCAGAGCTGTCCACGTGCACATTATTAAAAAGAACAGCAAACGCACTTATTCATATTTCAGCAAAATATGGTATGCTTTCATTTAAATAGTTTTTTTTTTTTCTTTTCTATTTCAGTCAGTTTTGTGCAAGCAGTGTTTCCAAAGAACCCTGACAGCCACTGGCAAGAGGTTTGGGAGCTACAGCAGTAACTGTTTTTTTTTTTTGAGTCATGTTCTATGAAACACCTATGGAGATTGATGACAGGTCATCATGTGTCACAGTGCTGAGCTCCCTTTTTCTTTACACCGTTAAATTGCACACTGTTCTGCAGCCGAACACTGTTTCCTCACTGATCCACGCTCCCTCGGTATCCCGACTTCCTTTTGTTGTTTATGGGCTAATTAGCGCTAATAATCCAGTAAGGAGCTGCAGTTGTGTTTGGCTGTCGCTGTTCCGGTCAGCAGTTTTATTTCCGTTTTACAGGTGTCTCAGCAAATGCGACTGCAATGGCTCCTCGCTGATGGTCTATGTGGGACCGTATATCACGCCTGCTCTGCTAGACCTTCATATATTTGCTAATAATTTGTCCGTAATTGCATCGACTCCTGTTCTCTGAACATACCTTGGGGGACCATTAGCAAATAATCTTCGCGCTAAGGACGCAGCGTGGAGTAATTTGCTGTGCATTGCCGGCTGTGTTCAGGCAATATTGTTTCCCGGAATCATTAATTAGATTTTTGCAAATAGGGCAATCAAGCCCTCGAAAGTAGGACAAGGTTAAAGTAGGTCTTTACCCAGCCTCTCGCCCAATAAAAAACAGGCACATAAGCTGCTGTCTGTTCCCTAAGTGCATAAACTGCCTGTTTTTACAACCACGCAAGATTGTTACAGCACGCCGTAAATGCCGTTTTTAAATAATTAATTTCGAAGTGAAGCGGTACTCAGACGCGTCTGATTGCCAGTCAGATCCATCGGGCTGAAGTGATGGATCTTGATCGCATCGCATTTTTTTGTAATGCGCATTTTACTAAACCTTAATGATCAGCGCGAGGCTGAAGAGCAGTCCCGCTGCGAGCGCGAGAGAAGCATGCAGTGGAGCGCGCTTGATGCAACCGCGGAACGACGCAAATTACATTTGGATGGAAAGAAAGGCAGGGAATTATGGTCTCGTGAAGGCAATTAGGCTCCGATTCTGCAGTGCGAGCGTTTGAGTGGAGGTAATGACCCCGACAGGAAATTCCTTATCGGACAATAATTCAGCGCGCAGGAGCCTGCGGGGATGAGCGCCGCGCGTGAATTTATTCTTCATCTTGACCTCAACCTTTGCATCCCCCCTCTCTGGTTCCCTCATTTCACTTTCGTTTAACCCAAACGGGGTGCTTCCCTGAAGCGTTCAATTCCTTATAATTCGCAATTTCTAATATAGCATTTAGAATGTAGCGTTGGAAATGATTTTGAAATCGGCTCCTGTGCACATTGTGGAGAACACAGCCCCACAGCACGCTTTCCCCTCCATCACTGTCTGCAGAAGGTGCTGAACTTTGCGGCGTGTGGCAGATGTTCCAGGCACCAGATGCGATACACCAAGAATCGCTTTGAAAACGAACTCTTTCGGCACGTTCCGCACTGTGTCAACCCAAGACCATTAGAAGCGCCGCTATCTGCGTTCTGTTCTAACGGCTACCATCTGTCAGTCATTCATAATTATAATTAGCTGTAAAATAATAACAGCCGGCTCCTCACGGATGGGGACTGAGCTACTTAATGCACTTTATTTTAGCCTCTTCTCCCCACTGTATCTGGTCCACAGATCACAGAGATAATTAATGCAGATCATGCTGTTTCTTCGCTGGGGGAATCGTGATGAATTATGATCTGAATTTAATTAAAATGGTGTCCTCTTGCCACATCTTGGTACGTTTCTTCTGTCTCATGCACGGCTTTCTCATTGCTAATTCCGCTAATGTCGCATAGCTGTTTGTTTAAAAGGATTTGGTTGTAATTATTTTGGGAATAAGTCTTTTTCCCATATGTAGAAGAAATAATTTCACACTAGCGAACAAATGTAATAGCAAATGCGATAACAGCCTAAAAATCCACTTAAACTTTGGGGAGCATTGATGAACGTGGGTTGCGGGTTTAAGGAACAGTGCGTGAGTTTGGGCTGAATAACACTGTCTAAGGACCGCACGCAAAAAAAGCTAACGTTTGGCTAACATTTTAACAAGTACTTTTTAATACTATTAGTATTTTAATGCTAACACTTGGGGAAAAAATGTGTTCTGGAAGAGGGCGTTTGCTCCTTTAATTGCCCCAGAATAACAAGGCGTGAGCCAAAGTGGGAAATGATTACGGTGTCACGGCCAGACAAGCGCGTCTCTGTCACCTGTTAAACTCTTGTAATGGATGAACGTGCCGAGTAATAAATCTTCGCTTTTCGTTCGCCGGAGCCCGGGTAGCGCAAGCCAATTATTTGTTCAGGCCTGACAAGAATCGATAGCGCGGCGACGCTGCACGGTCGCGGGCGGACACGGCCGCGGGTATCTTATTTGTATCTTGAAGGATTCATGGCCAGCAGCGGATCGGCCAGATTTACTTCTGTACCGACGGTACTGTAGCACTTAAACGGGGCGGGGTGATGATGATAACTTATCCCGCGTTTGCGTATGGATTATCGATGCGAGGGGTCGATCCAGTACACGGTCGCTCCTGTTAAGTCGCTGGGGCACGACGGCGGTTCTTCGCGGAGAGGAAGTGAGGGCGCTGGAACGCCAGATGTGTTATCTCTCGAGCCCGCCTGCGTGCGTGCGTGCGCACTGGCTAATTAACGGTGGACATGGATCCCGGGGCACTCGCCTAGCTTACAGCTGTTGGCTACGTACAGTAGCCTCGGCGGCTTGCGGCTCTGTCGCGGTGCGTGGATCCGAGAGAGAGGAAACGTTGGGGAGGTAGCGTGTGGCTTAGATCACCCTCTGTCCGGCTCCAAAACCACGCCGCTCTCAGATTTATGTCCTGGAGTCTCAGGCCGAGCGGCCCTGTCTCCCCGGAAACTCTGGGACATAAATCTGAGAGCGACATGGTTTTCGGAGCCAGACAGAGGGCGATTGCAGCGTCCGCTTCCTTCCAGGATGTCTCCTAGAGGTAACAAAATTTGGCGAGGGGTGAGAGGGGGTATAGGGCGTTTTTTGTGAAGTCCAAGTCGAAAGGATGTAGAAAAGTAACCTCACAATTTGAGGAAAGTGGATTGGTGTGAAATCCAGAGAGTGGTGCTGGACCGTGAGCCAGCTACCGTACAGGTGTACACGTAGAGATCGCCATGGTGAGCAGGAAACCGCACAGGTGTACACGTAGAGATCGCCATGGTGAGCAGGAAACCGCACAGGTGTACACGTAGAGATCGCCATGGTGAGCAGGAAACCGCACAGGTGTACACGTAGAGATCGCCATGGTGAGCAGGAAACCGCACAGGTGTACACGTAGAGATCGCCATGGTGAGCAGGAAACCGCACAGGTGTACACGTAGAGATCGCCATGGTGAGCAGGAAACCGCACAGGGTGTCACGTAGAGATCGCATGGTGAGCAGGAAACCGCACAGGTGTACACGTACAGATCGCCATGGTGAGCAGGAACCCACAGGTGTACACGTAGAGATCGCCATGGTGAGCAGGAAACCGCACAGGTGTACACGTAGAGATCGCCATGGTGAGCAGGAAACCGCACAGGTGTACACGTAGAGATCGCCATGGTGAGCAGGAAACCGAACTGGTGTACACGTAGAGATCGCCATGGTGAGCAGGAAACCATACAGGTGTACACGTAGAGCACACCATGGTGAGTAGGAAACCGCACAGCTGTGCACGTAGAGGTCGCCATGGTGAACAGGAAACCGGAAAGGGGTATGTATAGAGATCACCATGGTGAACAGGAAACTGCACAGGTGTACGGGTAGAGACCTCCACAGTGGCTCCGACCTTTCCCAGGTGTCCTCGCTGGAGCCCCTCTTGTCTGCCGCAGGGGAAAGGGTTTCTGGTCCCTGGTGGTCCTCATGCCAGCGAGTGAATGTTCCGCGGCGTGCGGCGGCGTGGGCGGGAAAGGGCAGCTTCAGGAAGCAGGCGTCGGGCGTGGGCGGCCTCGCTCGCCCCACACCGGGACCTGAAACCGGCTCTTGTGCATTCCAGAGTGGCCATTTTCTCCTCCGTTTGAGAACGTAATTACGCTTGAGTGGTTCGCTTAGCGGCGGAGAAGCATGCATACGATTACCGCCACGGCGCAGCCGGCCGGCTCTCCGACCCCGCCGCGGATTTCACACGATTAACCGCGCGGCCGTGGGAGGGGCCCTGAAAGAGTCACTGCGCCGCACGGCTCTCTGACCCAGCGTAGGACGCTAACAGCTCTCTGACCCAGTGTAGGACGCTAACGGCTCTCTGACCCAGCGTAGAGCGCTAACGGCTCTCTGACCCAGCGTAGGGCGCTAACAGCTCTCTGACCCAGCGTAGGACGCTAACAGCTCTCTGACCCAGCGTA
The DNA here is from genome assembly GCF_018555375.3 of Anguilla rostrata. Lineage (NCBI taxonomy): Eukaryota > Metazoa > Chordata > Actinopteri > Anguilliformes > Anguillidae > Anguilla > Anguilla rostrata. The sequence continues at coordinate 32,865,661 of NC_057947.1, read as the reverse complement.
GAGCGCTAACGGCTCTCTGACCCAGCGTAGGACGCTAACGGCTCTCTGACCCAGCGTAGGACGCTAACGGCTCTCTGACCCAGCGTAGGGCACTAACGGCTCTCTGACCCAGCGTAGGGCGCTAACGGCTCTCTGACCCAGCGTAGGGCGCTAACGGCTCTCTGACCCAGCGTAGGGCGCTAACGGCTCTCTGACCCAGCGTAGGACGCTAACGGCTCTCTGACCCAGCGTAGGGCGCTAACGGCTCTCTGACCCAGCGTAGGGCACTAACGGCTCTCTGACCCAGCGTAGGACACTAACGGCTCTCTGACCCAGCGTAGGGCACTAACGGCTCTCTGCCTGGTCCAGTACAGATTACATCATCGCTAACTTCCACCAGAAATGATTTGTGTGTGTGTGTGACAAAAAATGCGCCTCATGAAAAGCATTTGAATTTTTTTGGCTTTTCGAATTCTCTCTAACGTTGTTGGCTCGGTCAAATCAAGCGCACCGTCTTTTCTCATGATATGCTGGGGAATGCACCTGCAGTGCTGCTAATTAAGGTCGATGCTTGTGAATGGGCATGCGTTTCCATTTGAAAAGGCGGGAGAGCCACTCGAGAGCATTGTAATGGATGAAAATTGGCACACCGCTTCAGCCGGACCGTGTAATTAGTCATCGTTATAATGTCGATATTTCTATGCCTAAATATAGACGCCTTATTTCAGCAACAACTGAAACATTCCCATGAGAAAGAGAGTACCAGGCTATATGGAGAAATGTTCGGAAGATTGTTATCCCAGAAGATTGTCAGAAGCATCCAGCAGAGGGCAATACGGTGTCACTGAAACAGCTACCTGTCACGAGACCATAGCTAATCGTAGTCAACAAGTAATGAAAGAAGATTACTAGCGAGCTCTTTGATCAAATAAAAAATACACTATATTAATGATTGAAAGTACACTCGTTGTGTAGCTAGCAACTTGGATTAGAGAAATTAGTTGCAGGAATAGCACTGTCTGAGATGAATACGACTTCTCTAAACCTCTGGGATTGTCCTTTTCTCGTGAAGATAAGGTGTCCGTTTCCTTCTGTCTAAAGGTGACCCTGACATGTTCATAGCACAGGTATGCCACTTTGTTTTTGATCGCTCCTGTGTTTAGCTTCCTGATCTGTACGGTTTGGGGCGCGTGAGTGAAATGTTCACGGTGTACTGGTGTGCGATATGCAGGCGAAAGTGAAGAATTGTGATCTCGATCAAAAATGCCTTCAAACCAAGTGGAATTATTTTCATTGAAAGGGAATGTGTATGTCGTGCACCTTATTGTTTATTTTTAGTGTGTACATAGTTCCTTTGTGTAATTATATTCCAGTAGATCTTGTGCTCTGTTTTAGTGTAGATGAACAGTTCTTGGTCACTCAGCATGAGTCTGTACGGTGAAGATCAGACTGGGCAGGAGACAGCGGCAGTGTGTGTGTGTGCTTGTGACTTTTGTGTTTGTGGGTCTATGTGTGTCTGTGCCTATGTATCTGCATGTGTATGTCTGCGTGCGTGCCTGCATGTGTATGTCTGCGTGCGTGCGTGTGTGCGCGTGTGTGTGTGTGTGTCTGCGTGTGTATGTCTGCGTGCATGCGGGCGTGCGTGTGTGTGTGTGTGTGTGTGTGTGTGTGTGTGTGTGTGTGTGTGTGTGTGTGTGCAGGGTACACACCCCTATCCCTTCTCTGCAGTGGGATCTGGTAAACGCCAGTGAGCCGGGCCTCTCTGCAGTGTTAATAATGCACACTGCATTAGCGTGCTGCGCTAGCTCCATTAGCACCATAGACACGCTATGCTCAGAGCTCCGCCGCACAAGCGTTTATTTGGGTACGTGTGCCGTCACTGGGGTTGGATTTAAAGCCTTGGCTCGTACGTGGCGCTCGTGGAGCGGATGCTGTCCTTCTTTTAATAAAGTTCTCTAGCTGTGTTTGCCTCTGGTGTCTGCGGTTTTATTGATGGCAGGAGTGCATCCTGGCATTTCGGCACCAGAGCCCGCGTGTTTGATTGAGCTCTGTGGAAGCGCTGAGCATCTGCCTCTGCTTCCTTCGTGTGCCGTTCTGAGTAACGAGCGATGCTCTGCGCTTTCCCCTGCTTTGAGGCAGACAGGGGGTCCTGCAGGAGGGGATTATGAATGAGCTGCCGTTCTCTGGTCTGTGGCAGCTGTTTGTGTGACCCCCCCCCCCGGGACCTGGGAGGCGTCAGGGTCGGGTTTTATAGTCAGGGAACGCGGTTCTGGTAAAGCAGGGAGTTTGCTTATTGGTCACTGATTTTTTACATTTTTTATCCATATGCTTTGAGCAGTACAAATAAATATAAGCAGTACAGTAAATAACAGCAGTGCTAACTTTGTGTTTATAAAATGTGTGTGTGTGTTAAACGATTAAATGCGTCCAGTCTGGTAGCTGGATAAGTAGTCACTATAATTGAGATTGCTATAAATATCATATTCCATTAATGAAATATAGCCCAATGTAGGTAGCTAACCATTTTAAATTAGAGTGTGTTCACAGCCAACAAATTAGCACAGCCAGTTTGCACGCTAAGATATGTAGGTTAGCTACATTGATAATACAATGTTATCGTTACAATATCTACTGAGCTAGCTTGCTGCTAGCTTGTTCAGCCAAATGCATCACTAGGTAGTGTTAAACTGATAACACATCGGAATGAAGTGCCCATTCCCTTTAAATTGTGATGTCATAATGACAAGGAGGAACTTATTTTTTATGACACCGTCTTTCGTTATAAAAGCTGAATGGCCTGGGCTGGAGTGAACTTTGACCCCTAGGTTCATGGCCTACTATCACATGTCCAGGGTGACAAGAAACCTGTTGTGACAACTCTTTATTGGCCAGAATGGCAAAAGAATATTGTAACCCACCCCCCCCCCTCGACCGCGCACTCTGACCACCTGACCGCGCACACCCTAACAACCCCCCCCCTCTGTCCTTCCCTCAGCAGGTCTCTGAGGGGCATGACTGGCTTGTCGGGGGGCAGCGCTGTTGTGACCTGGAGCCAGTGCTGGTGACAGGGACATGGGACTCTTCCCCAGAGCGTCCAGCAGGCCTAACACGAGCAGCACCCCGGCCCACAGCACCCCGAGGGACCCGAGGCTCCTCCTCTTCCTCACCAGCGGGACGCCGCCACAGGCCCAGAGCCGCAAAGCACATTGGGTAATGAGCACAAAACAGTAAATCACCTGTACGTTATCGCAGGCTCCAGATCTTAGGCCACACTAAGGGCAAGCTAAGCCCGAGTTTGGTCCAGGTGTGTGATGGGCAGTGGTCTATGTGCTGCATAGGGTTGTACAGGTTCTGAGGGGAGGTGTTGGAGGAGGTGTTACAGGAGGAGCACGGGGGGGGGGGGGGGGTTGGGGGGCTCTACCGTCCCCAAGGCAGAGGGAAGGGAGCGTTTGGGAAGTGGGGGAGCTAAATGAGAAGTCCAGGTCCAGGCCCCAGGACCAAAATACCCTCGCAGGTAGAACACGTTTCGCCTCCAGACTGAGGTCCATCTCCCCTTATGCTCCTCACCCCCAAGCATTTCAGCACAGTCGCTGGAAGCACAGGGAACACTTCTGCAGGACCGAAATGGGATGAGACGCGGTGGAATCCGTCGTGTGGCGGAGAGGACAGCGCTTGTCGAGGTTAATGGAAACGCGGTGGGGGGGACGGGGGGGCGGAGAGAAAGTGGAGAATGAAAGCATTTTCTCTCCTGGGTCTGCTCACACTCTCCCGTTTCTCCAGCGCACGGCCAACGTGCGAACAGGCCCATCAGACGTGCTGTGATCCAATTAGCACGTCTGTGTACATTTCGCCGCGTTTCGCAAACGGCCAACGCGTTTCGTACCAGGTGCTGCCGGTCCCCTGGGCTCCAGGACTGGCGCAGGCTGTCCGCAAAGCTCGGGCGGGCTTGTGGAAAACCGAAGGCTCACGTTTAACGTTGTGTTTTTTTTTGTGTTTGAAGAAACGCATCTCCTGTCTGCATCCAGCCAGTGATAGTTATGAGAAATTCACTTCAGTGCCGAGTTTCATAATTTCTCCTTCTGTTCGCCTGTCCTGCTGCTGTAGGCTGTTCTGGAGGAGCACGGTCTGCGTTTGAAACACGCCGTGCTGACCTCTCTCTCTTTCTCCAGGTTCCAGGCTTTTGGTAGAAGCTCCAAGTAACCTTCTCTGATGAGGATGTCGGATACTGTCGCCGTAAAGGAAACAAACGAGACCATGAGAGGGCTGGAGACGGAGGAGGCCGACTCGGCGCCCAGAGACGGCCTGAGCCAATCAGAGAGCCAGGAACAAACCGAGCCCGAGAAGGACGAGAGCGAGGGCAAGAACGAAGCGCAGGTAACCGACGGCCCGTCCGGCGCCCGCCGCCTCATTCGCCCGCCCGCCCGGTCATGTGACACCCACGCGGGTAGCCCGCTAACACAGCCGCCGGAGTCCTACACTAGAGTCTTCTTCTGTGGTGGAGGTGTGGATGAGCGTTCGGCTAGGGAAGTGGCAGAGCGTAACTGAGTTCAGGTCTGTGTCTGTGTCTGGGTGTGCGAGTGCGAGTGCGTGTGTGTCTGTGCGTGTGCGTGTGTGCGTGTGCGTGCGTGCGTGTGTGTGCGTGTGTGCGCGTGTGCGTACGTGTGCGTGCGAGTGTGTGCGTGCGTGCGTGCGTCTGTCTGTGTGTGCGTGTGTGTCTGTGCGTGTGCGTGTGGTGGAGGTGTGGGTTAGCGTTCGGCTAGGGAAGTGGTAGACCGTAATTGAGTTCAGGTCTGGGTGTGCGTGTGCGTGTGCGTGTGCGTGTGCGTGTGCGAGTGTGTGTGTGTGTGTGTATGTGCGAGCGTGTGCGCGTGTGGTGGAGGTGTGGATTAGCGTTCGGCTAGGGAAGTGGCAGAGCGTAATTGAGTTCAGGTCTGTGTCTGGGTGTGCGTGTGCGTGTGCGTGTGCGAGTGCGTGTGCGTGTGCGTGCGTGCGTGTGCGTGTGTGTGTGTGTGTGTGTGTGTCTGTGCATGCGTGCGTGTGCGTGCGCGTGTGCGTGCGTGCGTGTGTGTGTGTGTGTGTGTGCGTGTGGTGGAGGTGTGGGTTAGCGTTCGGCTAGGGAAGTGGTAGACCGTAATTGAGTGCAGGTGTGTGCGTGTGCGTGTGCGCGTGTGTGTGTGCGTGTGTCTGTGTGTCTGTGTGTGTGTGTGTGTGTGCGCGTGTGGAGGAGGTGTGGGTTAGCGTTCGGCTAGGGAAGTGGTAGACCGTAATTGAGTGCAGGTGTGTCTGTGTGCGTGTGCGGTGGAGGTGCTACAGAGGTTTCTTGGCAGAGACAGTGAAACCTTTTGAAAGCAGCACGTCGCTCTTTTCTGAGTCTTAGATGCGAGGGTCTCGCGTCTGCTCGAAAGGTTCGCGGGTCCAGCCTGTCTGGCGGTCTCTGGACTCGAGCAGCAGACTTCGCGGTAGCTGCGCCATTTGCCGAAACGTCTTTTGAAAGAGCCCCGACTCTTTGGGTCTCGCCTATGTTCCTTTCTCTGGAAATGTTTGGGGGATTTTTCTGAAAATTTTGCCTCATCCCAGAGGGAAGGACGATCAGCAGGGTAATAAAAGTGGGAGGGGAGGAGGAACCGGGGCCCAGCCTGATGATCTCATACCGCTAACTTCCTGCGTCGCGATGAGTGGGGGGGGGGGGAGGGAGTAACCGCTCTGCCACGCCCCCCCACCTCCTCCACATCCCAGAGTTCAGAAACACGGGTGCACCCGGATTCACCACCGCAATGTAGAGATGTGTGCGGGTTTAACTCACCACTCTGTACAGTGAACTCCCGAAACCTCACACATGTTCTTAAAGCTTATAGACTCCCACGCTCAGTTTAGATGGTATCAGACTCATAGTTTAACTGTTACCTTTAAATATTTGTACTCTGAATTAAGCTTAAAACCACTGACGTTTTGGGGGGGGGATATGAGCTAAGTACGATTATTGCAGTTTCTGGAATGATCAGTTTTTGGTGTGTGTTCTTCGCCATGGTCAGTGATGTAGATGATTGTGTAAGAGTTGGTCTGAACGCTGACGGGCATCGCGGTACTGCAGACCTGTCTTTTATGGTCTGTTCTGTCTTGCCTACTGCGCAGCAGCAAACGTCCGGACAAACTGCAAAGCGGTCGAAGGTACAGTAAAGCAGCATGTTTAGAATCATGTTTTTGCTTGATATGGTGCCTTGCTATTCACTAGTTGTTTTAATAATAATGGAACCTGTTGTTTTATTATTAATATTTAATCTTGTCTCTTATAAACTGTAATAGTATGCATCTTACTGCAAATGGCATTTACATTTTCTGAAGTGCTTCATTTGAACTGGAAAGGAATGCGTGTATGTGCAGTAGTTACATTTTTTTTATTGTTTTACACTTTGGTTTAGTCATGATTTTCAGATTTTCAAGAGCAGTATCAAATATCAAATCATCAATTAAGGATTGATTGCCAGTGCTTTAAGCAGCTGCATGAAGACAAATGGCCTTCGAGTGATAGTAAAAGATGGCGTCCATCTTGAGATCTGAAAATTGTCCGTCAGCTTTGCTTGTAGTGCACGGGATTGAGTCGTGGTTTGGTTTTTTTTTGTTTTTTGTTTTTTTCTTTTTGCGGAAGTGTCCGTGGCTCTTGGTTTGTGGTGAAACTCTTACCTGCACTTTTTTTTTTCATTGATTGAACATGACTCTCTCTAACCATCAGTACTCTCCCCCAGTCTAACGCAAAGTTAAAGTTAGTTCGGAGCCTGGCCGTTTGCGAAGAATCCTCCTCTCCCCCTTTTACTGACCCGCCACGAGAACACCAGGTAATCCCCCAGAATGCTCCGCCGCGTAGTCACCGCCCTGGCCCATCGCACTAACGCCAGCGCGCCCGCCATTTCACTCAGCGGCCGATAACCAATGAGAGCGCCCGCCATTTCACTCAGCGACCGATAACCAATGAGAGCGCCCGCCATTTCACTCAGCGCCCGATAACCAATGAGAGCGCCCGCCATGTCACCCAGCAACCGATAACCAATGAGAGCGCATGCCATTTCACCCAGCGACCAATAGCCAGCGAGAGCACTTGCCTTTTCAACCAGCGACCAATAGCCAGCGAGAGCGCCTGCCATTTCAACCAGCGACCAATAGCCAGCGAGAGCGCCTGCCATTTCACCCAGCGACCAATAGCCAGCGAGAGCGCCTGCCATATCACCCAGCGACCAATAGCCAGCGAGAGCGCCTGCCATATCACCAACCAACCGATAACCAATGAGAGCGCCTGCCATTTCACCATGCGACCAATAGCCAGCGAGAGCGCCTGCCATTTCAACCAGCGATCAATAGCCAGCGAGAAAGCCTGCCATATCACCAACCAACCGATAACCAATGAGAGCCCCTGCCATTTCACCATGCGACCAATAGCCAGTCAGAGCGTCTGCCATTTCACCCAGCGACCAATAGCCAGCGAGAGCGCCTGCCATTTCAATCAGCAACCAATAGCCAGCGAGAGCGCCTGCCATTTCACCCAGCGACCAATAGCCAATCAGAGCGCCTGCCATTTCACCCAGAGACCAATAGACAGTCAGAGCGCCTGCCATTTCAACCAGCGACCAATAGCCAGCAAGAGCGCCTGCCATTTCACCATGCAACCAATAGCCAGCGAGAGAGCCTGCCATTTCACCCAGCGACCGATGACCAATGAGAGCGCCTGCCATTTCACCATGCGACCAATAGCCAGTCAGAGCGCCTGCCATTTCACCCAGCGACCGATAACCAATGAGAGCGCCGCTTCCATCGACTCATTCGGCTTTACCTCCACTCTCGTTCCGCACAGTGTCTTTCAAACTGTCACTGTGTGTTTGGCGCACTGTGATTAAATGCATCCATCACACCCAAACAGCACATTTTCAACATGGCAGCTCGAGAAAGGTTTGGACAGGTTAAATTGCATTCTGGGTATGTTTTATAACCGACAAGCGCCAGTTTTGGGAAAGGTAGTGCTCCGTCTTTGAAAGACAAATATTTGCTGACTATTTTTTTCTTATTGCAAGTCTAGGCAGCTCTGGGTTTGACAGGAAAAAAGATTGTCTTAATAGTCTAAAACAGAACATTGCCGCATTTGACATTCTTATTTTATTCCCTGTGTAGAACAGCGTTGTGTTTTTTTTTTTTGTTCAAAAAAATAATACAAATGTATTTTGACAAAAGGGGGAAGCAAGCTGTGTTTGCAGTGGTGGGTATACAGTACGTGAAAACATCAAGGGGAGTTCAGAAGCGCAGGGTTAGATATTCCTTACCTTGTGAGAGAAAGACTGAGCGGCCATAGCAGGGTGTAACAGGAAATGCATTCCGCACGTGTGTATTTGAGCCCCTGAAAGAGATTCCCTGCTCATTGCATTACATCACAGGCATTTAACACACGCTCTTATCCAGAGCGACTTCTATATAGTTTGCATCCATTTATACAGCTGGCTTTATACTGGAGCAATGCAGGTTAAGTACCTTGCTCAAGCGTACAACGGCAGTGTCCAACCCGGGAATCGAACCTGTGACCTTTAGGTTACGAGACCAGCTCCTTACCCACTGTGCTACACTGCCGCCCCTGACCTGCTCGGCCCCCCGCCGCCTTCGCATGTCGCTCGGCTCGGTTTCCAAAGGCCGACGTTGTCTCCCGAGTTTTAGAAATGGTGGGGGAAGGGAAAGTCCGATTTGTCGAAAAAAGCAGCCAGAGCAAGGGAGGGGGGGAGGGAGGGGGGTAAAGCAAGGCCGTGCTTTGAAGACCCGAGACTTGCGGTGGCCTTTGGTTCAGGGCCAAAGACGTTTTTAAAAAAAGAACAAAACGCTTTTCTTCTGAGTGAGTTTTTTTTCCCCAGTGGTGGACAGTGCTTTGAAAATGAATTGTGTTTTGTTCATCTTGTCTCAGATCTTGTCTCTAAATTTTAACCGCTGTGCAGTCAGTTTGATCATTGGGGTGGGTGGTAACCCTTCCAAAATAATTGCAAAAGTGTTTGTGCTCACAGGCTTTTTTTAATGGGAAGCACAGGGTTCTGATGATGCTGTTTTTTGAGATCAGGAGGCTTTTTGTTGATAAATTGTACAGCTCCATGTTAGGTCTGCATATGGCCTGTTTTGCATAGCATGTAAACCCCTCTAATATCTTTTAATTAACTTTGAACCAAGTGAAGGAGACTGCTGGCTAAAATAGATGGGAATTCAACCGGTCTCTCATCCGTTGTGTAAAATGTCCTTTCACAATACAAAATACAGCAAAACCACTTTCTTTTTCCCCCCCCCCTCTGCAGGATAAAATTCAGATCCAGCTCTCCCAGTCCTTTGATAAAGAAGATCAGGCGGTGAAGAATGAGGACGAGAAGGAGAAAAGTGCTGACAAGCTGGAGAAGACTGACAAAATGCCGCGCAAGATGCTGTCTCGAGGTGAGCCTGAGTCTGTGCTCTTAGGCCCGTGGGACAGAGGGAGTTGTGGGGGATGTAGTCCTGGAGCATGTGCTCTTAGGCCCGTGGGACAGAGGGAGTTGTGGGGGATGTGCTCTTAGGCCCGTGGGACAGAGGGAGTTGTGGGGGATGTAGTCCTGGAGCATGTGCTCTTAGGCCCATGGGACAGAGGGAGTTGTGGGCATTGTAGTACTGGAGTATGTGCTCTTAGGCCCATGGGTTGTGGGTGACGTGGTCTTGGAGCATGTGCTCTTAGGCCCGTGGGACAGAGGGAGTTGTGGGTGATGTGGTCTTGGAGCATGTGCTCTTAGGCCCGTGGGACAGAGGGAGTTGTGGGTGATGTGGTCTTGGAGCATGTGCTCTTAGGCCCGTGGGACAGAGGAAGTTGTGGGTGATGTAGTATTGGAGCATGTGCTCTTAGGCCCATGGGATTGAGAGAGCTGTGGGGGATGTAGTACTGGAGCGTGAGCTCTTAGGCCCGTGGGACTGAGAGAACTATGGGTAATGTAGTACTGTAATACCCAAGGTCACTGATCTGATTCAAGGGGCTTTACCCTTCAGATCTGGTCATGACTCAGGTAGAACAGCGCTGTCGTGTTAGAATGAAACCTGCTGATCCTTTTCCCCCGTGCTTGTAGTGTGTGAAGACATGTTGGAGTGACACCTCCTTCTACACTGAAATATTTTTAAATGGCTTCTTTTTCCCCCCTCCAGATTCCAGTCAGGAATATACAGACTCTACTGGTATTGATCTCCATGAGTTCCTAGTTAACACTTTGAAAAACAACCCCAGGTGTGTACTATAAAATATAATACTGTAAATAAGTATTTATATCATTATATTTCATTCATTCATTTCATTTATGATTTACTAAGACAATTTAATTCTCTTTTTGGAAAGTTTTTTTTTGTCTACCTACCCTGGCAGATGTTATCTGGACTTCAACAAATGCGATTAATCACAGTGTGAAATCTGTGAGAATGGGGGTCGGGCTGCAGTTCTTTATGGGCGGGCTGTAAATGAATTGCGCCGTTTGTCATTTCAGGGACAGAATGATGCTGCTGAAACTGGAACAGGAGATCCTCGATTTTATCAGTAATAATGAGTAAGTGAATTCCTTCGTCGTCAGAATTTTGCCATCCGTGTCTTTCAGGGCTCAGGGTCAGTTCCATTTTCAGTTAAATAAATTCATGAATCAAAGTTAAAAATGGGTTTATGTTCTGTATGAGATTTTCTAAATTCATGAATTGAATTAAAGTTTAATTTGGCGAATTGACTTAAATTGAAAATGGAATCGCCCCCGGCCATGATCTCATATGCATATAAATATGATATATCGCATGTAAATGTGTAAATTTAAATGGTTCTGTCCTTCTAATTACTGTCCCAGAAGCCAGAGGAGGAAGTTCCCGCCCATGACGTCGTACCACCGGATGCTGCTGCACAGGGTTGCCGCCTACTTCGGGCTCGATCACAACGTGGATCAGTCCGGGAAGTCTGTCATCATCAACAAAACTAGCAATACAAGAATGTGAGCGCTCTCTCCTTCCGCCCCGCTCAAAATTCAGCCCCCGAGTCGGCTCCATTTTAAAAACAAATCACCGTTGCCTCGTCTTCTGTGGACTGAATTTTGAGTAGCTTTATTATCCCCATGCTGTAATGCTGTGAATGCTCTATGTGGGGAAAATGGAGATGATTGAAACGTCTTCTCGCCCACCCGCAGACCGGATCAGAAGTTTTCAGAGCACATTAAGGACGACAAGACGGACGATTTCCAGAAACGGTACATTCTCAAGAGGGACAACTCCAGCATGGACAAAGATGACAACATGGTAGGCGTCCGCCACCCCGCTTTCCATCAGGGAGCCCGGAAAGACTGGGAAGTCACTGGAAAGTCCACAAATATAGGAGACAAAAGAAATTACATACATTTTTTTTGAAAATGATGACTGAGGTGCTTTAAAAAGCACAGTTTGTTGTTAATATTTTGCAGCCCTACATGTACATGTTTTATACATGTTATTATCTCTAGATACTGATCCTGGGTCAGAATCCAAGTTCTAATGAATGTGGTTGGGAGTTTGGATTTGGGCTGAAACTAATCATGGGTCATGATTCTCTTAGTGATGCTGAGCAGATCTAATATTTCTTTATTGACGATTGGAAACGGACTCTTGCGTTAAAGCCTACTGTCGGGTCACTTGGAATTGATCAGAGTGGGGCAGCGATTGGTGATGAGAAGTGTTTGGAGGAGTGTGTTTGGATAAATGTTTGTAGTGTTTGGTGAAGTGTTTGGAGAAATGTTTGGCGGAGTGTTTGGAGGAGTGTTTGGAGAAGTGTGTTTGGAGCAGTGTTTGGAGCAGTGTTTGGAGGAGTGTTTGGAGAAGTGTGTTTGGAGCAGTGTTTGGAGAAGTGTGTTTGGAGCAGTGTTTGGCTCGCTCAGGTGAGTGGGTAACCCCGCTGTTTTCCTGGTCTCTCAGATGCGGATGCGGCTGAAGGACGACCGCAGGAGCAAGTCGATAGAGGAGCGGGAGGAGGAGTACCAGCGGGCCCGCGAGAGGATCTTCGCCCAGGACGTGAGGCTCCCCTTAAATACAATTACCAGTGATCATTCTGACTAAACTTGGGCATCACTGTCAGGTTCAGCTCTTACAGCATCACCCACGTATTGAGATGTCGTACAGGGAAAACCCTGCACAAGTGGGAATCTGTGAATAATGGAAGTGCAGCTGAACTCTTATTTCAGGCGATTGTCATTTTTGTGAGTTGTCAGCATCATGCACAGGTTATAATTGAATGTATAACTTTATTTATTTTATTTTTATTGCAGGGTCCTGACATTTTCCCGCTAGATAAGAGAATCCAGGAGGACGAGGCCTCCAACAGCACACAACAGAGACGGCAGATTTTTAAGTACTGTCATGCGCTCTTTTTTGTTAAAATACTTTTTTATCTGTGTTTGAATATCACTGTGATACGTGTCGCGCCGTTTTCCCCACCGATGCCCAAAAGTCAGCGAATAGTTCTGGAGAGGAGGGGGGAGTATGTAGCGCTTCGAGCTAACGTGCTAAAACCGTGTCGCCAGGCTGAAGGACGGCCGGTCCACGAACAGCCGGCAGAGCAGCTCGGAGAACGAGCCCAAGTGCTCGGAGCCGCGGCCCTGGAGCAGCACGGACTCGGACAGCTCGTACCGGAACCTGAAGCCCGCCATGACCAAGGCCAGCAGCTTCAGCGGCATCTCGGTGCTGATCCGCGGCGACAGCTCCGCCAGCAGCAAGAGCACGGGCAGGCTGTCCAAGACAGGCGAGTGGCTACCCCCCCCCCCGCCCACCCCACCCACCCCCCCCCCCGCACCCCTCACATACCCCCCCACCCACCCCCAAACCGAATCCCATACGCACATGGAAAAAGCAGCCCCAGGCATTCTGCTTTCTGAACACCACAGTGAAGCACCTGTTTCAGCATGCCTGGCCTCCACTGTCCCGCTGCCTATCGGAATAGCTGTGCCATATCGTGTGCTGGGTTGCGTTGTAAAGGTCCCCAATTATTCTGTCTTCTGCCATTTTATATCTTTTCCACAAGGTCTATCAAACACGTTCTTTAGGTTTTTTAAAAATAAGAACAATTACAGAACTCTTGGCCGTTTTTAAGTGTGTGTTGCATGCTGTTTTTTTGTTTGTTTTTTTTTCTTTCCCCACATGCTCTGTCTTGATTGGTTATCTGACCGGTAATGACAGGAGTGCCCCTCCCATCTCCTGCCCGCACAACTCCTGTTGTAAAAGTGAACATGGCTTCCGAACGGTTCTCACAGGGATTACACCACAGAACTGTATAGGAACAGTTGAGTGGATTACACAAACACATTACACACACTGTGAAAGGATTGACAGGAACAGTTAGATGCCTCTGACACACTAACACACACACAGACAGTAGAGCAGTGCTTGCAGCATTGCCTGCTGCCACGCTGATTCTGCATCTCTCAACTACTTCATGTGAAACTGGTTTGAATTTTTTATGATTATGCTATTCTCGCTATCGCGAAAGACTGTTTGTGTGTAGGGAGCTTTGCGTAGGGAAATACGAAACAAACTCAGTTCCGTATTCAGTAAGGGGTGTAACATGTTATTCTTCTCCATATTAGAAGGGATGGCTGGAAACTCTACATGTTCAAGCCAGAGCCGGACCCCTAAGTTGAGGGCAATCACAAACTAGTTTACCTGGTTTACCTGTAGCATACCAGGCTACTTAGCTAGAGAGTAAAGCACACTGAGAGGTTACATCCAGGCTCTTACTGTTGATTATAAATGTAGCTGAAAAGATTTTTTTTTAAGTCCCATCAAAGTAATTATCCTCTAAATCAAACATGCATTTGTTTTGATTTGTGTGGTTGTTGGATTCATCTGTGAATCTGAACAGGTGCACCTGCGGCAATTTGCCCGAGAATTCCCGCCGAACAGGAAGGTGAACGTTGCTCAGAAAATCAAATGCTGATCAAAAACGATCAGCTGCTTTGATGGTAATCCAGAACCTACGTCAGATCTGGGGCTAAATCTAACCGGAAAGTTTGTCTTGTGATTTTTTTTGTGGGGGGCGTGGTGAAATGTCACGTTTTTACAGACGTCATATTTTACCTGCTTAATTGGGACACATTAAGACAATGCGAGCGACCAAGCATTTCATACAACCTGTAGCAAATAAGTGGGGGCCTTTAAATCACGATCACTTTCACTTCGCTGCCGTCCTGGACTCTTACCAAAGCCCTTTGGGGCCATTTTTTAACTGTCGCAGGTCTTGGTCTGACGTTGAGTAACCGCGTGTTACCCCGAGTCTGTGGACGTTCTGCAGAGTGCACAGCGCTCCTGGGTCGGTGTTGGTTCAGGTCGAAAGCAGTGCTTCACTGTGTGCTCGTTCGCTCAGCGTCCCTGAACACGCAGAGAGGGAGGAGTGTTCAGAGAGAGAGAGAGAGGAGTGTTCAGAACTTCCTTTGCTCGGGCGCAGGGCTTCCTCCTCTCCGCCTGCATCGTTCAGGGGGCCTTTGTTTGAGTACTGCCATCTGTACTTGCGCTCATGCCATTTCCACCGTGTGGGTTTCTCTTATTTTTAATTTATTTATTCATTTATTTTTGTTGTTTTTCTTTGCCCCTCCCCATTGTGCGATGGCACAAGATGGCCATTGCTCGGCTCGGCACGTGGCAAATTCGTGCTTGGACGCGTGACGCATTTTTGGTTCCGTCAGTCGTGTGTCCTGCTTGTGTTCCGTCTTCCGCCCACTCCCCCCCCCTCCTCGCATACCCTTGTACATCCGTCCATCTTTTTTGGCAACATTATTCAGATTATTTTCGTCCATCCCCGTCGTTTTAAGTGATCAGTTTCTACCGCTAGCAGAAACGTGAGCGGCCATCTTTGTTTGTTCCTTCGGTTTCTCCTCTGAACGCGTCTGCACGTCTGAATTCAACGGTCACGTGAGCTCGCTTTGGTTGCACAAACGCAAGCAAAGTCCAGATTCTGGCCCGACTTCGTTACCTCGGCGCACCGATTTGGTTTACAGTGCAGCAGGCGTAGACCGAAGCTTTGCTCCGCTGGGATTGGCCGTCCGGAACAGTCGTCCCGCTCGTAGCCAATGAATTCAGGCCGCGCCGGCTCTGCGCTGCCATTCACCACGGAATGAAAGTGGCTTTGCTTGGCTACCTGGCACCATAACTCCATAACCCCCCACTCCCCAGCATGCAGGGTGTCCCCCCCACCCCTCCCATTTAGCATAAGGCGCATGGTGTCTCTCGCTGCCCGTGGGTAAAGACCTTCTCGTTGCTCCCTCCCCAGGTTCCGAGTCGTCTAGTAGTGTAGGGTCGTCCACGGGTTCGCTCTCACGCTCCCAGCTGCCCCTCCCCGCCCCGGCTCTAACCCAGCCCGGCCACGGGCCGCCCGCCGCCGCCTACCCCGCCGCCAGCGCTAGTAGCTCCGCGCCCTACGAGGGGGCCCGCGGCGGCCCGTCCCCCGCCGCCGCCGCCGCCGCCGCCACCGCTAACACTAGCTACTATTTGCTTCCGTTGGAAGTCACAGGGATACCGCCTGGCAGTATTCTGCTCAACCCACACACAGGTTGGTACCTTTTGACTAGGCTCACTCTGGCTAGGTCACACGTGTGTGTGTGTGTGTGTGTACTGTGTATCTGGCTCACTCTGGCTAGGTCCTGTGTGTGTACTGTGTATCTGGCTCACTCACTGTGTATCTGGCTGTCCCTGACTTGGATGTTAACAGTTTTACACGATCAGAAACTGATTTTTTCGCTTCTTATGTGCAGCATTACGTAAGTGATGGGTGTAGTTTATTTTGGTGTGGGGGGGCGACAGTTGATTCACAGTTGTGAATTGGCCAGTTGTGCAGTCTTTTGTGTGTGAATACATTTGGTGTGATCGTCGACTCATTTTTGTGACAGATCTAAGTGTTTGTTGTTACTGTGTAACAGTGGGAGAGCGCTCTGCCAGCGGATTTTGTTCTTTTGGGTTTTTTTGCGTATTTCTCTCCTGTGTTCTCCCCTGACTTTGGATGCTTAACAGGTTTTTTTAACACGATTCAGAAACTGGATTTTTTTTTTCCAGCTTCTTATGTGCAGCATTACAGTAAGTGATGGGGTTAGTTTTATTTTGGTGTGGGGGGGGGGGGGGGGGGCAGAAATTATGATATCACAGTTGTGGGAGATTGAAATGGCACAGTTGTGCAGTTTTTTGTGATGTGAATACATTTGAGTGTGAATGCAGTCGACTCATTTTTTTGTTGACAGATTATTAAGTTGTTTTGTTGTCTGATTGCTGTGTGAAACAGCTGGGGGAAGAGGCGCTCTGACACAGACGGATTTTACACAGTTTGCGCTGTCTGATGCTGCCGCTTGCATATGAATTACATTCCTTTCCCGACAGGAGCGAATGTCCTCGAAACACAATAACCTTAAGTGCTAGGATCGCTAAATCCAGTCCCCGTCAAAACAAGCTCCCGTGTGTGAGCTGAAAAATGGATAAGGAAGCCGCGCTGTCTAGGAAAACAAATCTGAAAAACGTCGAGAGTCTAGCCGCTGATTTCTAACGTGCGCCACTTCGGTCCGCCCGCTCTGCCGCTCCTTAAAATATGCATGAGGCCGATAAGAGGGCTGTACGGTTAGCTGTGCCGCTAACACATTCTGAGCGTCAGCCCCAGTGTGTAATTGCTTATTGACCTTTTTTCACGGAGTTGGGAAAATTAGAATTTTTTTCCCCTGTCATGGTGGAACACATTTAGGGATGGAATTCATTTAGGGGAAGGTGGGGGGGGGGCGCTCCGAGCGGGACAGGAGTTTTCGGGAGCGGTTAGTGGGTGGTCTGCGTGGGAGGTTAGACAGCCACTTCATGCCCGGGGATGACAGGCAAACGGGCGAACGGACATGCCAGCTGCCCCCCCCCCCACCCAGCAGACTCCCAGCATGCCGTTCTGTTCCTCAGAAAAGCCAGTAGCGTTCATACACGAGCTCACACGATCAATAAAACAATCAGGCCGGGAACAGGTCTGTGCTGCTGTTGCTCTATTTCCTGTTTCACTAAATTATGTGACATTGACTCTTTCTTAACCCTTTGAATAGCTAGGGGCTGTTTTTTTTTTTTGGGTGGGGGGGGGGGGGGTTTCCACCCAAAATTCTTAGTCAGTGTTCTAGAACTCTTTGCTTTCAAAATGAATTACCACTAGTGATTGTGACATCAGCATTAGAATGCTCAGTTTAGAACATTCTAGTCACACGTGTGTGATGTTGCAGCTCAAAGGGTCCATGGAGCAAGCCTGCTCAGGCGGCCATTTTAAACAGTTCTCTGTGAAGACTCTTTACACTGCATGAGAAATGAAGGCGTTCAGATCTACAGTGTAAGGCTGTGTGTTCCTATCGCCTGCCTGTGCCCGGGTTTTACTGCGCATAGTCTGATGCCCAAACTCACGTACAGCCGCAGGGTGTAGTCCAGGACGGGTTATTGTGTCGGACAGACAGTGTGTAGAGAGGCGGAGCAGAAGGCCTCAGGTTTCCGTGTGAACACACGCCTGGCGTTGTGCGCTGAGGTTTCCGTGTGAACACACGCCTGGCGTTGTGCGCTCAGGTTTCCGTGTGAACACACGCCTGGCGCTGTGCGCTGAGGTTTCCGTGTGAACACACGCCTGGCGTTGTGCGCTGAGGTTTCCGTGTGAACACACGCCTGGCGCTGTGCGCTGAGGTTTCCGTGTGAACACACGCCTGGCGCTGTGCGCTCAGGTTTCCGTGTGAACACACGCCTGGCGCTGTGCGCTGAGGTTTCCGTGTGAACACACGCCTGGGTGTGCGCTGAGGTTTCATGTGAACACGCCTGGCGTTGTGCGCTGAGGTTTCTGTGTGAACACACGCCTGGCGCTGTGCGCTGAGGTTTCCGTGTGAACACACGCCTGGCGTTGTGCGCTGAGGTTTCCGTGTGAACACACGCCTGGCGTTGTGCGCTCAGGTTTCCGTGTGAACACACGCCTGACGTTGTGCGCTGAGGTTTCCGTGTGAACACGCCCCTGGCGTTGTGTGCCCAGGTTTCCGTGTGAACGCGGTGGGCGGTAAGCGCCCAGGTTTCCGTGTGAACGCGGTGGGCGGTAAGCGTGCGGCGTGTCTGCGTGTCTGACGGCCTACCTGTCCGCCCGCAGGCCAGCCCTTCGTGAATCCCGACGGCAGCGCCGTGGTCTACAACCCCGCGGTGGGCCAGCAGCAGGGCCGGACCCAGCAGCCCCTGCCCCCGCCTCCGCCCGCGCCCGCCCCCCACCAGCACCCGCACCCGCACCCGCACCAGCCGGGCAACCACGTCCTCTCCCAGGTCAGTGCGCCTCCTCTCCGCCTCTCTGCCGAACCCAGAGCACGCTGCGGTTTGATGGACCTGCTCCTGAGAGCAGGGCCCAGGTGTGCTGCTGCCGTTTAGCCCTGCATTAGTACAGCCTCCACCGACAGAGAACTACAGACAGAGGGGCGGGGCTAAGCTGCCTCAGTGCTGCGCGTGATTGGGTAATCGCACTGACCAGTCGAGCGCAGGCTCCATGCAGGGGCAGCCAGGACAGGGCGATGGGATGGGGCATGTGATCTGTAACTGCTTTCCCCTTTCGTTTTCTCTATTTAACTTTCTCACATGGCCTCTGTAGGAGACCCTCATTCCATGCTGTAATTAATCGCCTCTTATTGTCCAAATTAATATTGACACATTGCAGTCTGATTACCCCCCATGTTATCTCTCCACCTTGTGAAGTTTAACCTCCTCTCCCACCCCCCCCCACCACCCCTAGCGTAGGGGAAGCCTTGTTCTGTGAAAGGACTGTCCTGTTACTCTCCCAGTCTTCCATGTTACTCTCATTTATTTCATTTTTTAACCTCCCTCTCTCTCTCTCTCTCTCTCTGGCGCCGTGGACCCCTCCCTCTCTCTGTCCCTGTCCCACCCGTTGCCTCTTCAGCCGATTCGGCCTCTGCAGCCCTCCGCCCAACCCCTGCAGTACTCCACGGCCTCTTACCCGTCCCAGCTCCTGCCCGTCTCCCCTAACCAACAGTACACTGTGGTACCGCCTCTCCTCTTCTCTTCTCTCCCCCCTCCCCCCCACCACCCCAGGGGTGCACAGCTCCGGTCCTGCTGGAGGGGGCCGGTCCGCATGCCGGATTTCTCCTCCAACCGGTTGCCTTGGTTTTGGTTCGCTGACAGCTCTAAAAACTAAGCTGGTTTTCTCCTGTGCTTGAGCTCGGTGAGATCTTTAGGATGCACTTGCAGCCTGTGGCTGTAGCTGTAGCTGGTGCTTTAATCAGATCGAGGTACGATTTGAGCTGATGAAATAATTAAGAGCAGAAGTTGGCACAAAATCCCGAAACGGACCGGCCCTTGTTGTGCACCCTTGGTTTAGGTGTGTGTCTCTGTGAACCTGACTGTGGCTGTTTTTGTGGGTGGGGGGCGGGTGTGTGTGTGGGGGGGGGGGGTCCTGTCTCTCCATTTCCCCGTGGCTCATCTCGTGACACCCCCTGCTACCCCTCCCATGCTGGGCTGTCCACCTCTCTGTGTTTTGCTTACAGCTGTCTGCCTGTTAGGCTTGTGCTGCTGGACGTGGGCTTGGTCCCATACTGTAACAGTATTGGCTGAAATCAATACTTTGAAATGTCTGATGGCAACTGGAATTGGAGTGAAGCCGGCTAGATGTGGGGTAAACTCATAGGGGATGTATGAAAGGTGATTCCGTTAATGGAAAGCAAAACATAGGCTGTAGCACTGGGCTGCATGCATGCATAATTTATTACATTGTAATGCATTGCAGAAAAGTGGTTAATTTGCATGTGGACAGCATAAAACACGCTCAGACAGTGCGCTGCGCCAGACCAGTCATTTGCTAGTTCAGAGTTCAGCTTGCAGAGACGTGACTCTCCTCTGGGACAAAGCTGCTGCTCCCCTTTATGAAGCCTGTTTTCCGTAAGCAGCTTTAATTCCTGGCTTGTGGATGAGTCCATGGTTAATTACATTACTTTTTTGTGTGCCCTGCTTTTGCTCCCTTTGTCCACTGATGCAATTCAATCGCTCCTGACCTCCCCCTGCCCATAAAAATCCCTTAATGGCTAATTATATCTTGGGAAGACTGCTTTAAATGAAAAGACTTGGGCTTTAAATGATTAATTTTGCACCCAGTATTAAATTTATCTGTGGCTATAAATTTAGAAGTTCCCCTGCCCACCAACTCAGGAAAAAATTAAGTAATTCACGGTGAGCCAGATTAGCTGGGAGTGACCTTCAGGCTTGGGATAGCTTTATGAAACGGGGTGATTCTGTGCACTGGGGGCCGGTGGTGAGGGATTCTGGGGGGGGTGTGATCATTTTCCCCTGTGCCCCCCCCCCCCGCAGCAAGACAACCTGGGGGCCCAGTTCAGCCACATGAACCTGGTGCGGCAGGCCTCGGCAGAGGGGCCCGACGGCCACACCGCCCTGTACTCCTCCTCCATGGTGCTGCAGGCGCCCCAGCAGGCCGGCTACATGGTGGCCCCGCCCCCGGGCCAGCCCGGCCCCGCCCCCGCCTACGCCGGCTCCGCCCCCTCCGTCAGCCAGCCCATCATGCAGCAGCAGGGCTACATCCAGCAGCCCATGCAGCAGGTAAGGCTCGCGCGTCACTTCCTGTCCGCTTGGGGATGTCCAGCCCGTTGCTACGGTTACTGATGCTGTCTAATGGCAGTGGTCCGGTTCGCCCAGTGGTGCATGTTTCCCTCCCCACACTTCATTCCTTTGCTTTACTTGCCCGACCGATGTCCAGCCGGCCTTTCCGAGATCTAAAGCAATATTTCAAAATTATCTGTTAAAACATGGTGAAATATTATTGGTAATTGTTTCTAATGCGATATTGAAATGTCAGTAGGTGTTGCTGTGCACATAAAACATGGTGCTTGTGCTTCCTGTGCACCTCCCCCTTCATTTGAACAGCTTCAGCAGGCCCATTGCCTGTCGGGGTGTGTGATGCACTGCGTGTGATCATACAGTAATGGGGCAATGTAGCGATGGCCCATATTTCACAGCCAGGAGATTAGAGGCTGTGACGGTGACTCTGCTTCCCCCTACAGATGCCTGCGTGTTACTGCGCCCCCGGCCAGTACCCACACTCCAGCCAGCAGTACCGACCGGTCACCCCAGTGCACTACAACAGCCCCCAGAACCAGCCGCTGCCCCAGCCCGCCCAGCAGTCAGGTAAACCCGCGCCCAGGGGCATGCTGGGACACGCAGGGGGCGACTGGCTTTCCAACGTCACGTTCAACAGAAGGAGAAATGGCGCTGAAGCTAGCTGGCTAGCACGTTCTGGTCAATACGAACAGCAGCACACATATTAGCATCGCGTACATTGGAACGACCCTTAGACGCTCAGGTGGGGCACTTCCAATTCCTCAACCTTAGGGGCCATTTGGAGTTTGGCCTAAATTATGAACTTTAGGGTATTGTTACCACCAGGTTTGCGTGCAAACTTTTGCAGAATTTGCCCGGGTCAGTAAATGCAGGATAACACAGCTGGGGTGACATTAATATCATCACTTTTTCTAACAGACAGACAGGAATGTAACTGGGCTGTCCTTCAACGTTCTCTAGACGTTCACCGGCGGCCATCTTAGTACCTGCGGTCCCAGGTGGTCTGTGCTCATTAGCGGCGAACGCCCGCCTTTCACGCCACTTTCCCCTCACCTTGCGCAGGTGGGGGGGGGGGGGGGGCGGGGTGCGCCGGGGAGGTGGGGGGGGTGTTCTCTTTCTCCTACAGAGGACCCTCAATGTCCCACAGTTTTTGTCGGAGAACAGTGTCTGGCTCTAATCAAACGCACGGTTAGCATGGCTCCCCTCCCAGCTGGGTCCGTTGTGCTGCTTTTACAGCAGTGTGATGCGGGTCTGAAGCCTTCAGCGTTCGCTCTCAGTCGGCGGGGAAGCGGCCTCAGCCGCTGTTTCCCAATTCGGTTTTTATTTTGATTGGCAGCGCGGTTCAGGCATGTCATTGGTGGTCTGTGTGGCAGGGGCGGGAGGGAGCGGCGTCGGAGCGAATCGGAGGGGCAGAATTCGGGACCGGGGTGCTGTCTGAGAGGATTATGATTCTCACAGTGAACCGGTCTCTTTTTCAGCTTCTCACTGCTCTTCAGCTGCCGGCTTTGGACCTCCGCAAAATTACCGTCCGTCATGCCGACATCGTTCCTATTACGCTTCGAAAAACCCTCATGTATTGTGCAAACCTAATACGCAACCATGCACACGTATATGTCACTTGGAAGGATAGCGGACAGGCCATTCGCCATCTTTTCTTGCTTTGTCACCTGTGAGAAAGCAGAGAGGGTAACAAGCAGAGGATGGCCCACAGCAGAGAGGGATTCAACATCATTCATTTCAGTCTCGTCATTTCACAAGGGTTTGGTGCACTCACAATGGCGCGTGAATGGTAATTACTAAAATAAAAGCAAAATAACTGTCGATCCTCAAATGAGATGATTGAATGACCATCAAACGGACCTTTTCAGTATTTCTTGCACAGTTTACTGAGGTCAGTCTAGTGTTCATATTGTGCTTTTTCGAACGAATGATTTTAATTAAAGTAGCAGTGGGTTTTAAAACTGCGTTATTGCATTTCATGCCCCCCCCCCCTCCCTCCCCCCCATGGAAGATTATGCTGCTAGAACTGAGAAATCTCACAAATGTCACAGCATCCCAACAGTAACAGGGAGAGGAAGGAAAGGGGGTGTTGAGGTTTTGTTCGCCTCAAAGCGGCTGCCTTTAAACCTCTCACATGGGGGGGGGGGGGGGGGGGGGGGGCGGGGTGGGGGAGGGCTTGGGGGTGTGGGCGGTGAGGAGGGTGGGGGGGGCGGGGGGGGGGGCGCGTAGCGAGCTGTTAGAAGTGCCTTTGAAACACATTCAGTGCTGGGGCACATTAGTGCACAAAGCATCCCCCTGCCTGTGTCCTCCCCCCTCATACCCCCTCGCCCCCTGCGCAGTCAGCTCGAATGGAGGGTGTTTAATATTACATTCGCCTCACGCTGGGCGTGTAAGTGCAGGTGAGAGAATGGGGCCTAAAATAGCCCCCGCCTCCCGCCCCACGGGGAGCCCGCCCAGCCGCCCGGTCCTTTTGTCCCACTTCCACTCTCGTCCCCGGCCAAATTGATTACGGTCGCCACGGCGAAAAAGCAGGGAGAAATTGAAAAATCCCAGCCACCCCCCCCCCCCCAGTGCTGCTCTCCCGGTACATCTCCCGGCACTGGGTTTTTTTATTTTTTTTATTTTTTTAAACCAATCGTCAGCGATACGGTCTCCCCGGTAACCTTGAAACTGATGCACTCTCCCAGATAAGAGCCCCGTTTTAGTGAAAGGGGGACGCAGCTCCCGTAAAATAAGCCCTCGTTACGGTAAGCCTTTATTTGCCCATAAAAAAAATACTTTTTTTCTTCTTTTTTCCCCTCTTTGTTTTTATTCCTTACCTTCAGGAGCTGAGGATCTCAGAACTTGACAGACTTACTGAGTGTTGATTCATTTTTTTGAATTTCAGGGCTGTAAGAGGAAACTTTGACCTTTTCTATCGCTTTGCTGTAAATGGGATGTAATGAATACTCTTTGAAGCCTTTAGAACTGTGCAGTAAAGGAGGAGCTGAGAGGGGCTTTGGGGTTTGTGCTGTAAAGGAGGAGCTGAGAGGGGCTTTGGGGTTTGTGCTGTAAAGGAGGAGCTGAGAGAGGATTTGGGTTGTGCTGTAAAGGAGGAGCTGAGAGGGGCTTTGGGGTTTGTGCTGTAAAGGAGGAGCTGAGAGGGGCTTTGGGGTTTGTGCTGTAAAGGAGGAGCTGAGAGGGGCTTTGGGTTTGTGCTGTAAAGGAGGAGCTGAGAGGGGCTTTGGGGTTTGTGCTGTAAAGGAGGAGCTGAGAGAGGATTTGGGGTTTGTGCTGTAAAGGAGGAGCTGAGAGGGGCTTTGGGGTTTGTGCTGTAAAGGAGGAGCTGAGAGGGGCTTTGGGTTTGTGCTGTAAAGGAGGAGCTGAGAGGGGCTTTGGGGTTTGTGCTGTAAAGGAGGAGCTGAGAGGGGCTTTGGGGTTTGTGCTGTAAAGGAGGAGCTGAGAGGGGCTTTGGGGTTTGTGCTGTAAAGGAGGAGCTGAGAGGGGCTTTGGGGTTTGTGCTGTAAAGGAGGAGCTGAGAGGGCTTGGGTTTGTGCTGTAAAGGAGGAGCTGAGAGGGGCTTTGGGGTTTGTGCGTAAAGGAGGAGTGAGAGGGCTTTGGGGTTGTGCTGAAAGGAGAGCTGAGAGGGCTTTGGGTTTGTGCTGTAAAGGAGAGCTGAGAGGGCTTTGGGTTTGTGCTGTAAAGAGGAGCTGAGAGGGCTTTGGGTTTTTTTGTGTTAAAGGGGAGCTGAGAGGGCTTTGGGGTTTGTGCGTAAAGGAGAGCTGAAGTGGCTTTGGGGTTTGTGCTTTAAAGGAGCTGAGAGGCTTTGGGTTTGTCTGTAAAGGAGGAGCTGAAAGTGGGCTTTGGGTTTGTGCTGTAAAAGGAGATGAGAGGGGCTTTGGGGTTTGCTGTAAAGGAGGAGGCTGAGAGGGCTTTGGGGTTTCGTGCTGTAAAGGAGGAGCTGAGAGGGAGCTTGGGGTTTGTGCTGTAAAGGAGGAGCTGAGAGGGCTTTGGGGTTTGTGCTGTAAGGAGGAGCTGAGAGGGCTTGGGTTTGCTCAAAAGAGGAGCTGAGAGGGGCTTGGGTTTGTGCTTAAAGGAGGAGCTAGAGGGGCTTTGGTTTTGTGCTGTGAAAGGAGGAGCTGAGAGGGCTTTGGTGGTTTATGCATGTAAGGAGAGCATGAGAGCGGCTATTGATTGTGCTGTAAAGGAGGAGCTGAGAGGGGCTTTGGGGTTTGTGCTGTAAAGGAGGAGCTGAGAGGGGCTTTGGGGTTTGTGCTGTAAAGGAGGAGCTGAGAGGGGCTTTGGGGTTTGTGCTGTAAAGGAGGAGCTGAGAGGGGCTTTGGGGTTTGTGCAGTGCTGTCATGTTCCGTTAGGGTTTGATATTCAGTGCCATTAATTACACTCTGAAAGAAGCTCTTACCAGTTTGTTTCTCTCAACTGTCCTTTTGATTTGTCTCATTTGTTCTTGCTCTGTTTATTTCTTTTTTTGGCTGACTGTGTGTAAACATTTTTGAAGCAACTGCCTTTCACCTGGCTATCTTCCTAATCATTTTTTCAGTATTTGTTTTCCTATTAATTGAACTAAAATAGCCTACTTGCTAATTGTTAAAAATGGTAAATGAACTGCATTTATATATATATTAAAAGGTATGAATAGTGCTTGAAGTCATTATATTTCTGTGGCTGTAATGATGTATGAATATATCTGAAAGGGAAGCCCTCATTTTTTAACCCTAATTTTACTGTTTGATTTTCTTACATGGAGAAATGGCCTTCTGACCCAAAAATGGCAGCTGTCTCATTTCAAAGTAAATTATAATATATTTGTGGATGATGAAGAGCCATTTGGTTCTGTTTAAAATCCATTTAAGATGCTAACAATAATAAAACCAAATGGTATCATTTGCAAAAATAAGCCATTTGGCGGCTCTGTGCATAATTGCGATTGTATCCACAGGAAAATAAGCTCTTAAATGACCCAGTCGTCTTTAGAAACTTTCTAACAAGCTGCAGCAGCTCGGGAGGGTGAATCATCTCTTTAAAGCCATTACATTTCAGTGGCTGCCATTTTGTGACGCCTATTTACGTTAATTATGCAATTACGTTAATGAGAATTTGAATCATACGCGATATTCTTTTTATTTTACGTTTCGTACATTTATTCCGGTTATTTTTTCATTTTATTTTTTTGTTAATTTGAATTCCTAATGGTCCCATTTTTCGTCGGGACGCGGTGGTGTTGTTGACTGTGTGAGTATCGTGGGCCTCTGTGGACTTTAGCCGTGGTTCTGCTCTCTCTCTCTCTCTCCAGGCTATCAGACCGTGATGCCAAATCAGCCGCAGAGCTACCAGAGCCTGGTGGGGCTGCCACAGCCCCAGAGCCAGAGCCTGCTCGGCAGCCAGCACGCCAGCATGGGGGCGCAGATGCAGGGCATGATGGTCCAGTACCCGACCGTGCCGTCTTATCAGGTACGCATGCTGGTGTGTGTGTGTGTGTGTGTGTTTGTGTGAGTGTGTGTAACTGGTGTTAGTTGATGTGTGTGTAGTGTTGTGAGTGTGTGTGGTGGTGTGAGTGTGTGTGAGTGTGAGTGAGTGTGTGTGTGTAGTCATTAGTTTCACTGCAAATTGAATGTCATTTTGGAACTCATTCCTCAATAGTGGTTTTATATTGAAACCTTTAAATGAACACTCTTACTTCTCACTTTTGAATCGGTGTTCTTTTTGAATGGTAATGATTTAGCTATAGGCTTGTCAACTTAAAATTAATAAACAAAAAATAATAATAATAAACGGACACTTTTCATTGGTGGAGCTGTGGATGTCTGTGCCCAGCGGTGCTTTTCATTGGTGGAGCTGCGGATGTCTGTGCCCAGCGGTGCTTTTCATTGGTGGAGCTGTGGATGTCTGTGCCCAGCGGTGATTCTCATTGGTGAAGCTGCTCCTCTGTGTGTGGGCAGGTATCCATGGCCCAGGGGTCCCAGGGCATGCCGCAGCAGACGTATCAGCAGCCCATGCTGATCCCCAGCCAGTCCAGCCAGGGCCCTGTCCCGGCCTCCAGCGTGCAGGTGTACTACAGTGTTATTCCTCCCGGCCAGCAGAGCACCATGAGGTGAGCTCCGCCCCCGTCCCGCCCCGCAGCGCCCTGTCCCGCCCCGCAGCGCCCTGTCCCGTACCGCAGCGTCCTGTCCCGTACCGCAGCGCCCTGTCCCGCCCCGCAGCGTCCTGTCCCGTACCGCAGCGCCCTGTCCCGTACCGCAGCGTCCTGTCCCGTACCGCAGCGTCCCGTCCGTAGCGGGCCCCGTTTCAGAGCACACTACCCAGGACGTCCTGCCGCTTAAAGGTGGCAGGGGGTGGGGGGGAGCGGATCTCTAGCGGGCTGGGTTGACGGAAGACGAGGAGAGGTCGTTTTCAGCCTCTTCCCCTCCTCCCTGAAGAAGTGCCTCTCTTTTTAGTAGGTCGCTCTCAAGATGATTTATGATGCAGGCGATTCGGCGGGTATTAATATAACTGCGCCCGTCCCGTTTGGAGACGCTCCTCTCCACCCCATCCTTCATGCGCGCCCCAGTATAGAGGGCTGCTCCTCCTGGGGCCTGCTGCCTGCCTCCTGCAGCTAGCCTGCTGCACATCCATACGGCCTATATCTGCCTATATCTGCCTATATCTGCTTATATCTGCCTATATCTGCCTATATCTGCCTATATCAGCTTATATCTGCCTATATCGGCTTATACCTGCCTATATCTGCCTATATCAGCTTATATCTACCTATATCAGCCTACATCAGCTTATATCAGCCTATATCTGCCTATATCAGCTTATATCAGCTTATATCAGCTTATATCTGCTTATATCAGCTTATATCTACCTATATCAGCCTATATCAGCTTATATCTGCCTATATCAGATTATATCTGCCTATATCAGATTATATCTGCCTATATCTGCCTATATCAGCTTATATCTGCCTATATCAGCTTATATCTGCCTATATCTGCCTATATCTGCCTATATCTGTGTAGCACAGTGGGTAAGGAACTAGACTTGTAACCGAAAGGTCGCAGGTTCGATTCCCGGGTAGGACACTGCCGTTGTACCCTTGAGCAAGGTACTTAACCTGCATTGCTTCAGTATATATCCAGCTGTATAAATGGATACAATGTAAAATGCTATGTAAAATAGTTGTGTAAGTCGCTCTGGATAAGAGCGTCTGCTAAATGCTTGTAATGTAATGTAATGTAATATCTGCCTATATCTGCCTATATCTGCTTATATCTGCTTATATCAGCTTATATCAGCTTCCAGTGTATCACTATCAGACTGTCAGGAGAAAATTAATTAAATAAAACGCGTTTCACTTTTTTGTTATTAATATGGTATTATGATAAATGCCTACGGGACTGCATTGTTTTGATTTCCATGACAATTGATTTCAGAAACATATTTACTCAGCTCACTGATGAATAATAACAAAACGATATTCACTGCTTTCAAAAAGAGATATTGTTTGGAACCCCCCAGTATGTGTAGTATATATCTAGTTCAGCATTTCTTCCCAGTTTAAAGCAGTGTGCTGAATGTGTCAGGTCTGACTAGTCATCTGTGCTTTTGGGTATCTGCACTGGGCATGACCTGACTTCCTCTCTCTTTGTGTGTGTGTGTGTGTGTGTGTGTGTGGTTGTGTGTGTGTGTGTTGCATGCCCTCAGCTCCTCTGTGAGTTTCCTGCCTCCTCCGGGCTCAGAGCAGATGCAGTTCCCTCGGACGTCCTCCCCCTGCAGCTCCCAGCAGCTCCCCGGCCAGCAGTGTGCAGGTACCCAATCACAATCCACTCTGTTCTAGCAGAGACCAATCACATTCCACTCTGTTCTAACAGAGACCAGTCACAGTCCACGCTGTTCTGAGAGACCAATCACACTGCCAACATTTCACTTCTGTTCTAGAAGTATGTCATTACTGTAGCTGCCATACATGCAGATTTCATTTGATGCATTTTTATGATTTCAAAATGGTGTACAGGGCTGGCTTCCGGCACCATGGTGTCCAGAGATAGCTCTCTCTCTCTTTCTTTCCATTCTTTTCCTGCGCCTCTAGCCTTCACTCCAAATCCTCACCTCTCCCGTCTTCACAATACGAGTGAGTCCATCCTGAGCTCGCACACAACAGAGGGAAGTGCGGTTAAATACATTTACTCCTTTTGGCAAATTACTCCTCACACCAATCAAAATGGAGGTGGACGGCATTCACAGCTCTGAGAACCCCACCATATTACCCGGACAGCTATAAAGAACAGCCGTCCCAATGCCTTAAGACCCCTGTGACTCTGAGCTAATTCAGCCTGCTTTCCCCGTCTTTACAATCTAATTATTGGAGATATGGGGTGGTAATTAAAAAGTGATTCCTCTAGTGTTTGGTTCCCTATTATCGTGTCTTTAAAGAGGCCCTCGCAAGCCTCCGAAATCTAATTTGCTGTTTTATGTTTCTCGAGTTAATTCTGATTTCCCCGAACGTTTTCAGCCGTCCTCCCGTCTTTTTAGGACTCATAAAAACTGCCTTTTAAATCCTGGAATTACATTTTTGCTCAGATTGGTGACAGAAATATATATATGTGTGTGTGGGTGTGTGTGTATGTATATATATATACATATATAGAGAGAGAGAGGGATTAAGGAGAGATTGGATTTGGAGAAAAGCAGCAGAAGAAATTGTGTGCAAGGATTAATGTTCCCTTCCATATGTGATCAAATTAACAATGGAGCACTACAGGAGAGTGGATCTGACCGCAGAAAGAAAGGATCATAATGGTGTCCTCAGATCTGGTTCATTTCATCTGAGCCTCTTTGTCTCCTTCTGAGGCCAAACGATTGTGCACCCTGTTAAAAAATCATTAGGAAACGGTCTTCTGTTGATTTTATTTTTAGAGGAGACTTTCAGAGTGGTGAAAACCTCTGATCCTGTTTTTGGTTCCCCTTGAAACAATCGCTCACGTACCTCAGCCAGAGGAGAGAATTAAGCCTTTCTTTAGTTTCTGCTGCTGTTGAAATAATCATAATGAAGAGAAGCCATTTTGGGGCAGGGGGGGTGAAGAGAAGGTCCAGTAACACAGCCTCGCTCACTGAGCAAACGTATTTTAATTGGCTGCTTTGCGGACGGAAATTTTAACACGATTAAGTATTTATGTCTTCATCCTTGGAGCTCGATCTCGGTGCCCAGGCCCCTTTGAATAATGCATGAGTCAACATCACTGCTCTGTACAAATGCTACGTTTAATTGCTGGTAACACATTGCATATTAAGATTGTCATGGGTTTGTGTGCGCAATTAAATTTGCCAGAACTATTGGGGAAAAATGAACAAGAGGTACTATTTTTGTCTTTAATTGAGGAGGAGAAATTATGTACTAATGGGGGAAAAAAACATTGCTTTTGTTTCTGTTAACTTTTGTTGCAGCTGTGCCTGTGTGTAGTAATGACCTCTCTGTGCCTGTGTGTAGTAATGACCTCTCTGTGCCTGTGTGTAGTAATGACCTCTCTGTGCCTGTGTGTAGTAATGACCTCTCTGTGCCTGTGTGTAGTAATGACCTCTCTGTGCCTGTGTGTAGTAATGGCCTCTCTGTGCCTGTGTGTAGTAATGACCTCTCTGTGCCTGTGTGTAGTAATGACCTCTCTGTGCCTGTGTGTAGTAATGACCTCTCTGTGCGTATGTGTAGTAATGGCCTCTCTGTGCCTGTGTGTAGTAATGACCTCTCTGTGCCTGTGTGTAGTAATGACCTCTCTGTGCCTGTGTGTAGTAATGACCTCTCTGTGCCTGCGTGTAGTAATGGCTTCTCTGTGCCTTGTAGTCTGTGCCAGTGCTGATGTGGTGAAGTGTGGCGTTTCGTGCGCACGCAGTTCAGGGAGTGGCCTGTGATGTCACTGTGATGTTTTGTTTTTTTCGTGCAGGTGTGCCCCCCCCTCACGGCAGCGGCATGCTCATGATGCAGCTGACGTTACCCCCGAACCAGCAGCCCCGGGCGCACTCCCCCCCCCAGTGGAAGCACCACAAATACTACAGCCTGGACCACCAGAGGGGCCAGAAGTGTACAGACCTCCCCAGTCTCGACACATCGCAGGTAACTCCGCCCCCAGTTAGGACGGCTGTGTTGCCATGGTAACCCTGCTGTTTTACATTACATTACATTACATTACAGGCATTTAGCAGACGCTCTTATCCAGAGCGACGTACAACAGACTTTTTTTTTTTTAGGACAGATTGTGGTGCTATGGTAACACTGCCCCTGTGTAGTACAAAATTGGGTGCCATGGTAATAATGCCCCTATAGGACGGCATGTGGGGGTGTATGGGGACCGCTGGACTGTCAGTCTGAGGGTCATGGGCTCCGATATTTTCCTCAGATTCTACAGTGAAACTCAGTCTCTCTTTGTAGGCTCCCTCGTTCTCATCGGGTGCTTTAGCAGCTGGGGGCGCCTGTTTTCTGATTATTTTAAATGAGTTTGAAGCGTTTTTTACGCTGCTGTGTCACGCCGAGCCCCTCAGGCACATCGCTGTTTTTAGGGGCCCATGGAGCTGAAAATGGGCCTATTTTTAAGTGTTCTGAGTCAAGAAAGCGCCCCACGTCACTGTCATTCTGCCGTCCAATCGCATGACAGTAGAGGCGGGCCTTGAGTATGCCGTTAGCTTCTTCTGTAAATAAAGGAGAAGATGAAAGAGAAGTTGGTCGTGACAGTTCCTGGCCACTGGCAGTTGTACGATTTCACGAATCGTAACTTCCATGACAAAAAATAATCGGTCCAAGGCACGACGACACATTAGTGCCGTGAGGACGTAGATGGGAAGTTATTTTCGGGTGAAATGAGGGAGCTAATGACATTAAATACGTTACGCAAGCGATTGACAGGAGCAGAGTGCCGTTGCCGAGCAACAGCGCGAAAAAAAAAAAAAAAGACGACGCCTCCTGCGCATTTTTCAGAGTTGGCTTCAAAAAAAACCACGACAGGAAGTGAGTCTCGCGTTTCCATGCCGATAGAACGCATCCGGTGTGAAAGCAGCCTTAGAATCCGCACCTGTTCAGACACCTAGCTATTGATTCACCTCAGTCTTTGACTTAGTCGGTTAAATAATTCAGCTGTTTTTTTAATACAGTTTGCAGTATAGCACAATGCGGACATAAGACGTTAATGGCATGCACACCTATTCCTGACATAATGTGGCTGAAGAGGGTAAATAATCCCACTAAAGCATGAAAAGCACCAAAATTTGAAAAATTAAAATTCTGGGATTGCAATTGGGGTTGAAACGAAAACCAGCATCAGCAGGGGGGGTCCCCAGGACTGAGGTAGAATACCACTGTCATAGGGGATTAATCATTTATGGAATGGTTCACCAGGACTCTTTGTGGAACCAGAGGGTTTGTGGAACCCCTGGAGTCTTCAGGACCAGGCCTGACAGCACCAGCTACCCATCTTCCCAATTACACTGAGAATCAAATCCACAGCCTTGACCTGACCTGACCTGACCTGACCTGTCCCTTCGATTGACGCAGCCCTGTGTGTGTGCAGCTTGATCAATTTTCTGTATTCTCGCCTGTTAAGTCAGTGGCTCAGAGCAGTGTGGTAAATGTGAACTTTATTTGTCCCGGATTCCGTGCGGTACAGCTGTTGTTGCATAAATAGGCATAAACCCCCCCCCTCCCCCCGTCCCTTGCCCCTGCAGAGCAGTCCCCAGCTAGGAAGCCCCAGCTCCTCCCCGGCCCAGTCCCCCGCCCCCGCCCACCTGACCAACATGAAGAACGTCCGTCCCGGCCTCGCCCCCATCTCCATCATGCCCCAGTTCTCCCGGCCGTTCGTCCCGGGACAAGGTGAGCCGCGGGGGGGAGGGGGGGGGGGCAGAGTCCGGGCCGAGTGCCGTTTGTTCCTCTCAGCGGAGTTACTGAGTTATCCCTCTGCGGCCAAACCGGCCAATCACAGCCTTGCGATGTGGACTCATCAGCAGTTTACAACTTTACTTTCTGGCTGATCTCTTAGGTTATGTGGTGCATTTTTTCTGCATTGTTTTCTGTTTGTAATCTTTTTAATGTCTGTCAGTGTACTGAGCTTTTTTCATTTTAATTTATTTATTTATTTTTTGCACATATGCACATTGAGTTTGAGTGTGCAAAAAGCACTATATAAGGTGCATTATTATTGTTATTATTATTATTACGTGCGTGCCTAAGTGTGTTGTCCCTCCCCAGGTGACGCACGGTACCCCCTGCTGGGGCAGCCCCTCCAGTACACCCCTCCCATCCGTCCCCCCCTCATCCATGGACCTCACATTGTCCCCAACCACCAGGTGAGGACCAAACACACGCACAGAAATGCACACACACACACACACGCTCACACAAACACACACACACACACAGACACACACACACACATACATACACACGCGCGCTCACAAACACACACAGGCACACACACACGCATACATACACACGCGCTCACACAAACACACACAGGCACACATACACACCCACGCGTGCACACGCACACGCACATGCACGGAATGCCAAGAGAAAGAGCAGAATATTCGTTCACTGGAATCACTGTCTGAACGTTGCTGCGTTGTTGTTTTTTTTTCCCAGGGTCCTATGGGAATTCGACAGGTTGGCCGAGGGAGGAAACTGACGAGGAAAGCACTATCTACAGATCTCAGTGTAGGTGAAGCAGGTAATGGTAGGGCATCTCCCTCCACCATAGTGTAGAGGTCAGGAACCCGAACGATTCCGCTTTACTGTGTAATTCTCCTGCCTGTCTCTGTGCGTCTTTACAAAAGTGTCCTTGTAAGCTCCATGGTGCCTCATCAGAGAGCAAGGTATGGATGGTGTGTGTGTGTGTGTGTGTGTTTGTGTTTGCGTGTGTATCAGCAGTTATTCATTGTCGAAGCAGCAAAAAATGTTATGCTTTTAAAAAAGTACCCCTGCGAGTGAAAGTTGGAGTGCAGGAATGCTGAAGTGAAGTGAAAGAAACGCAGAGCGCCAGGTCGTTTAAAGCATTTTCTGAAATGATGACGACAGCTTTCGGTGAGTCTGGAGGACGAAGTCGGCCGTCCCGTCTCGGCTTGTGTGCGTTAGTGAAGGGAAGCGGCTGTGTTGGGGAGGGAGAACGTTGACTGAAGCAGAATGCCATTGTGTTTAATGCGAGTGCTAACCGTGTTTATTTATGGACAGCGCTGCCTCCCACTGAAGCGCACGCTGTAAAGCCTGATTTATACTTCGTCGCACGACCCTTGTGACGAGTCACATGACAAAAATGACGTATTTTCAACGGAAAAAAGGTGTCGCGCAGCTCTAGAATTTTATGTCACAGAACTTTACGCTTTGTCGCGCAGTGCTGATTGGATAGCCAGATGGAACACTGAAATTTATTGTCATGGTCAGTGTTATTTCACTGTCGAGTGCTGCCATATTTTCAGAAAGGTAACGTTAAACTGTCAAAAAAAAAAAAAACTGTCAGGAGTTTGGCGTATTGTTACCATAGAGACAATAGAACCCTCGTCAGGGCCCTTCGCGGAAGTATAAACGCAAAACGTCGTGTGACGCTTGTCGAAATGGTCGTGCGAGGAAGTATAAATCGGGCTTGCGGGCGTGTCGTTGCTCTGGGAGTGACGCGCCTCTCTCTCTCTCCCCCGCGCAGTAAGTGGGCGGATCCTGGAAGTGACTGACCTGCCGGAGGGGATGGGCCGTGTGGAAGCTGATTCGCTGCTCGGGGAGCTGTGCAAGGCGGGGGCCACCATCCGGTGGCTGCCAGAGCCCCCGCCGCCGCTGCCCCCGCCCCCGCCGCCGCCGCCGCCGAGACTGAACTGCGGAGCCGGGGACGGCGACACGAACTCTGACCCCTCGACCCCGCCCCGGGACCCGGCCTCCGGCTACACCGTCCTGGCCGTGTTCCCCACCAAATACGCGGCACAGAGCGCCCTGGTCCGGCACAGCAGCCCCCCCGCCGCCTTCCGGCTCAGAACTAGCAAGAGACACTACGACTTCCACAACCTGGAGCGGGCCAGCTCCCAGTAGGGGGCGCCGAAGAGCAGGATCCCCGCAGCACCCCCCTCCTCCTCCACCCACTGCCACCATCACCACCACCACTACCAGTCACTTCCTGTCCTTGTCCCCTCCCCACTTCATGTTTTTCACTAAAGTTGGCTTGATGTAATGGGCTTTCACTTGAGTTGTAGAGACTTTTGGGAATATGTTGCCTTTGTAATGTTCTTAGCAATTCCATTATAAAATAAAAATTGGCCATTTATTATTTTTTATTTTGTGTGTGTGGGAGGGGAGTTCAGAATTGGCAGGAACATTTCAAATGGCAGCATGTACTTTTTTCTTTTTTTTTTTTTTTCTTTTTTGTTTTTTTAGTTAAGTTTTATATTTGTGAAATCTGGTGTCAGACCCAAAGCGTGGTTGTACAGCTGCATTCTTTTCTCCCGTCCCTCTGTTTCCCGACCTCTCTCAGCTTTATCCCCCTTTAAAGCAGAGAGCTCAGCAGGTGAGACACAGCAGGTAGGCCCAGGTAGGCCCTGCCCCCCCCCCGCCCCCCCACAGCCTGTCCCTGGCCAGCCGCTCGCGGTTCAGCAGGGTTACTCCACCGTGGACATGTCCCAAGCGACACCATGAGTTTCTTTTTGTGCCTTCTATTAGGATTCCCCCGTTTTACTCCTTCACAAAATCTAGAAGGCACCTCAGTGTTGCTCGTAAAATGATCCACATCTTTGTAAATACTTTATATAGTACAGTAGATATATAATTCGATCCGGTTTTCCTCACTGCAAAATGTTATGCTGGTAACAGGCACTAATGAGCGCACTGTCTTTGGTTCAGTGTTCCTGGTCTGGTTTTAACTTAATTTAAAAAAAATAAGTCAAGAAATGCATATCTCACCGG
Source organism: Anguilla rostrata (assembly GCF_018555375.3). Lineage (NCBI taxonomy): Eukaryota > Metazoa > Chordata > Actinopteri > Anguilliformes > Anguillidae > Anguilla > Anguilla rostrata. Next base: position 32,830,173 of record NC_057947.1, on the reverse strand, counting down.
TGGCATATTTTTAGCAATCCTCAAGCTTCATGTGTCTCAGCTATCCCCTCCTCTACTCCTCTCCTCACCTTTTCTTCACACTAGCCCAATCGTTTCAAATCTGTCATTTAAAAAAAGTTTTTTTTTTTGTTTTTGTTTTTTGTTTTGTTTTTTTTAAGTCCTTAGGTCACTGGAAAATCAGTTTGCACATTTATACAACTGAATTTTTTTTTTTCTTTTACTGTTCTCCCAAATGTGTGGATTCTGAAAAGCTGTACAATGTTTGCTGGTGCAAGTCATTTTTATTTCAGTTTGAAACCAATAAATGTTTACACCAAATGATGTGCTTCGTCACAGATGAGGGTTTTTTTTTTTTCCAGTGCATCGAGATGCAGAGAAATCGTGACGATGCCACCTGCGCTCGTCAACCGCGTTCCTCAGGATTCAAATCAGAGTGAAAATAATTTTGATGGAATGCCTCGGATTTGAACACCAAGTAGATATAAAACGATTTGGCTTTTGAAAATAATACTGCACAGTTTATGTCTTTGTGCCGCTGATGCATTTTGACTGTTGAATTTCTATAAGGCAGGGGGCTTTGCTACATTAACCCCCGTGGAACCTCAGCCCCAGGCGAGTATCGCATTTCATGATGATTTATTCCTTTTTTTCATATTTTAAACGGAGTGATGGAAAAGCACCACGCTCCTGGGTTTCTGCTGAGACTCATGAAGGTTTTAACGGGCAAGTAATGGCTCAAAATGGATTTAATTTTGCGTTTCATTCAGCGAAGCCGAAATGTCCATAACGTTTAGCGTCTCCATTCACTTTACAAGATCATTAACAGATAGGCCTAATTAACTTGACATTTGTGCAGACTTATCAAGGAAACTGCTCTCTGCTTAGCTGTGAAGACTTTTCTTCCCTAACAGCAACCACCCGCAGGTATCGTATTCGTCTTGTGTTATTGTTTTAAAACACACAATCCATTTTTGTTCCCATCTGTGAATGTATTATGCAGTTATACGGAATGCACTATCAATCTTATTTGTTATTTTGTCTACAGAATTACCCTGATTACATTTAATACCCCAAAATATTGCACTCCACGTACTTACAGACTGTTCTAGTGCAGCCGATTAACTTCTCCATTTAAGAGGAATGTGCTTCTGTTCCAAGTGAAACATGCTAAATGACAGAATTCAGCAAGCAAGACCCTGTGACAGGGAAACGGAACTATGTCAGAATTAATTGAAGGATCACTTGCTTAATTGAAGGTTGATTAGATTTGAGATCATCGATTGATCAAATGTCTGGGAGTCAGGGTTGAAGTCTGAACAGATTGGGTTTTAGTTGGCGTCGGAAAAGTGTTGCATCTTTCAGAATTGTTGAAATTACAATTAATTAATTCCACCACTGACTGAGTTTTTGATTAAATACAGTTTTGTGAATTTATTTATAAATGGAAAACATGGCAGGTTACTGAGTGGAGAGTTTGAATAAATGTGTTTTTAGTTTACACACTCAGTGGCCACTTTATTTGGTACCCCTTATCAAGTATCAGGTTAGGACCCCCTTTTATTTCTAGAACTGTCTGTGTTCTTCACGGGCAGCAAGTATTGGGGGCAGCAAGGTGCTGATAACATTCCTTAGGGATTTTGGTCCATGCTGACTCGATATCATCACGCAGTTCCTGCAGATTTTTTTCTTTCCCGTTCCACTTCGTATCTAAGGTTCTCTATTGGACTGAGATCTGGGTACTGTGCCGGCCATTACAATAAACTTAAGTCACTGTCATGTCCATGGAAGCATGCAGTGATGTGTGCCTTGTGACCTTGTACATTGTCCTACTGAAAGTATTAATTTGAAAAAGGGTAGACTGTGGCCAAAAAGGGATGCACATGGTCAGCAACAATGCTTGCTGTGGCATTCGAATGATCCTCAATTGGTATTGAGAGTTATTTAAACACGACGATGACGATCTCCATTTAGATTTTTTGAATAAATAAGAGTGTGTGGCCTTTAGACTTTAGGCTTCTGTGAGGGTTTTGTGTAATTGTATAATTCTGAATTGGCCTTGTTTAATATGTGTTTGTGTGTCAGTTCTAAGACCTTTTCTGAAGGTGACAGAGGGGATATGTGCTGAGGAACACATCATATCCTCCAAAATAATCGGCATGGTGCGTAAACTCCAGACACTGGCAGCAAGCATGGCCAAATGCTACATCCCAGTCTGTTTGTCAGTTCCCTGAACAGGTGCCTTAAATGGTGCCTGACTGAAAGGTATTGAGGCTATGAAGCAACAAGATTGGTCTGGATCAATCTTACAATAATATAAAGCTACACACACACACACACACACACACACACACTCACGCATCAACAACAGAAACATAGCTTGACGTGTGCACAATAAATCGTGAATATCTGATAAATCGTTAAATTCTTCATATAAATTGCAAATTATTTCCTGTTGTTTATGAAGTTAATTTGTTTAATGTTCTATCTTTGATCCATATTTGAGCCCTTAACATATATTCCACCCTACTGCATCCCCATATAAAGAATGTCATATAAGAATGTTGCATAGGTCTACTGTAAGTAGGCTAGGACTGCAAACATAGCCCATACTACATGACATCATCTACATACAAATAACAGCTGAAACTATCGACAAGTGCAGGGCGAAATGTTCATAGACTGGTTATAACAAGCTATCCTAATGAGAACATTGCAGTCAAAGGGCGCCACCTATTGGTTGTTTTTTGGCATGCAGTGAGTAAAATCTGTACTGGTGCCTTTAATGTGGTATGATTTTTTTTTTAATTTTCAAAATTGATTTTGGTATGGTATTACCTGCAGGCACAAATGTTTGAAAATAAATCAAATCATGATAATTTATGCCTTATAAAATAAAACGTGTCATAATTTAACAGTAAGTGCACTTACGAAATAATTTAATGGTTTCATCTTCTCTAATTTTATATATTTCATTGATAAATGACTTGTTAAAATGAGCTACGATCTCATTTTGTGGTAAATGCTGGGCTTAGTCGTAAATGCTGGGCATAGCCTTACTAGTAGTAATTACTTATACTTTGTGTATAAGTGAAAATAAAAATGTCAATTAACAAGACCAAGTTAAAACCTAGTATATGGCTGGACCGGCCGACCAATGGTGTGACGTCATAACTCACTCAGTGATTCAGTCAGTCACAGACATTCGCGTTTGTAGGGCTGGCCCCGCTGTTGCGGTCCAGTGAAATTTACAAAGAAAGACATTCTAGGTCTTTTAAGACCCGTAATTCGATCGTGAGCCACAAGCTTTCCAGACCCAAGTAACCAGGAGAAGGGAACTGACTGTGAAATCTACTACTTTAATTGCTTAATTGGTGCCTAGGAACAACAAAACCAGCAGACCCCTACTACACGACAACGCAGCATTAAATGAACTACAGCTACCATAGCGCTCGTCGAAATCATATGGACTACAATTCCCTGTACACTTTGCATCCGTACAATCTTGTTGCATGACAGCGAATGTTTATGCGAGTCTGATGTGAGCAAGGACTACAACAGCGAGTGGTGGATTGATACGTATAATTTAGCAAAAATGCTCTGGTTTGATGGCTCGATCCCCGCTGCCATCGTCTCAGCCAAACAGGCGAACTCCATCTTTGTCGTCGTTATTACAGGTAGCTGTTCGTAAAGCGGTTAACAAGTTCTTGTCAGCACAGACTACAGACAGGGCCTAGCTAGCTAGTTAGCTGATGAGCTTGGAGAAATAAGCTATGTCATTGTGTTTAGACGTAGCTAACTAGCGTGCTAGTTGTCTTCTTAAAAAGCCAATAGGCTAACGTTAGGAATCACAGTATTTCATGAACTGTGCAATGAACATTAAAATGTGACGTGGGTAGCTAACTGTTCACCTTAAAAACCTTTTTGTGTAAAATATCAACAGATTAACTAGCTAAGTCAAAAACTAAGATAACGTTTGTAACAGCAGAATGGTAGCTTACGCGCTAGCTTCTATACACATGATAACTTAGAACATGACATATTTTATATTGTTAAATGTCACCTTCTTATGACAACAATTGCTACGGGCGGGGAAAATGCGTAAGATGACTTGACCTGATGGAGAGATCGTATGGTCTGGCATTTTCATGCCGTTTCTCTTACGTTCCAGTGTTGCCTGGGCACTGAAATTAACTGGGTTCTCTTTCAGGAGACGATGAGCAGTCTACACAGGTGATGTCCAGTTGGGAGGATGACAGAGTTGCTCAGGCCACAGAACGCTGCTTTGTCGCAATTAAGATAGATGCGGAAAGGTGTGTGCTGTTTAAATATGATTTTCCGTAAATACTAATTTAGAAGACAACAGTACAACCAATATTATGTTATTGTTTGTCGAGCTTGTGAGCTACTAGAAATACTACTGAGGTAGCGAATAGATTGCGTGACGCGTTACATTACATTTTAATCGTTCTTTCCCTTTTTTTTATCTTGCAGTGAAACCTGTGTTCAGTTTTCTCAAATCTGTATCCTTTTTGAACAAATATTACATTACATTACATTATAGGCATTTGGCAGACGCTCTTATCCAGAGCGACGTACAACAAAGTGTATAACCATAACCAGGAACAAGTAGGACGAAACCCCTAGAGAGAAGTACCGGTCCAACCGCATAGTTCAACTTGGACCCTGAGGGTTAAACTGATTAACACTAACACAACGAGAACAGCAACAACGCAGTCTATGGAAAAAATACAAGCAGTAGTTAGGACAGGTGCATTAACTAAGTCACCTACAAAACAGCTCCCTAGTTACAACCCTAAATTTACAGTCATTTAAGAGATTACAGGGAGGTATGGAGGGATGGGGAGAGGTGCAGCCCGAAGAGATGAGTCTTCAGTCGTCGCTTGAAATGGGTCAGTGTCTCAGCTGTTCTCACCTCCACGGGGAGGTCATTCCACCATCGTGGGGCCAGAACAGACAGGAGACGTGTTCTGGAAGTGCAGGTGCGAAGAGGGGGAGGTGCCAGGCGTCCTGAGGTAGCAGAACGGAGGGGTCTGGCTGGCATGTAGGGTTTGAATATCTTGTGGAGGTATGCTGGGGCTGATCCCTTGACTGCCTGGTATGCTAGGACCAATGTTTTAAAATTGATGCGAGCTATAACAGGCAGCCAGTGGAGGGTAGTGAGCAGGGGAGTGACGTGGGAATGTCTGGGGAGGTTGAAGACCAGACGAGCTGCAGCATTCTGAATGAGTTGCAGGGGTCTTGAACTGGAGTACAGTAATAAAATGAAGTAATAGCCATTATAAAATAGCCTCTGATATAATAAGAGGAAGTGGGGTTTGCTACTGTCATCACCAAGGGTGTAAAGTATATTACCATATTAACCTCTTCCGCTGTGTTTAAAAATAAATCCCCACTCTTTGCCCCTAAGTGCTGTCCCATTGGTCCTTTCCTTGATGCTCTCTGAAAGATCCCGTAGTCTGCATCCCCTCCAGTTTCTTCATAGGAGAAAATGGCATTCCCTTGGAGGTGATTGCTGGCAGTGTCTCAGCTGAAGAGCTCATGAAGCGGATCGACAAGGTCAAGCAGGTGAGATCAGACCGCAGCTATTCTGCCATCTCATCCAAGGGAGCCTTCGCTGTTATTTGCATTTTCACATTTTACTGGGGCCATTGCTTTCGCCCTTTTCAATACCCAGGCATTTTCATAGTAGTTGATTTGTTTGAAACCGAGGCGTTCAGTTCAGTGTAAATGCATTAATGTAAATCAAGGGCCAATAAAACCGTTGGATACTGAGAACAGTGCCCTTCGAGAAGGGAGATTTTTTGAGCCAGACGGCCTCCGATCCCAAATTGTGTTGAAAGAGTAAAGCAAACTGAAAAATTTTTTTTTCGAAATGGGACCTATTCACCATTTTCTGCATTTGAGTTAATGTTTTTATTCAGTGGAAGTTTTGTTTAAACATCTCTGTACGTCACTTTGGATAAGACAGTCTGCTAAGTGACAGAAAAATAATGTAATTTAGTCGCATTGTGTACAGCTACCTAGTGGGAACACCAAGGCATTGATAAGGAAATTTCAACTAATGTGTGACACACTCACACACAACAAGTTTGTATCTGTGTTGGGTAGCTTTCATTCTTTCAGCTCATCCAAAGATCTATGATGGTGCTGAGCAAGAAGCGAATGAATGTATCTGCTGCACCAGACGATAAATGTTTTGATGCGGTGAAGGGAAGTCTTCATCGTGTGTTGTGTTCTCCATGCGTTGGGTAGATGCACGCACAGGAGGCGGAGGTCTCAGACAGGGTCTTGAGTCAGGATGGAGAGCACATGGACACATCCCCGCCACCTGCTGTTGGCCCAGAGCCAGTCACTGAGCCAGCCTCCCCACCAGCCAGCAGCACACTACCACCCAGCGCAGCCTCAGAGAACGCCGCTACACCCGCCCCATCCAAAGGTGAGTTAGTCGGGCTGGAGAGGGGAAGAAGCGCCAAAACTGTTCTTTCTTACTGCAGCATTTCCTGCTTTGGAAGGCTAGTCGTAAAATCTGGCTTTGCCAGTATTGTTTGAACGGTTTCTTGAGTACTGGTTTTTGTAGAATCACTTCTGCATTGTTATGGTTTGTTACTAAACGCAAAAACAAGAGCACCATAACTGGGTATGTGAAACTGAATGGGTGATGCCAGGCAGGACCTGTAAGCCCCTCCCCTTCTCTCCCCCCCCCCCAGAGTCGCTCTCCAGGCCCGCAGAGGAGGGCGGAGCCTCAGGTTACGTGACCCCGGCCGAGGACAGGAGCCTGTCGTCAGATGACCTGTCGCTCAGCTCCCAGCCCGACGAGGGCGTGGATGCCAAGGTGGAGAGGTGAGTCGTAGCGAAGCAGGGGGTGAGTCATGGAGAAGCGGGGGTCAGTTTTCATGCCTAGGTGAGTCATGGGGAAGCAGGGTTGAGTTTTGATGCCAAGGTGGACAGGTAAGTTGTGGAGAAATAGGGATGAGTTTCGATGGCAATTAGTGATGAGGCGGGGGTGAGTTTTCATGCTAAGGTGGAGAGGTGAGTCATGGAGAAGCAGGGGTGAGTCGTGGTGAGACGGGGGTGAGTTTTGCATTGCCATACTGCAGGCTCAGAGCCTGTCTCTGTGAGCAGCTTGTTCACGTGAAACTTTCTCACGCAGGCTAACCAAGAAGCTGGAGGAGAGACGAGAACGCAGAAAAACAGGAGAAGAGGAGGTACTGCACTCCCAGAATGCATTGCAGGCAGCGCAAGAGACGCTGCAGCTCTGCAGGACTTTTTTAAAATTTTATTTATGATCGATATTCTAGTGAAGACGACAGAGTGATTGTACATGGGCTGCATACAAACAACCGGGGCTTGCATATCACACCTATATTACAGGCAATACACAGTGATGGATGGATGGTTGGAACAAAATAATCCAGGAAACCATTTTATTGAAGACAGGCCAGAGTGTATTTGACATATAGTGATCCTACATGAACTCTGTACTGACGTCCAAGGCTGGTGGATCACATCTGTCAGTGTACATGTAGCAAATAAGTGTGATCTGAAGTAGTGATGGTAGAGGGGGGGAATGGGTATATATAGTGATGTTAAAGTAATCCTTGAATCCAAGACAATTTTGAGATTGTTTGATAAGCAACTGAGTTATAAAACATTGAGGTATTTCTTCTCATTTTTAGCGAGATGCCAGTGTTATTGGTTCTGGGCTTCACATATGCTGGTTTGGTATTGTCCAGCCTTGTTTAGATCCTGAAGAAAACACTGTGAAGGGAGGGGTGTTATTGCAGATGCATGCATCAGACAGACTTAAGAGGCCTTATTTCTGGGGCACACCGCAGACAGATTTGAGCTAGGTTTTCCCCGACCATACGTTTGGCCGTTCGTACGCAATGACATCACCGGTGTTTGTGAGCAGCAGGAGATAAGGAAGGAGATGGATCGCAGGAGGCAGGGGAAGGAGACGCTGGACTACAGACGGCAGCAGGACGGGGACCGGACCAAGCGCATGCTGGAGGAGAGGAACAGAGAGAAGGCGGAGGAGAGGGCGGCGCGGGATCGCGTCAAGCAGCAGATCGCTCTGGTGAGCATGCTGCTGTCCGTGGCGCTGGCAGTGCTGCGGAGTGGGGGAGCTGACGACAGAGAGAGAGAGACAGACAGAGAGAGAGAGAGAGTGATGGGAGTGGGGGGGTCACAGTATTAATGGTTAATTAATGACACCTGCTCTGTAGCCTATGGAAAAGTATGAATGGGTTGGTGAATTTGGGCGAGTGGGACACTGCAGGAACCTGAAAGGGCTTTGTAGCTCAGGTACAGGCGAGTGTAGACCCTCTGGCTGCAGTGTACACCCTGAGCAGCAGAGGGCGCAGTCTGCCTGCAGTGTAAACCCCGAGCAGCAGAGGGGGCAGTCTGGCTGCAGTGTACACCCCGAGCAGCAGAGGGCGCAGTCTGACTGCAGTGTAAACCCCGAGCAGCAGCGGGCGCAGTCTGCCTGCAGTGTACACCCCAAGCAGCAGAGGGCGCTGCAGCAGCCTGGGCTGTGTGCCGTGCCGATAGCAGCGAGTGAACGGCGACTCCGGTGTCTCTCCCCCCCCCACAGGACCGGGCCGATCGGGCGGCCCGCTACGCCAAGAACCAGGAGGAGGTGGACGCGGCCAAGGCCGCGGCGCTGCAGGCCCGGCAAGCGGAGATGGAGGCCAGGAAGGAGGCGCTGCACAGAGAGAGGAGGTGCAGGCCGCTCACCAAACTGCCACACTGTACCACACCACACGCCACAGGACCAAACCAGACTCTACCACATCCCCACACAGCCACACCGAGTCCACACTGTCTGTATCATCACACAAACAACAGTGCAGTTGTGCTTCAGTCGTCCCATAGGCATTAGACTGTCTGTTTCAGATTAGAAACTGCATGTGTGCAGTATGGAAAAACTACTGTATTCACTTAAGTGATTAGGCTCCCCCTTGACCTGGTGCCTTGACAGTTGGATGTGATGTGATGTGATGTGGTGTGATGTGATGGGATGGGATGGGATGTGGTGTGGTGTGATGTGATGGGATGTGGTTTGGTGTGGTGAGGTGTGATTGAATGGGATGGAGTGTGATGCGGTGTGTTGTGATGTAGCGGCTTCGCGTTTCTCCTCTCAGTGCAGCTTGTGTTTCCCTCCCAGTGCCGTTGCCAGGATACAGTTCCGTCTGCCGGACGGCTCCTTCTTCACCAACCAGTTTCCCTCCGAGGCCCGGCTGCAGGACGCCCGAGACTTCGCCGCTCGGGTGGGTGGGGTCAGCTACCCAGTTTGGCAAAAAAAAAAAAGACCTTTTTGATTTTAGAAAAGTTTCATGAACATTGTGCTGACGTATAGCTCTTAAAACATGCTTGGATAAGGTCCTGAGACTTGTTGTGGCTGTCAGTGGATGTCAGCTATTGCAGTACCTCTCCAAGGACTGCACCACTCAGTCCTTGGCTGCCATTTTCTCACAGTGTATAATTACAATGCATCCGTACAGCAGAGGGGGTCCTCTCTGGTTGCCTAATGTCTCTTCCAGGACCTTACCCAATGAATCCTTTCTTACCGGCGATTCATATCGTCATTTTCCCCCCGTGCAGGAAGTAGGAAACCGCTACGGAAATTTCTCTCTGGCCACCATGTTCCCCAGGAGAGAGTTCACCGGACAGGACCTGGACAAGACGCTGCTGGAGCTGGAGCTCGCTCCGAGCGCGTCCGTCGTGCTGCTGCCTGTGAGTGAGAGCTGAGGCGCCTGCCGACGCTAACGCTAACGCGCGTTTGCACTACAAATCCCAGAATGCACCGAGAACAGCAGCTATGGCTGCTGGGTTTGGTTGTCTTGGTCAGTGTTTTTGTGTTTTCGGAAGGCTAGCGGGTTTCTGATGAAGGCTCTTTGCTGCTATACAAATGTACTTCCACTACCCTGGCTTTCAGTGTCTCTCTTGAGAATATCCCACCATAGTAATGGCCTTTTATGCTGTTGTATGTGATTTTTGTAGTTGTAGTCATAATCTTGATATATCTTAGACTGTGGATTTTTATTTTTACCGTTTCCATGGTTCTGCAGCAGACGGGACGACCGACCAACACTGTGGTGCAGTCCTCAGGCGGGGGCTTCTGGGTGGTGCTGGGGACCGTCTTCTACCCCCTGCTGGCGGTTTGGAGGTTCATCAGCGGCTTCCTCTTCTGCAGCCCCCCGCCCACTGGCCCCGCCGCCAGGGCCCCGCCCCAGAGACCTGGCCCCGCCTCTGCCTCGTCCAGCCAACCAAACAGGTGGGTCCTTTGAGTCAAGCCGTCAAGAAGACGTTCTCACTTAATGATGGAACTCATCATCAAAAACGCATCTCTTTCCACAGTGGAAGAAGTACTGAGACCAAAGATATGGGTCACCCTCCCTGGTTGTGGTAATGGAAGTGAATAGGTCTAAAGAATTTATTGGAATTTAATGTTTCCGTATGGCAATCAGTTGTGGTGTCTTAATTACTCATTAATAATAAAAACAGAAGAGAATGTGCAGGAAATGAGGGGAAAGTCATTGAGAGTTCTCTGGATCTGTTCTCCTGTTTGCATTTAGTAAAAAATATGCTGCATTTGCCCGTAGATTTCATCAGATTGAATGACTTTTTTTAATCGCAGTATGTGCGCATGTGAGAAGATGTGCCTGTCTTCTTGACTATTTCTGTTTGACTTGAAGCAAATTGCATTTTTTTTTTTTTAAAGAGAACTTAAAACCCCTTTTTTTTTTTTGTTTTGCCTGCGTCTCAACGTTCCTCTTCCTCAGAGAGTTTATCCGTAAGCGGGTTCTGGAGAAGCGGCCCGAGGACTTCAAAAAAGACGGGAAAATCTACAGGCTAAGGACTCAGGAAGACAGCGAGGACGAGAACAACACCTGGAACGGCAACTCCACCCAGCAGATGTAGCCGGGCCGACGCCCAGCACTGCGCAATAAGGTCCACCTCCTGTCTCTCACCAGGTTTTCTGTGCGCTGAGAACGCTCCGTTTTCATTGGCCGATTCAGCTTTTTCCCAGACTGCGGTATGTTCCTGCCGCAGTCCTGGTCCCGCTGTTCCCTTGCATGGTTAGCTGAGTATAATCAGTGCCCTCCCACTGGCCTGGACAACATTCTGTTTTTACTACTTCACTGTATTTCATGTTATCGTTTGATAACTGTTTCCCCCCCCCCCCGTAACAACAGCAGGGCCAGAATCCAGAGGCGCTGGTTGTATTGGCTACCAGGAGGTTCTGGGCTCATCTAGTGCTTGAACTTATGGATGATTCTTTTTTTTTCTTTTTTTTGGCAACATCTATTTTATTTAACAACGGCTTCATGAAGAAACTAGTCCGGCGAAAATGTGAAACGACTGACGTTTGCGTGTTTTATATTAAGGGATTTGTTCCTTAATGAGTGTATCGTCTGCGTAGATTGCGGAAGGCACTTTTAGTTGAAAACGGGAATACTTTACAGCTCTTGTTTAATAATGGAAATGAAATTGAAGTTTTTTTCAAATAATGGCATTTTTTTCACCTGCTGTGGTTTTATTTGGTGATGCTGTATAGTTTTCTATAATCGCAAGGTTGTGCGATTTCATGCATGTTAAACTTGGGAATCAAAAGCATGACTTGATTGGTTCCATTGGTTCCTACGACAGGAGCTCTTAGAGAGTGAAGGTTTGTATACAGGTCAGGCATTTGGTACCAGATGGTAGTAATTATGGCTCACTGTGATGTCAGGTACTTTTTTTTATTTTATTTTTTTACTTTACCTACTGTAAGAGTCAGCTGCAATGTCTGAAACTAAACTCATACCCAACAGATGTTGCCAACCCCCTATGGAAAAAGAATATATTTAAAAAATATATTGAAATATACAATTAATATAATGCAACAATTAATAATATATTGGCAAATATAGGCGTTGTCTATAGATTGCTTCTTTAAGATCGCAGTATCTCACAGTATATCACAACTGCTGTGAAATATTTGTCATTATATTTTCCAAAAATCTACATATTTACGATTTAGTGCATTTCCATAAGTATGTGAACTTGCTTGTACATGTGGAAAGGTTTTATGATGTGTTTAAAGGTCAAGTGTGTTTGGATGAACTTTCGTGATTTTTCTTTTTTTTTTTTTTTTTGATTAACCGCAACCTGTACAAATGGATAACATTAAAAGATTTTGTCTAAAAAAGTTATGCTACTTGTCCTGGATACTCATCAGAAAGTAATGTAACGTTAAAAAAACTATACTGACATTATGCGCTATTGTTTATTTTTGTTATATTATGCCTATTTGATAGGGACTATGCACAGTCGGCAGTTCTGCCAGTAATTCTGTGCTAAAGTGCCTAAGTTAGGTAAACTAACTGGTTTTCATCTGCAGTCACTGAGCATATACAGAGAGAAGAAAACCAGGTAAAATCACAGGTAAACCAGGTAAAATCACAGGTAAACCAGGTTAAAAAGATTTTTGTATAAAGTCTCAGCAGGCTTTAATGTAGTTATTCTGGCTTGTGACCAGCTTGTAAGGCAAATACCTCAGATGGGAAAAATCACTGAGTTCAAAATGAGTTTATTTGTCAAGGTGAATTTTGCCATGTTGACCACCCTTTTGGAAAGAGAGATTGTCTGCAAAAATGCCAAGATAAGGATAAGGATTTTAGGATTTTTCTCTTGCACATCTGGTAAATAGGCTTCTGTTTTATGTTATTAATTTGAGCTTGCACTCAAAATATGATATAAATCAAAACTTTAATTGAGGTTAAATTGTTCAAAGAAAAACAAATATTCAAGAAATAATTAAAATTTTCTGAAATATATTGGCATATATTTATTGGCAATACAATAAAACCAGGCTGCCCCTCCCAGGAGTGTACAACTGGGTTAAAAAAAAAAAAAGAACACAAAATCAAGCTTTTGTAATGCTGGTCCTAGTCCCCTGGCCTAAATTAGGCCTACACTGGAAACCTGTGAATGAGCTGCAGAGAAGAGTCCACAAGCAAAACACCAAGGACATATCTGGAGAGATACGACAAGGAGGAATGGTCTCGGATCCCTTGTTATGCGTTCTACCACCTCATCAAACATAGGTTTGTTAGCAAAACTCAGTTCTGTTACGGTAAGATTTTTATAATTTTCTCATTTTGCGTTGAACAGATTTACTAAAGTAAATTCTGTCCAGCATGTTAGCACATTAATATAGACAAACATGCTGGACAGAAGAGATTTTGGTAAATAAAACAGAAAGTGAACCACTGGGAACCAGGTCGCGGTGTCCCCAGAACACAACATGAGGGTTAAGCCTGTATTTGTGTACAAAATGAATGAATTAATATTTTCATTTCATGCCACACGTGGGATTATATGGCACATCAATAATCAAACAAATTCAAACAATGGATAGTGCTTGGAGTGTCGAGCAACATCGTTCAACACAGGTGGAGAGACGCTATTCAGAAATTTAATTCTACATCCCTCCAGCCCGCGAGCCCATCCTTGCATATACAACATAAACTCAAGTAAAGCAATAAACTACCAATTTATGTTCAGCAGAAAGAGGCGACCTGCGGGCAACATATGTAGAGAGACCTGTCTAGTAGACTCCGTATCCACACCTGCAAAATGTGTCTTCGTGTTCTTTTATTTCCTTTTTTTTTTCAAGTACTGGAAACCGATCATTACAAAGCAACCGTTTTGATCTGAAATACTTGTGAAACCCAGGCTAACCTATAAGAAAGGGGTAGACTACTGCTTGTACTGAAAACCTGTGGCCTCTGTAACTCGCGATGATAAGATTTCCGTCTGCAATACATCCCAATTTTAAGTAATAATACGATATAATCAAAGAGGTCGATTTGTTATTACCATAGATTAAAACAAATTAGGCTACATAAGTCGCATGAAAACAAAACAAAAAAAAATGCAAACAATAATTTTATATGTTGATTTAAGTATTGCTTTGCCATCATTTTTTATGTTTAGTTAACCCTTTAAATCTTTTTCGGTGTTTGAGCAAGTTGAACAGTAACACCGCGCGTGTGCATTTTTTATCCACAAGTTTCGCTTTTGGTTCAGCATAATCGCAGTGGTTTGGACGAGAGAAGATAAGCGAGACTACTAACGCCGAAGCTTAATAACCTGGTTGTTCTGTGGACGATTAACTTGAGAAGTTTCGAAAAGGAACTCATTAAGAAAACCAATACAATACTGTAAGTAATGCGCATGTATGTTTATATTTTAACAATGTATATATTGTCTACAGAAATGTTCATTTGTGTAGGGCTGTAAGATTCTAAGCTTACTGCATGGACATAAAATTGGAAAACAATTTCAGATCTTTGGTTTAACTGTTCATTCAGGTCATCATGGCTTCCACAGAATATGTTATGCCCCAGAAGGAGACTGTAAGTAAATAAATATTGAAAGTTTATAGTGAACAGAGAATGTTTATGATGTATAATTCTTAAAGGTGAAACCGAAACCTAATAAACTGTGTGTTGAACTGGTTTTCGTATTTGGTAAAAGCAGCCTCTGTTTCAGGAAGAGCAAAGCCTAACTAAAGCCATGGACGAACTGGAGTTGTGGAGGGTCGGTAATTCTCTTTTGCTTATAAATCTGTATGTTCTGACGTCATTTTCTCAGTCTTCCAGCGATGGGCGTTTGTCGTTGTTAAAATCAACTCTCAATTTTATTCAGAACAAAGTTGAGAAAGCCGAGACGGAGAAGTCCAGACTTCTCCTGGAGAAACTGAGCGCAGAGGAGACCAAAAAACAAGCCCAAAATGAAACGATGAAGCTCGTGGAGCAACAGAAAAAGTTGGAAGAAGCCTTTGAAAAAACGAATCAAGCAAAACAGGTGCGTCTGTTACGTTCAGCTTTAATTGCGCCTCCACAAATGGCTGACTGATGGCAGTATGGCAAGCGCATTGGGTGGCATCTCTCCAGAAGCTGGTTATGCTGGTCATACTGCTTTCGGTTATAAACAATATCCTCTCTCTTTAACGTATCCATCGTTGTCATGTAGGACAGTATCCTGCAACTTGAGAAAAGTAATCAGGCGCTGATGCAGCAGCTGCAGAAGTACGAAGACATGCTGAAAGCCAAGAAGGCTGAGTACTCATCTCTCCAGCAGCTCTCCAAGGTATTCGCTTTACTCTTATTCTGCGAGTAATTCAACAGCCGTCCGGGCTCCTCCCAAGAATTTTTTTTCTCACCACTGTTTGCCCTGCGATAGATTGGCGACCTATCCAGGGTTTATTCCTGCCCCTTGCCCAATGAATGCTGGGATACGCTCCAGCACCCCCCACGACCCTGCCCAGGATAAGCGGTTATAGATAATGGATGGATCTTTCTACTGGTGTTTTTTTTTTTTACCTCACTTGTGGGGTTTTTGGGTTTCAGGCCCGATCTTTCCAAATTTTCTTGTTTCATGTTTTCCCGTACAGCGTCTTTGCGACATTTTTGGATAGCACTGTTAAAAAATTTTTTTTGAATGAAATTAAAGTGAATTGATAAGAAATATTTGGTGCTTGGGCGTGACAAATACTTCATGCTCATGGTTGGCTGTGTCCCCCACCCCGCTCCCCCCCCCTCCTCCCAGGTTAAAGCAGACATTCCCGAAACGAAGGTGACATTCACAGGGGTGGAGACAGAAGGGGAGGACACAAACTATGAGGACATTGTGGGTGTCTTCACCATTACCCAGAAGCCCTCGCTACACCTGGCTGGTGGGGAGGCACTCATCACGTTTGAGGAGGAGAAAGGTAGAGCCATTACCATCACTGTACCTGTTCACCTGTCTGCATTTAGTTTTAAAGCCCTTTATGTGGCCTTATGGGAAATTAATCAACTCACCTGAGCAATCTTGGAATTACTTGTTTTCTAAAAAATATATATATATATATTTTATTTAAAAAAATAGCTTTTTGGAAAGCCTGGATCATCTATAATTTGAACGTGTTTGGAAGATGGTATGATTGTGAATGTCATCATGTTAAAACCCCCATGCTAATGTGTAAATAATGTTGTGATTTGAGCTGTGCATCCTTTCTCAAAGTGGCAGAAAATATTCTGAGGCTGCCCAGGTGCTCCGTGGCTTTTGACAATAACAGAATGGACCTGAATCCCATCAAAGTGACGCTGGGCTCCTCCGTGAAGTTTGAGGTGAGCGCACAACGTAACTCATTCGTGGGGTTTGTGGAAACTGAGCAGAAGCAGCACCTGCAGCACATTTCAAAGCGACGTACAATAAGGGCATATTGAAGGTCATGCGTACAATAAGTGGGCGGTAGTGTAGTATAATGGGTAAGGAGCTGGTCTTGTAACCGAAAGGTCGCAGGTTCAATTCCTGGGTAGGACGCATTCTGCCATTGTACCCTTGAGCAACGTACTTATCGTGCATTGCTCCAGTATATATCCAGCTGTATAAATGGATGCAATGTAAATGCTGTGTAAAACATTGTGTAAGTCACTCTGAGTGTCTGCTAAATGTAATGTAATGTAATGTCGAAGGTCATGCGTACAATAAGTGCATACCGAAGGTCATGTGAAGGTCAGGCATACAGAAAATGCATACCGGAGGTCATGTGTACAAGCATACCAAGTGGCAGTACCCTTCAACGCCCACTCAGGCGCACATTAATAAGTGCGTACCGAATGACGGTACCCTTTAACGGCCTCTCAGGTGCACCTGAATGTGTCTAAGAGGAAGCTGCGCTTCTCCAACCTGTTCCCTCACCTGCCCGCGGAGCGCATGCGGGATCACCTGGAGATCAGGTTCTCCAAGCCCAGCCTCGGGGGAGGGGAGGTGGAGGAGGTGGCCTACAACATGGACACGGGCTCGGGCGAGATCACCTTCCTCAACACCGGAGGTCATTCTTATTCACAGCTGGGACGGCCCGTGCTCTTAAGACATTAAGGGACACGTTAGCACTTTCAGTTTAAAGAGAAATGCTCAGCTAGCCAAAATTCTGTTTCCAAATCCGTGGGAAGTTGTTAGATTCATGTGTTCTTGTGAATTTTGTTGAACAGATGAACAGATTTGTGCGTTCTCATGAATTTGTGAAACAGTTTAAACCAGCCTTTGAACGGTGTACTTGAGGACTACTTTTTAAATGCTTCTTTATTGCATCATTTTCATCACCAGTGTCATATTTAGCAGTTATATTGTATATTGTATTTCTATATATACATCACGCTACTTTATAAAACACAACCCTTGTATTTTATTTATTTTTTTCAGTTGCTGAGCGCTTGGCCCTCAAGAGGAAATACACCCTCGATGCCAGTCAGGAGGTTCATGTCTCTGTCCAGCCTTCTTTCGAATACCAGCTGAAGAAATTTCAGGTGAAAATCAAACGCCAATGACTCGTTGTTCACTGTTGACATTTTCATTTTTGAAAAAAGGATATTTTTAATTTTCCTTTTAGTGCGTTCTTCATGCGTTCTAATATCACCCCGTGAAGTTGTGTCTTACATATTAGGCTTATTCACTCTCCAATGTCTCCATTCGCTCACGTCTTAATTAGCAGACTTGTGTGCATCGTATCTGGTTTCAGACTTACTGCGGGGTCTCCAAGCGTACGGTGCTGCTTCGCGGGATCGAGGACGTCGTGGACGAGGAGGATCTACAAGATCACCTGGAGATCCACTTCCAGAAGCCCAGCAACTACGGCGGGGAGGTGGAGAACATCAAGTACATCAGCAGACCCAAAAGCGCTGAAGCCTACTTCAGCGAGGACGCCACGTAAACTAAAGACAGCACATGTTGAAACGTCTGCTGCAGTTTCCTTCGTATAGCACGTTCTGCAAAGGGCATTGTCACACAGAGCAGCTTTACAGTGATCCAGGCCTGAATCCCCCAATAACATGCCTTAGGGCAACAGTGGCAGAGGAGACACTCCCTGACTGGTAACAGGAAGAAACCTTGAGCAGAACCTGCCCTTCTGCCACAATGCCACTGTCTAGGAAAAAAAGCTAATTACGTGTAATCTATAAATCATCTGCTATAAGTGAGAACCCTGTTCCTTTTCATTATCTTGATAAGTATAAACTATCTTTTAGATAAGATTTTAAACTGAGGTCTTGACTCACCTGACTTATTACAATGACTATGGGGGTATCTTGATGTTTTGTCCCAACCTGCCCACTTAATCATCCCCCACTTTCATTGGCTCGATGCTTTCCTCCCTCTCCACCTAATCTAATTTGCGTTACGGTGTTCTGATGCAAAATGGCCGCCAAGAATGTGGGTGCTACAAATTGGTTGTGGTTGAGGTGAGTTTCCCCCCTTCACTGTGAAGGGATTTGAGATCATGATTTGAAAAGCCATGCCCATGATGATAATAATGATGATGATGATAATGCTACTAATAATAATATTAATTCTTCTTCTTATTATTACTATTATATGCACCAAATGATAATCAAATAAGAGTTTTCACTGTGATAGCTTCAGTGAAGGCTTGTGGCACAGCCTGAAAATGCAAACGTCAACTCTTCAGCAAATTGTAATTCACCTGAAATCCACTATGTGTCTCTGTAGCAGTAATATGTAATGTCTGTATGTGACAATGAAATTGCTTATTCTAAGGCTGGGATTAATTAAAGGACTATTTGTGATTAGTGAGGCTCTTAAATGTTATATGTTATAATGATTCCTTGGTGTCTTGATGAGAAGGCTGTATCAGCGTGTGGTATTTTTAGGTGAAATGCCAGGCTGCAGAAAACATATTGGCCTTAGTAACAGTCTTAGTAACACTATGTTTTACTTTGAGACCAAGATGAAATGAACTAAGAGTTTGCGTAGTTGGGCAGTCTATTTTAAAATGTAAAAGGGCTACTGTAAATCGGCACAGTGCAAAAATATATTATTCGTAATATTTTAGAAACGGTCACCACATTAGTGTATTTCAGTAGTAAAACAGTAAAACAGTAATGGCGCTGAGGGCGCTAGAGAACACTAGAGGGCGCTGCAGCTCTTTAAAAACTGATGGAAGCACACACACACACACTGTACAAAGTCTGACATTGATCTTGCAGCACACACTTCGGTCAACCCTATTTGACTTCAGGGTTAGTCTGGACTGAAGTGCAATTCAGAAGTTTTATCTGCCAGAATTGAGCTACTCTGAATAGGCTGACCTTCCCTTCGAGACAATGTTTTACTGAGTGTTGGGTGAATGAAGAGAAAACTTGAAAGAGTTGAAAGAATTATATAATGGTGGTAATGCACGGTGCATACAATGCACATATATTTAACACTGTGCAGTAACAGTGCCATCATAACTTTTATCTCTCGGTTGCTTCAAATAAAATTATTTTAAAACAGGATGGGTCAGTTTCACGGACACAGATTAAATGGAGTTTAGTCTAGGGCTAGGCTCTAATCGGAGTCTGCGAAACCATCTCTATATATACTACATATAGTACACTATTACACTGCGTGCTACCTCAGTGTATGTTCGTCTTGGTCAGCTCTCCAATGTGAAGTAGCACCTAACAGCAAGAAGCTTCCTGGGTTCGAATCTGGCCTGGGCCTTTCTGTGTGGCGCTTTGCATGTTCTCCCCGTGTCCGCGTGGGTTTCCTCTGGGTACTCCGGTTTCCTCCCACAGCCCGAAGACATGCAGGTTAGGCTAATTGCCCATAGGAATTGTGTGAGTGAATGGTGTGCGAATGGTATGCATGCCCCGCGATAGATTGGCGACCTGTCCAGGGTGTGTTCCTGCCTCTCGCCCAGTACATGCTGGGATAGGCTCCAGCATGCCCCCACGAGCCTGACCAGGATAAGCGGTTATAGATAACGGATGGATGGATGTTGACTCTGGTGAAGAGACAGAATTACAGATTTAACCATCATCCATTTTGTTAAACCTACATCATTATGGTGCTTCCTTTAGGGATTAGCCCTACTTTGTGTGGTACACAGTACGTCAAATGGATTGACATTTTATTCTGTCAATCCATTTCATGAATGACCTTCATCACTCAGATTTGGCACTCAATGGCTAGTTTATATGCTGTGGCTCTGATGCTGTCTGACACATCCCAGTTTTGTAACTGACAGTCCGTGCGGTTCCTGTCCAGTTCCCAGCTCCACACAGCGCCGTACGGCAAAATTGTTTTGCTTAACGGTGCTTACAGCAGTCTGAAATAATGTGTACATAAAGCCATCGCTTACCGTAATTAGAAATGATGAGCTGATCGGTTAATATCTGGCGGACCAATGGAGCGAGAGACAGGGGTGTGCGTGTGGCTCAGTCCCTGCAGTTCAATCGGGTATGCATTTTATTTTCCATCTGGAATGGAATCAAAATGTACTCTTCTGCGGGCTAAAGTGAAGAGGTTTGAATAAAAAGAAAGTTTACAATACGCCCTTGGTAATGCTTTTATTTGCCCCCCCCCCTGCAGCCCCCATCTCCCCACTCCCAAGGTTACTAACCAAAGCCAGATGGGGGAACGCACCAGGAAACCGTGGTTCCCCTTCAAGGTGCCCCATTTTGGGCTGTTGGACCTCCCCTGGGGGAAGGTGGGGTCTCACCTACACCCCCGACAGCACAGCTCTCTGTGCTCAGGAGCATTCCCCTGGTGGGTCTTGGGAGGGGTTGAGGTGGGTAACGTGGATAAAACTATTTTCTGTCTAACTTACGCATTCCAAATGCATTTGCTCCAGTCAAATTAAACACTGCTCTACTTGTATTTATATCCACTAAATCAGTGGATATGCATGCATGCTTCATGTGTTAAAAAAACATATGCATTTTACTAAGGTCACAAAAAAAAATATTCATTCATTAAGTCAGTTTTGGGTGCTTTTGAATAAAATGCTCATTGTTAATAACAGCGTTTATATGAGTTGAAGAGAGATCAAATGTACTTAACATTTTACTGTGGGCCAGAATTTCAATGCAATGAAAGAGACTGACAAAATAGGTCCCACATCACGTCAGGTGGTCCCAGCACCAACACAAGTCCACACCATCGTCCAGAATCATTGCCATCCTTTGTAAAGATAAAAAAAATGGCTATGAGAAAATTTCTAAATATGAGAGAAATCTAGCCATTAGCCATCAATAAATTACCATTATATTTAAGCAGATACTGTCTGTTCCCTTTCCCCTATATTTGAACCAACGTGATGTGAAAAGGTACTGGCGTTTAGACAAACCCTGCATCTAACTCCTATTCTCTCTCTTACCGTGAACATGTTCTACAGCACACCACTGGTCCGAAACACATAGGTCCCCAAGGGGCGTGCATTCACAGAGATTGTGTTTATTAACCCTCCTGTTCTGTTCATTTTTTAGGTACAGCAAAAATGTTCCCGGGTCAATCCCCATACAGGGGGGGGTTTGCAAATACATGAAATGAACCATTTTCATTTAAAATGTTGATTACACTAATTAAGGCCAGTTAGTTTCATACTGAAAAAATAATTTTAAGTATTTTTCCTAGATTTTCAAACTTTAAAAAGGGTCAATTTGACCCGCAACATAACAGGAGGGTTAATGAGATCATACGTCAGGCTGCCGTTTCACGTAAACGTAGCATTTCCAGCTAGGCCCCAGCTCTGTGCCCGTCTGCGCAGAGTTGATTTAGAATAACAGTGACCTCACCCTGCAGACTGGGGGGATGACAGTTTTCATTACGGAAACCATTTGGAAATGTTTCAAACATAAACAGGATTTCAAGTGAGGCTCCCCCACTGGAAATGAAAGAGAGGGACAATGTGAAAACTTCTTGAATGCTGTTTTTAGACTGCAATCCTGAATGAGTTTTTAGATCAGTGATAACAATGCTTCGAACCAAAAAACATTGTGAATCCTGTTTGTGAATGTAAAGGAGCTGTCTGTTCATGCATACACCTCTTATTTTATGTGTTCATGCATTTGCGTTTACAACAAAAACATTGTGAATCCTGTTTGTGAATGCAAAGGAGCTGTCTGTTCATGCGTACACCTCTTGTTTTATGTGTTTATGCATTTGCGTTTACAGTCGAGATACTCTGTACGCTTGTGCAACTTCCATTTCACGAGTGTCTGCATCTGGGATCACTTACAGTGTTTAGGCATACAGGCGAATTTGTAATTGTATTTTTTTTCATCCATATGTATGTGGAATTATCAAATTATTAAATCATCAAACAGTGTAATAGAGCTGCCAGTGTACGCTAAGTGTTTTCAGTCTTAGTTCATTTCAGTTAATTTCTCTACTTTTACCATGTGTTTTAAAATAAGATCCTTTTGTTACTTTTTTGCGAAAATTTTAGTTGATTGCAAATTATACCTTGCTAGCTAACAAGACACCCAACCAATTTAGCATGCTAGCGCTGAGTAAAAATTTAGCCTTAATTTTTGAAATTTTTTAACTATAATATGATATTATAACATGTTGTGTCTCTATCTCTGGATGTGAACAGTAAACTTGCTGATGTAATGCACACATGCTAAAAAGCCTAGTGCGGTCATCATCCTCAATCCTACCATGTTAAACCTATGATATCCCGCACTCTCCCGGGCTGCTAGTTAATAAACTGAACAGTATATTTTGTTTCTAAACAGACAGGCTGTTCCGTCGTCTTGCTGAGTAAACCCCCTTGTCCTCTCACGCAAAGAAAATTTCTGCTTCCATGACCCCAGATGGCTTTTTGCTGCCTTCCGTCATGCCCACTGGGATTAAAAATGCACTGGCTGCATTCCGGAGACAGGTTCTGTCCAGGTTGTCAAGGTTACGAGGCCTATTTAAGGTGACACGGTTGTCTTTTGATGTAGAAATGAGATGCATGCATAGTTAGGATAATGTTATTATTGTTATGTAATACACGGTCTTTCATTCTTAAAATTATTGTTTATTTAACTTTCCTGGCATTCGGGAAAATCTTTTAACAAATCGCACATCTTTTAACTACATACACACATACCAAAGCAGACAGTGCTTGCCTGTTTTTTTTTTTCTGTAGAAGTGAATGATGCATGCAAAGTCCTTGAAAAATCATGACTACAGAGTTTATGCCTCCTCCCTGGAGTCATCCTTGCCAGCTCATTAGTCTGCATTAAAAGAGAAAGCGTCATTAACGGCTAGTACAGTTTAAAAACAACCAATCGCGCCCTTCTCTGATGAATGAATCCATCCTTGAATGTACGTCCCGATAGGTAGTGTGACACCCCTGGGAGGGACATGCGGCAGTTCCGGATGTGTGCCATGGTTGCCGCATGGAGAGAGAGAGAGAGAGAGAGAGAGACACACCCACACCAACACAAAATCAAATAAAAAAATGAACACCTTCTCCCTTCCCCCTCACAGATTCTGAACTAAAAACAATAAACTAAAACAACAAAAGTAAAACCCAGTGACAGCTCTTCAGCTCACCCACAGGTCTAAGCCGGCCAACTTTTCTGTTGCCAGTTTCTTTCTTTCTTCTGTCTTTCTTTCTCTGTCTGGGACGGTCGAAACTCAAACAGTCTCGCTCTCTCTGTGTGTGCTCCCGGTCTCGGCCCCCCCTGTACCGTGGAGAGGAACACACCTTTTAAGCACCTGGGCTGGTTAGCTAACGCAGCCCAGGTGCGTGCGCTCCCTCCACCGGAAGGTGAGGCCGAGACAAATTCGCTCTCCTGGACAAATGTGCCCACGGATGAAAAGCTTTCTTTGAAGTCTGCTACATTGTGCAACCCGTGCTGTGCATGATATGTCACTCAGAGGGACAAAGCTTGCGGTTCTTCGCCCTCGTATGCAAGCACTGTATGCAAGATGCGCTTATGCCTTGCTGAGAAGGGGTTAAAGTGCTTACTTCTCATTCTAACTATAGACTAAACATTTTTCCAAACAGTACCTGTGCAGCGTGGGATCGGTATAAAATAAACAAATTCCTGAGTTTGATGAGTTTCTGGCAGTTATTTATCATGTGTAAAATTTTGACTATGTGCTAATCTATAGGGATCCTTTCAATATAATTGCCATTTGGCTAATAATCTCTATAGGAGAGTATCGGGAGCGATGCTAACCTATCTTCCCTTGCTTCCCTCCCTCCCCCTTACAGGTATCCACCCACTCTCGAAGCGGCACGCAGATGCGCAAGTAAAAATAAATACACTGCTATATTACAGTTCATTAAAAAAACTGTATGGATATGACAGGCCAGTCACATGAGTTCACTGCCCTCCCTACTCCCAGCCAACCCGAGCCCCACCCCCCTTCTAGCCAGCACAGAAGACCTCCCACAGGTAAGCGTGCTCTCCCTACGCCTTTCCCCACAGCAACCCAGGTAGTCTCATCACTTCAGAGGCTCTGCAAACTCGCAAACAAGGACACTACACCTGTATCTACACACTGAAAAAATGTGAAATGCCACCTGCGAGCCAACCCTGCAGACAGCCTCCCCCCCCCCCCCCCGCCACACACACACACCCCCTCGCCACACACACACACCCCTCGCCACACACACACACACCCCCTCGCCACACACACACACACACCCTTGCCACACACACACACAGGGAACTTAATCTTTTTGGGCTCAGCCACACTATACGCATGAACATACACCCAATACCCTGAACGTGGAATATGGAACACAAACAGAAAAGCACATGAACTATAAATATATGTAACTGCTAAGTGTAAATGTCAAATATAAATATAAATACTGAATGTAAATTCCAAATGTAAATGTAAAAATGTAGAAATGTCTGGAATATATGCTAATTGGCCAAGCTTCCTATGTCTGTTTTTTTTTGCATGAAGGAGGGCGTTCTTAACCACACCCACGCAAACACAGCTGAAACATTGGCTGTCTCAAAATGGCTACCCCAGGCAAAATGGCTGAAGCCATAACTCATTAAGTCATGTGTGTGCATTAATTACACATATGCACCGAGGCTTCCCATGTCTTCCACCTTCAAATGAATAACACTGAGTTCCATTTTTCAAACTAGTCCCCATTATTTAAACGTTTGGCCCCATTTAAGGAAGGAGGAAAGTATGTCTGTCTGTCAGACCATTTCCCCCTCTGTCATCAGGGGTCGGATAATAAACCTGGGCCTGGCAATGAAACAAACCTCTGGGAAAGAGGGGGAGCAGAGGTTTGGGGGTGGGGGGGTGGGGGTGCTGTGTCTCCATGTAGCGAATATGAGACCCATTGTCAATCTGACTCACTCTCGAAGCTGAGAGCGAATCCAAATCCAAACAAAATATTGGAAACAACCGGAGCATTCGGAGACCGTGTGAGAGAGCACCGCCCAACGCGGATCAGAACTGAAGTTTCTCCGACGTTCTCTTTCTTGTGCCAGCTGGGTCAGCGCTACAGCACAGACTGAATCCACAGCGCGCTGTAGACTGGCGAGAGGCCAGGGTATAATATCTCTCCTTCCCTGGTGACTCATCATGCCCTGCCCTCCCTAGTGTATCCTGAAAATACCGACACACCTACATCCATTTGTAGATGTTTCAATGACCTTCGGAATGCACTTATTGAACGTCGCTTTGGATTCAAGCGTCCGCCAAATAAAAATGTAATGTAATGTAATCCTGGGGTGGGGATGGGGTACGAGTTCGGGTTTAGGGCGTACACTGCGAAACATTCAGTACCGATTCAATTTCAAACGAGGAGAAATGCATTCTATTTAACTTTCAACGTTTTGCCCTGCACTTACATGTGTACCTACAAGTTTGAGGAAATAAGAAACCGCTCTACCTTTGTCTTTGAATTCTGTGGTGCACGTACATCAAGCCATGCTTCAACGAAAAGGAAAAAAAAATGTGGGGGGCAACTTTGCACCAATATGTGACTTAACACTGAAAATCTGGACTCTGTACTACTGAGGAGTTAGCTCTACCTTTAACTGTATTCACAAAATCCATTGTAATCCTGTAAACATATTTATTTTTTGCTAGAATCATCATGCTTGCTCATGGATATTACTTCAGAAGAGAAGGTCTCCGTACTACATTGACGTGTTAATCTAATAATCTGAATTCATTGCCAGCTCAGTGATACAATGATCTGTTTTTCTACAGGATCTGCCCTGAACTGATTCCATGAATGGGTTGGCCGTTTTTACAAGGAAGAACGTAACAGAGTGATGCCTTGTGAAAAAGGTGTCTCCTTTTTTATTGTGCATTTTCAGGTAGTTACGTAACAGAGTGATGACATGTTGGACAAGGGGATGCAAGACAGGCAAAAAGTGGTTACAGACAGTATATGAAACACTAACAAATTAGACTTGGGGAGAAAAGACAGACAGAACATATTGTGAAGTGTGTGTATATGTGTATGTGTGAGATAAAAGGTGTCTCCAATTACTAGCCAGTACTGGTTATTTGGTAAGGAGTTATTTGTCATTAGGTCCTAGACTTGAGCTGTTGTTGTTCATCATTGGTAACTGTGTCTGTAACAGAATACAGGCTCATATACCTTAGTCTCTCACTGTAAGGACTGCATTGCTTTGCTAATTACACATGATTGGTAGCCTTTGGTTAGCCCTGGTTCCTGAAGGCAATAATCATTTTGTAAGATAAGTTTTTTTTTTTTTTTTTTTTACAATTAAATTTGGTAAAAGGTACAGGCAAGTACTTCAAAAGCAATATACTGTAATGGCCAGACACAGTACCCTTACCACAACTCTTCTTCGCAAAGACAGATTCACTGTTTTGGCACTGCATTGACTGTATATTTTGTTAATGAGGCACTGAGCTCATGTCCAAAGTTGGTAATGAATTGATCATCATCACAATGCGTCCTTCACTGAAACCATCAGCATGGCAACACGCTGGATGGGAGAAGCCTGCTTCTCTTCCACTGCTCCCAGTGTCTGCTCTTATCTCATCTCTAATCACTGCATGCTTTTTATCATACATTAGCATGTATTATCACTAAGTAAGCATAATAAGCATACAGTCAGAGTATGAATAGGCTTAACCCCCCCGCCCCCCCCCCCACCACCCTCCCCCCACCCCCCGCTCTTCAGCAGAATTAAATGTGTGCTTTATGAAAGCATGACCAATATACTCTGATAGCCCATGTGCATGAATATCCTGAATTTCCCTAAGGGAACTTCCCTACGGGATCAATAAAGTTTCTATCTATCTATCTATCTATCCTCCATATATGGCTCTCACTTGAACGCAGTGTTCGCGCGCACCTGTGTTACATGCATTGTGCATAATAATAATAGCATAATAATAATAATAATAATTTTTCAAAATGCACTAATACTGTCTTAGACCCATATGTAATGTCGGGACAGTAAGAATTGAATTAAAATGTGTTTATGTTCTGAATCCAGCGGTTTTAATGGCCAACACATTCGATTAGCATTCAGCACTGTGAATACCGAACACAAGTGCATCAACAGTTAGAAATTCTCACTCATCCAACATAGCAATTATATTTATTTGATTTAATTAAAGATATTCATTATCAATTAATAACAAACCACTGTTTTTTTTTCTCCGAAGATTGTCCCAAGAAAACCACGATCAAAGTTCAAAAAACCAAAAGACATTCCAAAACGTTAAATATTCCAAAATGCCAGGTATGAAAATTCCGGGTGACCTGTAAGACAAAAGCGTCAGACCCTGTGCCCACCAAACACCAAGAAACACCAAGTGCAAGTGTTTGTTTTCTGTCCATAATTACTGTGCATCAAGTTCAGCAATCAAAAGGATCAACGGAAGAAAAAAACAAAAAAAAAAACAATTTTGAGTAGTTCATTCATTTTTAGGTCAAAGTTAGGGGATGAATGTGTGATTGAGCCCGGGGGGGGGGGGGCACACATGGTGGGGCTACAGCACGAAGGTGAGGCCAACCTGACTGTTGGTTGGATGACAGATTGCTCCCTCCTTTCTTCATTGTTGCCCCGAGGTCAGAATGCGTTTCCGGTTCGGTCTGGGAACGGGGGGGGGGTCTGCAATGGTTCAAGGGGGTGGGAAGCAGCCATGTCGCTGTGTGGTGGGGTGCGGTTGACTGATGACCCCCCCAAGGCTTGGGGAGAGGGGGTCTGGTGTTGGACTAAATGTGCCGACCTATGACAGGACACTTCATCAACAAACCTTGTTCAAAGACTGTTTCCCTAGAGACGTCTGGCTGAGGGGGTAATGGGAGGGGGGGTTATTTTTGTGGGGTGTTGGTGTTCCTGTGACCATGTGGCTTTTGGGGGGCAGGGTGGGGGCTAATGTGTGTCTGTGGGTAGATTTTGACGGCCACAGAGGTGGTCTGCGCAGAGGGAAAATGAAAGAGAAAATTTCATAACTTGAGGGAGGAATTGTTTTAGTGCTCGGGGCTGTAATGAATTTATATCTGTCATATGATTTTTTTTCCCAGATGAAATTGGTTTTCGTACCCAGCTCGATATCATTCAACCCATATTGCCCAGCAAAGCCCTCCGACAGGTAAGAAAGAAAAACAAAAGCAATGCTAGTGCTACGGTCTTTGCTGTTTTCTCTGTTTTGATTAAGCCTTTGCTAAAGCTAAATAGCTGACATCTTATTTTAGGGATAAATACCTGTAATTAGGCAGAGCTTCCCAGGTATAGTTTGAACCTGCACAAACCAGCCACCCACCCACCCATCACAAAGACAGAGGGGCTGCGTGGACATCAGCGAGAGATGTTTAACCTTTGACCCACAGCGACGTTAGTCTGACGCGCGATGACGGCAGAGAAGAGGCGCTATTAGGTCATCTAACTCCTCCTCCCATTACCACCTCCCATTACCACCTCCGCCCCCAACGCTGCGTTTCAGAGCTCATCCTGGCCCCAAAATGGCCGTTTCTGTTTCGCTGGGTTCCTTCATGTCCGAAACTCACCTCTCCCTCTCCACAAAAGGTGTTGGGATGTCAGGACTGGGTTTAAGCAGAGTGGAGGTGATCGGGGACTGATTGCTCCTGGGATATGTCAGACATCCCAACTGCAGGCTGTCATGCTCCAGCTCTCAGTGAGATGCAAGTTTGAGACACTCAGACAGTTCAGCAATCTGCTCTATATGGTTTCCATGATCATTTCAGCATATATTATATATTTTTTTATAATGTATCTCAACAATTCCAAAGTTCATATGAAGCTGTAAGGGTTTCAATTGAAATCCAAAAATTGTTGACTTAAAAAACGTTATGTCACATTATATGAACTATAAAGTAAGATGCTTTATAAAAGGTGTTCATCTGCTTTAAGTGCATCCAGTATATCTTGATCTAGAATCAAGATGCTATATTATGGAAGCCATATGTGTTTGCTTGTGTAATTCAGTTTTTCCTTGTCTAAATATAGGTTATCTGTCTTTGTCCTGCAACATTAAATATAGATGTGATTTCTCTTATTAGTACAACATCAAATCCAGCCAGTTTACGAAGTAGAAACGCCTATTTCAGACCAGCCATGTTTGATGTTGTAATAATTTTCCAGGATATTAACTTAGAGCCCTTTCCGAGGCAGTGGTCAGAATGGTGGGACTGGCTTGACTAACTTGTCAAAATTCTCAGCCTCCAGCAAGCCACAGTGGTTTCCCTTAATGATGGTCACTGCCCCGCTGTCCTCCTGCTTCTGTGTGGTCAAGGCGCCATTGTAAAAAAAGAGCCCTGTTCTCAACCGGCCTTCCCCGATTAAATAAATAAAGGTAATTGAATATGTTAAAAATATATCATCATAAAAAGTAGCAGACAGGAATGTAATTGAACGTTAAAACTTGCGGCCAAAGGCAATATGATATTACCCCGCTGATGACATATGGCAAAACAAAGGATGTGGGTTTTAAAAAGTGTTTTTTTGTTGCCTTGCGATGTGTGTGCTCCTCTCTCACGCCAAATAAAATACAGCAAGTTCTCTCCGGCATCGTGATGTCATTTCAGGAATTTATTAAATTATATTTTACCCAGCGTGAACCCACTCCACTCGAAAGGGTTAAATTAGCCCATGTCACTGCTCTGGTTATATATGCTCTCAAAGCTCCCAGCAGTTGTGAACATTACTCATCTTTTTCTTTTTTCTTTTGTTTTGGTGGGGAGATGGGGCTGGCCTGTATAATTCATCTGAGAATTAGGAGTCAGGTATAGGTTTGGGATGTTACAGAATGCTGTCCGTCTAGCATGTCTGCTTCTTCTGAGTAGCAGAAGAGACGAAACCCTGAAAGCTGCAAGCATGGTTTTCTTTCATTTTATATCCACAATCTCTGCGTAGCCCCAATGGGAACTCATAAATCATCATACATTTGAATGTTTAATATAATCTCAATTTCCATTTTGCATAAAAAGCAGCTTCCAGTATTCCATCTCATTTTATGTGTCCCAAAAGCCTCATTAGAAAATGCATCATAATACAGGGAGCCATTATACACAGAGTGTACCCGAGCCTGTGCCAGACAAGCATAGCGTTAAAATTTAAAAAAATTAAACAGCCAGTAAACAGTCCATATGTCTGCCATTAATATTTCACATTTCAATGCGTGCATCGTAGGGAGCCAAAAAAAATTAATGTAAAACAGATAATCCAATCAATTATTAATATTTTCTAATGCGCGAGGGAGAGGAAAGCTATCCCCGCGTATCCCGCATTTGAGTTAAAGCCGAATATGAAATTCATATGCCCTCGGGGAAATTTCCTGGCAAGCCCTTCCCTCTCTGGGTGTAGCCTGCGGCCTGTCACGCATTGATTTGCTCATTTAAAAAAAAAAAAAAACTCTGCCAAAGAGGTTCGAAAGAATCCGCCCGGATCTGTTCGCAATTTTTCTCCGCGGGAGTCGCGGATAGGACTGTAGGTCACGCGCCCTGTACATTTTCACGCGGTCTTTTTGGGCTATAAATCAACCCCAATGTACGTTTTTGCAGCCCGGACATCAAAGGCTCGCATGGAATGCTGCATTCCTAAAAACCACCGGAAAGAATATCTTGCTGTGCTAAAATCTGATGCAATGCACTGTCGCAATAAATTTCTGAATTTATTATGCATATGGCCAGATTGACTAAATGGACTAGATAATTTACTTTTGGTTCAGATAATGTTAAAATAATTTTGCTTCATATAATTTCTGTGTTCTGAGGTAGGGATATTGATTGTAGTATTGAGTGACATATGGGAAACCCCAAGAGGGTTGGTGTAGATCTAATTCATCTCAGTCGTGTTGGGCAGTCGTGTTATGAATCTGTGTCTGCCTTAGACCCACAATTGCCATTGAGCCAAGCAGCCAGTTAAATCACATCTGTTAAATGGCATTAATGTAATGTTATATTGCCTGCATGTCAGGATCATACAAATACTTATACACACATACACACACACATACATGCGCTCACACACACACACACACACACTCGTAATTATACAACCGCTTTACGTTTCTAGTGCACTACATTTAATACATTTTTGCATGTTTAAACTTGAATTTTGGGCCTTTTGTGCACACCAGTATCATAAGTGGGAACTGTTCATTTTCCTTTGATTTACCGTCACCTGAAACTGTAGCTGGGTTTGTTTACAATCAGGAGGAAAAAAAATTAAAAGACATCTGAAGCACTGCAGAATTCCAGTTCTGTGCCAGCTCCCCCAGCTACCTGCAGAACATTCCGTCTATTTCACAAAGCATGTTTGACCTCCTCAGTGACATAATATTCCTGGAGTTTAAACTGAAAGGGAGTGTTTTTCTCCACCACCCTGAGCTGGAGCCTCCATATTAGTTATGGCTGTTATTGAGCACCTCACCCAGGCCTGGCTGCTGTTTCAGGTCCCTCAGGCTGGAAGTTGAAAAATTGAATTTTTTGTGCCCTGGACCTCTGAAACATGCCCTGGACCTCTGAAACGCGTTCGTCATGCTGATATTAATGTTAAAAACCATTGCTATGGTTAGTCCTGTGCACACGATAGATGAAAACAATCACCTGCATTGATTAGGGGGAAGAAGCGCACATATCCGAGTTTGCGCAAATTATTGTTTCATAAATAATATATTTAATTTTTACATTTTTCTTTTTTGTGGATTTTCACATTCCTCATGCAAAAACATCCGGGTCTGTAAATATTAGTAAATAAACACTGGTGTTTGCATTTGGGCGTGATGATGATGAGTCATGGATTCTTTCAGACGATTCCATATCCCAGAATGCTTTGCCCACCCTTCTGTGAAAAACAAATCCTCCCTTCGGCAGCCCCAGTGCTCTGAGATAATTCGGCTGCTGTACTGAACCGTCTGTCTGGCGCATATTTTAGTTCACTGGGTTTATCCTTCATAAATGTGAATTGCTAGTTGAGACTGTGTGCATCTCACCACCCATATACCACCTGATATGTGATCATTCAAATTCATCTTACAGTTATTGTGTTCATTGTCACTATACTAATTGCCACATGTATCATGCTCAGTCTCCATTTTTTAATTAAAAAACAATTTGGACCGAGTTATATTCAAATTCATCTTACAGTGCATGTGTTCATTGCCACAAACCAGGTGTTACACCATATGAGTGGCCCAAAGTGATTTACCCCTTTAAATGATGTCCTGAATATGTATGACTATACTAATTGCCATATTTATCATGCTCAGTCTCCATTTTGAAAATCAATTTGGGGCAGGCTATGTTCAAGTTTATCTTACGGTGCATGTGCTCATTGTCACATATCAGATGGTATATGGGTGGCCCAATGTGAGTTAAGTTCTCACAACAGCAACGAGCATTTAAAACAGACACTGCTGTCTAATAATCATTTTAAACAGACTGAGCAAAAATGGGATTATCTCTTTAGACGATGCCCTGAATGGACATGTTCAACTGTACTTAGTCTCCATTTTGAAATGGAAAGTCAAGCTGGGCTATGCTAAATTCAAATGTCATCCTCAAATAATAAGTAATAATAGTGGCCCAAAGGTGAGAATTAGTCTGTTTACAAATGAAAACAGGAAACCTGCGTCAGCTACAGTGGTTTAAGGTGGAACCAGAATTGTGACCGTCAAGCTGTGAATATCAAACCAGCTTCAGCCTTGTGGTGTTCTGGACAATTCTAGCAAAAAGACTTTAAATTACCTTCGCCCTTTTAATAAGTCCTGGATCAAATACTGTACATTCCTGTTGTATTTCTGTTATTATACAGTTGGCCATCTGGCTGAGCAGCTAGCCCATAAATCAGAGCAGAGCTGTTTGTAAAAGCGCTATATGGAGAGAAACTGCAGGGACCTAGCCCAACCCGCCCTCCTCCCCTCCCCCCCTATCACATTCCACTGGAATGGGTGCCGTGGAGATAAATAATGATCAATTTGAAAGATTTGAAATAATCATTACAAAATTATCACTAGCGTCTGTAGCTAGCCGTTACTCAAGAGCTACAGTAATGGCGAATCAAGTTGTAATCATTTTGATTTAGCTGTGCTCGTGTTCACATTATTTATCTTCAAGCGCGTCTGGTTTCCACAGAGGGGAAGATTGTGTTTCCCAACACTAGATACATCACTTTAAAACTTGCAAGCACCCCCATTTTTGCTTGTTACGTGCAAAAAAATCCATCAGGATATGGAAGAATTTTGAGCTGTGTAACCCCATTCCCGTAAAGAAGACTGATTTATGGTGCTTGTGTAGTACTCCCTGACAGGGTGAGCATTAGCCTATCCTTAGCGAGTTCTTCGTCCTCACAGTAACTTTTCAACTGACTGGCTGTGACTCCATCATAACCCCTACAGTGAACCCAACTGAACCTCAATGTGACAGACAGATGAATTACATTACATAAATTATATTTCAGGCTTATTACCAGACCTGGGTCAAGTATGTATTTGTTTTGGATTCAAATACTTTTCTGTGCTCTGTTGATCTTGCCTTGTGTAATTGAGTGAAGCAACCGATCATTGATGATCAGCTGAACTGGTTCAACAGTATTTGTAAAAATAATTCTGGCCTCAGTAGCATCATTTGAATGTCAGACTAATTTGTCCACTGTCTTCTCCTGGTTGAATGGCCACAATTGTGTTATTAAACAAGAACTAAGAAAAGCTGAACACAAATGGAAAACCTTTTTTATGAGATGATGAGAGATCTGCTCAGAAATGACAATACTGTAATTTCTGAGCAGATCCCTTAAAGATCCAAGAGTGGAATATTTCTCCACCCTGGTCACTGAAAACAGTCACAACTCATCTGTTTAACATTATCAAGCATGGTATCAGTGCCCCCATAACCTTGGCATGCTATTGGATTATATGCATTATAACAGAAACCGGTGGAGGGCGCCCTTTTTTACTCGGTGTGCCTTTCTAGCGAATGGCTTCTGTCTATGTGTGTGGAAACGAGGGGCGTGTACAACTTTTTCAAAGTAAGGTGATTGGTTCACGCGCTGCTATATAAGTGGAAAACCTGCTTTTTCTGAAGCAGATTGAGATTATGTGTTGGTGGATGTGCGCTGACGTCTATTCGCTGTCTCGTTTGACTTTGGAGCCGCTGTCCTGAATTTTTCGTTTTGGTTGTGCGTGTCTTTTTGAAGTCACTGCTCGGATTGCTCAAAAACAAAAATCAATGAAGGAGAGAAGAGCCAGTGAGAAATTAGTACTTAAATCCAGGATGGATCCCAATCAGAGTATGAAATGCAAAATAGTGGTCGTGGGGGACAGTCAATGTGGCAAAACAGCTTTGTTGCACGTATTTGCTAAGGACTGCTTTCCAGAGGTACGTTCATTGATTTCGGCAAATGTCGTGAGGGTTGATAGCCGAAGAAACCGGAGTGTGTTCGTGAGCTAGCAATATGAGATTTACATGAATTAGCAGAAAGGCGTATAGATTTTAGTGGAGGTTATAATTGGTGGTATAACCGAGCTGTTTTTTTGAGAAACTTCGTTCAGCTGTCTAATTTTTGCCTGTCACCGGGGAACCAAATCTAATTCAGAACAAACTTTGTGCGTTGCGTTTATAACCTGCCGCCCAGCCTAGCCTGCTTTTTTTTACTTGACTGTAAGGGATTTTCTAGTTCTTGCTGCGTTATGTTTGTTACCACCGCCAGCAGATGTTGTAACACGTTTTGCTGTTTCTGTTTAGAACTACGTCCCCACCGTCTTTGAAAATTACACGGCCAGTTTTGAAATCGACACGCAAAGAATCGAACTCAGTTTGTGGGATACTTCAGGTAAGACGATATGATAAGTTAACCATTCATTTAAAATAGCCTTGTGTCACTGTGCTGTACAATTGCATCAGATGGTACAATATCTGATTGTTTTTATTTCGAACTTTTTGGTCTCAGTTGTATCACTTAGTCTGTTCATGGCAAAGTAGAAACGAGGAGTTGTGTCGTTCTTGGGCAATGTACATCTGCTTTGCATTTTTTTTTTTTTGATTTCCAAAGTGCTTAAATATGTTTTATTATCATAATAACCTGTGCAGAATTTCACGAACAATATGGGCTTGTTGCGCGAGTGCTTATAGTTGGTCTGCACACATAATCACCTATATTTTTGTCCATAGACTGTTAACAATATAGCTAAATAAGGCTAATATAGTTTTCCCCCCTCTATCTGCCTGTGGAACGTCCGTTATGCTGTGACCGACATCCTAGGGAATTTGCTGGTTAGGCGTGCAATCTAAATCTGAGGGGGGCCGCCCAGTTTTAAGCGAGTCCTTCCCTCGCCGTGTACGAAGAAACGGTCCGGGTTTGGCGAAGGGGTTGGCTTTGCCTCTACGGAATGTTAGGAACGAGCCGGCTGGACGAGCAGGCGGACGGGTATTAAATCTTTGTGCGCACCACCCGGGGCCCCCACCAGTCATCCACCCTCCTCAAAGCATGGAGTAAGGAGTATAAATAAACAATTTCGCACGCTAGTAGGGATGGGTCTGGTTATGGATTACACTGGGAGAGCGAAGGCATTTCACCAGATGTGTGAAATTGGCCATACGGTATGCACACTTTGATGCAGGCCTGCTTTTTCTTTTTTTTTTAACCGTTTTTCTCTCTCAACGGCCACATTACTAAACACATTTTCAGTTCTCACAAGTGATTGATTGTCCCCGTTTCCAATGGAAAAACAACCCAACAGAATCCCGTGTAGCGTACCTTACCCGCACTTCGAGTGCAGAGATGCATCGTCTTTGTATTTGGTTGGAAGGAGGTCGTTTCTTTTTTTGGAACACGGCCAAAGAAATGTTCCACACGCATTGCGCGGCACAGCTTTGCCTGTCTTACCTGTTTCATGTAAAGATTGTTTACAAGTGTGGCAGGAAAACCCCAGGGACTCCCAGTCTGGAGTCTGGAAGTAATTATGCACTGTTGCCAAACTCTTCCCCCAACCCTGTGATTGGGCACAGCTCTCCAGCAGCCTGCTGCCTTGCATTTGTTTGTAGCTTCCCTGGGGGGTGGGGGTGCTCCTGGGGGCTGTCTGCGTGACTGCCAGCTGATTTTAGGGGATTTGAGCCTTTCCAGGTTTAGCAGTGATTCTCTTCCCCCCCACCCCCACCCCCCACCCCCTTCCGCCAGCTCTGAAAACCACCAGCTTCACCTTAAAATGTGCCTCTCAACAAGCAGGCTATTCCTACCAATAGCCCTTTTATACCATTGGATGCCTTGGACTTGGGAGCCTGTATTTAAGCATGTACGCACAAGCTTTGAGACATTTGGTCTAATCAATTAATACTTAGCATTTTCTGTTTGAAGCGAGAGACGTTGAAATTGTGCCGTTTGAATGTTTTGCTAACGCGTTGCATTGTGGGATGTTAGTTGGGAAGGCTGTAGCCGACCCTATACCTGGCTCGAAGGGTTTCTGGGGTGGAGCGTGGTGGTCTTTGCGCTCTGGGTAGAGACAGCTGCCGCCTTCTTGGCATTGTGCTCATTCTACAGAGAGCAGTGGTCCGGTGGCAGCAAATCTGCTGCCCAATCAATCACTGCCCTGGCTCTGGCTGCCACGGCGACCGTGGTGCGGCGGGTCCTAATGATGCAGCTGTTGAAGGCTGTGATTACTGAAAGGCTGAGGAATTTCTGAAATGCGGAGTGGAACTCGCTGGTGTAAGTTGCTGGGCACAGGATAGAAACTGGCTGATCGAGAGGAGGGGGGCGTATAGGAGGCATAGGCTTGGATTTGTTTTGGTTTTTTAAAATAAAATTAATAAACCCCAGCAGACTGACTGTACCAGCATTAGCTGGTATATGTTGGTCGGATTTCACTAATACTCCATACCGTGGAGTCTGTTTTAATAGCTAAATTGTTTTTTTTGTGTTTTTTTATTAAAGCACCCCTCAATTACTATCAGGGGCTTGTCTTTGTCTGTTAAAGCAAGCAGACCACTTACCCATTGTAACCTCTGTTTGTCTGTGGTTTCAACTGTGAGCCAAACACCTGGAGCCTTTTACCTCTCAGATCTCCTGGCTGAATCCAGAGGGGGCATTAAATACCCCCCCAACATTTTCACCCCCCTCCAGCGCCAGTGTAATTACTATGGGACTGCCTGCAGGTCTGCAGCTGTTGGATTGGCTCCCTCTTTGAAGGCTCCCCGAAAAGCTGCATGGTCCAAATCGATATCTGTCCCCCAGATCTCAGCCTCGGAGGTGTAGGGGAAGGTGTCTGGGGAGACCTACTCTCACCCCCCCCCCCCCCCACCCCCCTGCTGCCCCCTCCCCTGCTGGGCCAGTCCCCCCCTCCCACCCCCCTGCTGCCCCCTTCCCTGCTGGGACAGTCTCTTTTGTTCTCTGATTATCTCTGAAGGAGTTAATGAGCCTGCTCCATCAGTCAGCGGCTAATGACAAAATGAAGGTAATTAAGGAAATGCCTGGATGTCACGAGCTTCCGTTCACTCCGATTTAAACTAGCTGGTCACTGATTGGGGGGGAGGTTAAACTAGCTGGTGACTGATTGGGGGGGAGGGGGTGGCACAATTCAGTCCCTTTAATCTGTCTTGTTTTTTTATTTTTTGTTTTATTTAAGGCCCCTTAAAATTTTAGGTCTGTGTACAGGTCGTAAGCTACAGGCTTCAATGGAGATGGGTTTTTACAAACTTCTATATGGAAAACTCTTGTAGGCTTGAGATTGCAAGGCCCTGTGTGTTTCAGCAAAATCTGGTCTCTGGTAAACAGTATGAATTCCTCCCTCCCATTAATCAAATATGAAACAATATGAGTCCTTTCTCTGGGCCGTTCAGGAGAGGGTGACTGGTTTCTTTCGGTGGCTTACTGGACAGTAGCTGTACTCCTGACCAGATGCAGATAGTTACTGCCTGGCATCTGAGACTCGCAAGATCAGGGTTCTCCTGTGGCATTGAGCTTGCAGGATCAGGGTTCTCCTGTGGCATCGGGCTTGCACGATCAGGGTTCTCCTGTGGCATCAGACTTGCACGATCAGGGTTCTCCTGTGGCATCAGATTCGCAGGATCAGGGTTCTCCTGTGGCATTGGACTTGCAGGATCAGGGTTCTCCTGTGGCATCAGACCTACAGGATCAGGGTTCTCCTGTGGCATCAGACCTGCAGGAACCAGGGTTCTCCTCTGGCATCAGACCTGCAGGATCAGGGTTCTCCTCTGGCATCAGACTTGCAGGATCAGGGTTCTCCTGTGGCATTGGGCTTGCAGGATCAGGGTTCTCCTCTGGCATCAGACCTGCAGGATCAGGGTTCTCCTCTGGCATCAGACCTGCAGGATCAGGGTTCTCCTGTGGCATTGGCCTTGCAGGATCAGGGTTCTCCTGTGGCATTGGGCTTGCAGGATCAGGGTTCTCCTGTGGCATCAGGCCTGCAGGATCAGGGTTCTCCTGTGGCATTGGGCTTGCACGATCAGGGTTCTCCTGTGGCATTGGGCTTGCAGGATCAGGGTTCTCCTGTGGCGTTGGGCTTGCAGGATCAGGGTTCTCCTGTGGCATCGGCGGCCATTGTTGCTGGACTGTGTTTGTGCACGGAGTGAACTGGAGCCGCATGTTTCACATTCCTCCAATGAGAAGTCAAAGCTCTTTCTGCAGAAAGGATCTATTGTGAGCTTGTCTGGCTGTTGGAATGAATGAATGCACCTTTTTTTTCCCCCAACCCCCCCAAGGAATTTTTATTTTGTTAGTACTGATGGAAATTAAATTAGAAATTTGACTTGATGCAGGATCAGTGACCTGTTGGTACAGGACTGTGCAGTGGCCTGTGACTGCCTCCACAAGTTCTGCTTCCACAAGGTGCATTCGATTCATCAATGGCTGTTTTTGTATTTGCTTTAGCTGCTGGTTTCCTAAAGCCCGGAAGGATAATTTTTTTTTCCCCTCATAAGTGGATCCGTTTCCTTCAGACAGTTTAATTGAATTTGTAATTGTGGAGAGACCATTCCAGTTGGCCATAGTAGCCCAACCTTAATGCTGTGAGGGAATTCTGGTTCAGCTGAATGCTTTCCAAGTCTACAATCGTCCAGTAATGCCTGGATAATTATGGATGCTGAGATTCTGGCTACGCTTGCACAGTGATGAGGATTGCTTATTAAGGACAAAGTTTGGGCTGTATCTCTAGGTATGCCTGGGTCGCATGTAATGGTCAAGTGCAGGTCATGGATCATCTACGACCTGTATTTAATACACAAGTGCAGGTCATGGATCATCTATGACCTGTATTTAATACACAAGTGCAGGTCATGGATCATCTACGACCTGTATTTAACACAAGTGCAGGTCATGGATCATTTATGACCTGAATTTGATATACAAGTGCAGGTCATGGATCATCTGTAGAGGGATCTCGGAGGGATTCTTACCCGCTGAGGGATCCCTCTGTGAAGTATGAGTGTCTGTGACACTGGGCCTCCTTAAGGCAGGGTGGGGACCCACTGCGCGTGCTTTAAATGCTCCTTGCAGTTGTGTTTGTGCAGGTGCCTCCAGACAAGGCTAGCCCTCGTAAATCACACCTGTCTGGAGGTGGTGGTGGTGGGGTGGGGTGGGGTGGTGTTGGGGGGGGGGGTGTGAGCTGCTTTCACTGGGCTTGTAGTTAGACCTGCCTACTTCCTGTCAGACTGAAGGGAGCAACTGCCTCGTCTGCCCTGTCATTTATGGGGCTCCGGTTTGTTTACATACAGACTGAGAGACTGAGGGTGAGTGGGGGTGGGGCAGTAGGCAGGTGTTTTTGGTGTGAAGGAATGAAGAAGTTCACCCTACAAAGGGGAGGGGGGGGAACCCATCCCATTTACATGTTTCATCTAAGATTCAGTAAAATATTAGTCTTCAGATTTGATTTGCGAATAATGTTGCACAGTTTTATTGTAACAAAGGTTTTAATTGACCTTTAATTATGATTCAACATTAAAGAAACTTTTATTCAGATGGACAGTGCGGCTTCTGTGGGAGGTTAGTTAAATTCTTATTATGTTGATATGCACACAGGGCTGCTGTGACTGGCAACGGACATCAATAAGTTTATTGCTTGATTATGGAAATGATCACACTTACAAAAGTATGAGAACAGTGAGCACTGCCAACCAGACCCGAAAGCATTCAATCTTTGTTTGGTATTTATAATGGATTGTTGCCAGAGGGATTAGGGAAGTTTGTCGCAATATTCTGTGAGAATAAAAAAAGGTTTTGTCTGGAAGTATGACCCAAATTCTGACACAATGGCCATGGGTTTGAAGCTCTTTTGTCCTAGTTGATTTATTCTTATTATCATTATTATTGCTTTTTTATTATTAATGCTCATTTTATTAAACATATTGTATGTTCGCTTTAAGACTGAATTGTCTCAGAGGGGTGAATCCACTGGAGGGTGGCAGTAGCTAATTGTGTGCTCATTCAACCATTGCAAGTAGCAGAAAAGGTTCTGTGCATTTCATAATGCACATGCAGTGGGTGGAGTCTGTGCACATCTGCACCAGCAGGGAAATCTGCATACATTTACATTGAAATAAATGGCAGTGCCAAAATGAAAATCTTGACACAGGGTGTGTCTGATTGGACATGCAATAAGCATGGATTTTAAAAAACAACCTGAAACCTTGTGCAGTATTTTTCAGTGCCATGGTATTCAGTGACCACGTCAAAGACAAACTATGACCTGTCAGAGTTGCCAAAGGAAGATGGCATGAGCATGGCAAGAGAGCAGATCCTCAGTACAAGGGTATCCCAGTTTGGATTAATGGGGGGAAATTGATTCTTACATGGAGAGTCATTTTATACTTTGATTTCTTGATGCGGAAGATGGCACTGAACTTCCCACCTGAAATTTCTTTTCTGACAGTTTCCGCAGGCTCTTTCAATGTATGGATAAAAATTATATGGGTGGAGATTTTAATTTTATTTAATTTCTTAACTTTTTTTGGTAATTTTTTCAATGAATATTTTGCAGGTCAATTTTTCTGGATAGTCATCAAGTTTCACACGTAAATTCATTTGGAAAGTGCAATTTGCCGTTTAATGGAATGGTAGAACCAACACGGCAGTGGAATGTGGGTAGAGCTCAGTTTCAGACAGCTTCTGTGAACCCTGTCTGAACACAGTGGCAATGGAATTCTCAGCTAGGCGTGTGCTGCTTTTGTGCTTTTGTGCAGTTGAATTTATTTGCATGAAAGTACTCCACTGAATTAGTCATTTTGTCTGGCACAGAGGACGTTCGCAACATGTTGAGCAACACTTTTTTTCTTTTTCTTTCTTCTTAGCGGATCTATCCCTGTTTGATTCTAGTTATTAGCATTAGCGAGACTTCCAGTTAGTATGTGATGTAGAATGCTTGTGGTTGCGCAGTTGTTCCTGTTTGCTATCTATCCTTGTTTGATTCTAGTTATGAGCGTCAGTGAGATTTCCAAGTAAGTGTGTGTTATAAAATGCTTGGTTGCTCAGTCATTCCTGTTGATTGAGCTCACTTCCCGCCAGGTTTTAGTACTGTAAATGACACTGACTTTTGTGTTCAGAAGAACGGTTTACTTGCCCGTGATAGGGCAGTGTTCCTGTAAAGATGCTGGGTCTTTGTGCTCAGCGCAGTGTTGGCCCTGGGACCTCTGAAGGCCAGGCTGCGTGTGTCGCCTGTTCAAGATGAAACGCAGCTCGCTTACAGTTTTGATTACATTTGCACAGTTATGAAGGGTTTGGGCGGGGGGTAGCCAGAGACTTCTCACTCCGAATGTTCCGAGCTGAGCTTGCAAAAAAAAAAAAAAAAAAAGGCCTCCCGGAGGTAACGTAATTGTTGGGAAAACAAACTTCCCGGGATTCCGAGCAGCGCGGGGGGGAGGCTAACGTGCGGAAAGTTCGGGTTTTCCACAGCCCCACACCGCGGCCTGTGCACCTTGTAACTCTTTACTCCCGCCACACCTTTGGGAACGTTGTTTTTGTTGGAATGATCCACCACCTATTCCCGCACAAAAACATGCTATGTGCCATCTTGGATTGCTGCCACTGTGTTCTTTTGCTGTTCAAACATTTGATAGCACTTTGTTGACATTAAACCAGGCACCTCTAACTTCGTTCCTGGAGTGCTGCAGTTCCTACTGGTTTTTTTTTTTGGTTTTTTTTGTGTGACTTCCTTTTGGTATTCGTGACCAGTTTAGGCCCTTGGAAACCAGGTCTGCAGACTTAAATTAAGCATTTAGCCTGAGTGCTGAAATGCATCACATTCCAGCAGGCACAGTGGCCCTACATGATTTGAGTACGATAATCCCTGCTTTCAACCAGTGACCATCAGCCTTAAAGTGTGTGACATTGTATTAACATAATTGCAGGATTCC
Organism: Anguilla rostrata; assembly: GCF_018555375.3. Lineage (NCBI taxonomy): Eukaryota > Metazoa > Chordata > Actinopteri > Anguilliformes > Anguillidae > Anguilla > Anguilla rostrata. The sequence goes on along the minus strand of NC_057947.1, from coordinate 32,787,545 downwards.
CTGATCACGAAGGCTTTCCTCCATGCAAATTTCAATCTGTTGTATACCGCTGATTGGACATGGGCCAATCAGAGGTAGTTTAGCAGATGCTATCCATCCCACTCCCCCCCCCCCCCCAACATTTAAACGGTTTAATCTCAATAATGTTTTCACCTCTAAAGTGCTTTCATTTATGCACGCTCAGGACTTTGGCTGTCAGTGAAGAGGGATTGTAATCCTGAAACTAATAGAGTGCCCGATTCATTATTCTTTTGTGTCATGATGTTCCCAGCTGGAGTTCGACTTTACTGTGCATTGCTTTATTATCATGCACTTGTAGCTCACTTTCTGCAGTTTTACCCCAGGCAGGTTTTGCATGCAGTAATATTATGTGCAGGCTCTGGAAACATGACATTACTGTACAAGCTGCTTTGAACGTGGAAGTGTACAGTATTCTGTTTCTGTTTCTAAAATATCATTCATTGCATCTGGGCCAATCGAAAACATGGTGACTGAAAGTGAGCCTGAAAGTCAGTACTCAGGCTGCTTGTGGGTATTGTATAATTATATAAAGGACATGTATTGTTGCAATCCTTTAAAAAATGAAATAAATCTGGTGCAAAGCTGGTGGAAATTCTTTTGTCCCAGAACACAAATCTGAATTCAGAATAAAGTCTATATTAACAAAAGGTTGTTATTTTTTTTTTAAATGAGACGAGAGATGAAGGGGTGTTCCGAGTGTATCTCTGCTTGCTCTCTGTTCTGGGGTCCAGATGTGCACTCGCGTCTGCCATTGCAGGCAGTTGTGGGCATTTAGTAAACAGAGCTTTGCACATCTTTTCATTATCAAATTTTTTGAAGATATGCAGAGGCCTGCTTTAATGCATTTGCCAACTTTTTGTATCACTTTTTTTTCTCCCCTCAGTGATTAAAATGGATTTTCCAATTCTGTTGTAGAGCTTTATAAGCTTTTAATTCCTACAGTTGGTTTGATAAGATGCGTATAAGAATTGTTCTGTGGGCATGTCCTGTTTATCAGTATGATTTTTTTTTT